>NW_005371287.1:463794-485472 GCF_000412655.1 Myotis brandtii
GGGAGGAGGGATGCAGGAGGGATGGAGCACAGAGGATTTTAGGGCAGTGAAACTATTCTGCAGGATACTCTCATAGTGGGTACGTGCCATTATACACTTGAAACTCATGGAATGGACTACACCAAGCGTGACCTCTAACGTGAACGATGGACTGTAGGCAGATTCATGGATTGTAACCAATGCACCACTCCAGTCTCAGGGGCAGGGGGTGGGGGGAGAAGATGCTGAGAGTGTGATAGTAGAGGAAGCTGTGTGTGTACTGCTATGTGGGGTCAGGAGGGATATGGGATATCATTGTACTTTCTGCTCAATTTTGCTGTGAACCTCAAATTGCTCTAAAAAGTCTTTTTAATAAAAAGGAGGGAAACGTTTATCCAAAATTAGTACCTCTAGGATGTTGTGACCTCCCCTGTGGTTGTAAGAGGGGAAAAGGGGAGGGGGTAGAATAGTGTTATCAAGATCCAGAGTCACTGCTGCTGAGGCCGCTGTTGGAACCACCAGGGCCAAACCTTTGGCAGGAACCTGCCCTGGCACCGCAGCTGCCCAGAGCCCACCCAGCAGCTGGGAGCTGCCCTGCTATCAGGCCCGCACTGTGGGAGCAGGAACCGGGGGTTCATTCACCCGCTGCTCCGGTATCAGCCACTGATGGTGGCTTCACCACTGGAGGTGCCCCTGGCCCAGAGAACAAATTTATAAACTGCATCACCTCCCCTCCGCCTTCTGATCTGCCCGCAGCGCCCCCATTGGCAGAGCTAAGGGAAAGCCAGCTGGAATGGGAGCCTGGGGTGGTGGCTTGCAGATTTCCTGTCCCCTGCTGTGTGTGGTAACAAGGGGGCTGGTCCACAAACAGTTCTTTAGGGAAAGATCATGGGAAAGGTGCCTCCTCTTTTATATCTGTTGGTTTTATTCCTTTCAGATTCAGATTTAAAAAAACACACAATCAATTTAAAAAAGGTTGGGGTCAGTATCATGGCCTGAGGCTTATGCTAAGTGTCCTGCCGCTATTTTGTATTCATTGTCTCAAATCCTTATAACAGCCAAGCAACTGCAGGCCTTTTTTTTTTTTATAGCCCATAAAATAGGAAACTGTGACTCAGAGACAGTCAGTCACTTCTCCAAGGTCAAACAGCTCTTCAGTGGCAAACTCAATAACCCACTCTGCTTCATCTGCCTTCAGGCTCTGTGCTGTCTTTCTAACTCCTGTGGCTCTTACCTAATCAGAAATGGAATCTTATTTTATTTCCCAACGCCATCATAAGAGTAGCTGATCCCAAAAGACAGAAACAAACACTAGTAAAATCAAGGTCACAGGAGAGCATCCTTGAGTGTAATTACCCTCCCCCTTCCCTGGAGACGTTAACTTAACCTATTTTTTTTCTCCCATCCATTATCAATAAATAAGTGTTTCAAAACCTGTTTCAAAGAGATGAAGATGAATTCACAGGCATGGCTCATCGCTATTGGTAGTATCTCCATCTCCACGCTGGTGGGACCACGACCCAAAGCCAAGTGTGTGAAGCCCCCAGACCCAAGAAATGCTGGGCTTTTTGCTGGGCTGGGTCCATGTCCCTCTCTGCAGGGAGATGAGTCACCTCAAGATGGCAAACCTGACACTGAGGGGACAGAGGAGGGACCTTGGATGTGTTAGACATTCCCATAGTTCCCTGCCAGCGGCCTCAGCATACAAGTCCAAGACTCGGAGCGGGTGTGTGAAGAAAACCCGCCACTGAAGGTCACCCTGTGAAATCCTGCCGGGCAGGCATTTTTTGGTTTCATATATTCACACAGTACAATGAGTGGGATGTGTAATGGGGCTTTATAGTGGGCTATTGTCACTGCTTTAGAAGGAGGCTAAGAATGAAAGAAATGCATACAATGCATTAGCTAAGGCCCTGAATAGAACGGGTGGAATGTTTGTGTTTCCTGTGGGTGAGAGGAGTGTGGGCCTTTTTCTTTAACCTCACATCCCACTCGTCCTTGGGGGAGGCTGGCTCACCTGAGCACTTCAGATTTTTGTCCCCTTTTAATCTCAGTGCCTCCACCTGGCAATGACAATATGAATTACGTTTGTCCCATTCAATTTATCCAATGTTATTAATCTATTTCTACTTATGAAGTACTGCTTGGTTATTAAATTGAGGCATCTTTCCTGTCCTCAAGGAACTCACAATCTAGAAGGGGAGAAAAAGGAGAAAGGCACAAAGAATTATGATGCAAAACAAAATAAGGAGAATGTCAAGAGAAGTGGAGGGTGAAGGAAGTTATTGTTCATTGGGAGTTTTTAAATATCCAATGGGGTCTTCACTTAGGTTGTTCCATTTAAACCTCACAGAAATCCATTCAGGCACACACTGTCATCCTCCTGTTATAGAGAGGAAACGAGGTACACAAAAGCAAAGTAACTTGTCCAAAGTCACTCAGTCAGGACCTACTGGAGTTGGGTTTAAGGGTGGGTCTTCTGATCCCCAATATTGGACCATACTGTTTGACAGAGGTGTTAGCAGAATGCGCAAAGATTCAATGGATGAGAAGTAAGCCACCTGAATGGAGGAGACGGTTGAGAGTGGAACATGGAAAACTTCAGAACTGAAGCCACTTGGCCAGGTTTGAGGCAAACTGTGGCTGGGTGTTAGGGAAGGGGCATCCCAAGAAGAAAAAACAATATGAGCAAAGAAACAAAACTGAAAGAGGCCTATAAAAACAGAGCACACGGACTCCTTTGGAAAGAAGAGAAATGGGAATGATACCATTGTAATGAGCTAGTTATTAATAATAGGAAAGAAGCAAAGGGAAGGCCAGACGTCATAGGCATGTCCTTTGGGCCACTTCACCAGGAAGATGCAACTTTGCACTCCCCCGGGAACCACAGCCTATTCCTTGCACTGGGAGAAGGGAACCAACAGAGGGAAGATAGACGCACGCCCAGAAAAGTTGGAGGAACTAGGGAAGGTACTTGCCTATCGATCGAACCTGGGGACAGAGAGGTTGGCCAGAACGGATGTGGCCACCTCAGGCATGTGAAAACTTGGGAATACATAATCACCTAAACAAAGGAATTCTCTCTCTTGTTGCTCTTGGCTCATGACTCTTGGGACTCTTGGCTCTCTTGCATGGGTCCCTATGGCCCATGGCTATGCGGGCCCCACACTCAGTGGTCACTGGTTCTGATTTTAGCTCCACTGAAGCCACAGCTACATTCTTCTATGACTGGACTGAGGAAATTGAGACTTCAGAAACACAGGGATTTAACTCTATGGAAATAAAGCTTCCTACTATCCCTCACCCTCCCATGGGGGCCTCTGAAAATTCTTATCCCAGAGGTACCCCAAGAACCTCGTCCCAAGCAGCAACCGAGGGAGATAAGCCCCTCTGCTGTCCTGTAACAGGAAGACCGGCATCCACAGAGTGAGCACCAAGGTCTGGCCGGGAACAGAACAGAGGGCAGAAGTGGGAGTCAGTGAGGGGTGGAATCCGCACGGGGCTGTGAAAGGAAATTCTATAAGCCAGTGGGTTGCAATGAGCTGCAGCTGTTGGCATTTGCTCCTGGATTTTCTGTGTGGCTTCTATTTATACTTCTCTTCTGTTTTTGTTCCACTGAGTCCTTAGTTTTGGAAATTAAGGGATTAAGAAATGAACAAATGACCCAACTTGTTATTTCCATAGAACACGATTTAAAATTTAAAGGCTGGGGCTGTCATTCTACTGATGGTGCTGGGTTTTGCAAAGCAGGGGACTCACAGCCCTATTCCCTCTCACCCCAGAGTCCACATGCGAGGACGCTCAGGCCAGGAGGCTTGCCCCTAACACTATGGTCAGTGAGAGCTGGACCTATTTGGGGGTCCCGGGGCTCCTCACACCAGATCCAGTCTACTGTGAGGTTCGTTCCTGCTCTCACATGACAAGCACAGGGAACACAGCTATTTCCATTCTCAAGTGGGTGCTGCCTTTCCTTGTTTACGGTCCTTCAGTTTTTGGAATTTGAGGTGCCTTTGCAGAGCAGATGGGGAAAATAAAAGATAGGAGTGTGGTCTACTCTTACAGACACGCCCTCTGCCAGGGAGGCTTTGTCTCAGCTGCTGTGATCCAGCACAGACGGAGATTGTGTGCCCATAGCTGGCTGCGTGTGACGGGGAGTGTCTGTCTCTGCTGAGAGCGAGGCTTCCACGAGCCGCCAGTTGGCAGGCCCGACAGCTGCCTATCGCACAAACATCAGGAGGAACAGGCAGGGCGATTACTGGTTCATCTGCCACGAGCAAGTCTCTGCGCAGACAACCAGAAACATGACTGCACATTGCTCCTTACATTTCTTCACTGTATAGCCAAATGCAGGCATTTTGACATTTCATATAAATGAACACCTTGTGTAACACATTGATTTGGGGGGGGCATGGGGGGTGCAGCACCCTCTAGCAGTTGATACATCATGAGATCGACAGCCACAGGATTGCAGTTTAGGCGAAAGGCAATTAAATGATAAAAATCGTGAGCCCGATGCTTATAACAGGTGCCAGATTGCCACACACACAGATGGAGGCTTTGTCGCTGGGATGATGTTCTAGGGAAACCACTGCTAATATATTTACAGGGGCCTCTTCTGTGTACACCGACCTGAGCTCAAGTGGGACCACAGCAGGACACCCGGTCCCTGCGTTCAGGGGCCCTGACTGGCAGTGCCAAGCCTCTCCGCTGGTCTGGCCAACGACTTCCCTTGATAGTCATGCCTCCTGATGACTCTTAGCTTTTTCAAAAGCCAGTTTCATTCAAGGAATTAGATTATTGTTAATTTTCTTTATAGGGAGGAGTGAGATGGTCCCAGGGTTCTAGATATGTTTTCAAACAAGAGTTCCAGCATCTATTTATGCATTTATTTGTCCATTGAGTCCAATGTGTTTATTGTGCATTTCCATGTAGCAGACGCTGTGCCAGGCAGCACTGAGGGGCTGAGGACCAGTGGGCACCCAAACCGGAGGTCTCTGTCTTGATGATGTCACAGGAAGGAGCACAAATAATGACTCAAATGAGCTCATAAGTGCAAACCATGGCAGGTGACATGACGGGGAGACAGACTGTGAGGGACCCCAAAGTCCCAAGCAGAGAGGGGAGAAGGCTGCTCTGAGGAAGTGGAGACCAAGAGGGCTGAGCAGACCTGGGTGAAGGAAGAGTCTGGGAGCAGTGTGGCATGGGGGGACCAGTGGGGGTGACGCCGGGGCAGGAAGGGGCTTGGGACACTCAAGGCACCAGAGGAGGTGGGAGTCAATGGAACGACAGCCATCAGAGGAATGGCGTTTCTGGAGGAGGTGGCCAAGTGACCACCCAGGGTGATGTTAATGCTTTTGGATTGAATCTTAGGTGGACAGTTTTGAATCAGAGTGTCATAATCACATGAGTATTTCAAGATGCTTTTCCCTGATTTTGGTGTGGGCGGAAGTTGGTTTGGAGGACAGCGAGGTTGGGAGCAGGCCACCATGGTGGTCTAGATAAGAGATGAGGGTGGCTTTGACTCGGGGCCATGCAATGAGGCTGAGGGAGACTGGATGTATTGGAGACATGTTTTGGAGCTGGATTTGGTGATAAATGTGGATGAGGAATGACAGAGAGGACATTTCAAGAGCGTTGGTGTACTCATCATCACTTTCCCTTCATCCTAGCCCTGGGAGGTGGGAGTATTGTTAAACCATATTCACAGAGAGCACAGTTGAATAGGCTAGTCTGGAGTCTTCTAATACATGTTTCCAAACTATCTTCACACCATTTTCCCAACAAGTACTGTGACAACTCTTGCCACATCCACTTATTCCTCGTTACCAAAACTAAATCTGTTTTTGCACATTCTCTAGTGTGACCTTTGTGCAGTCTGTTCTTCCCCATGCTACTGTGCTAAAAATACTGTCTTCAGACCCAGCTGAAATCTCACCTCCTCTGTGGAGTCTCCCCTGACTACCTCTAGATAAGGGCAGTTACTACTTTCTTTATTCTGACCCAGCCCCTTGTCTCCTTTCCCACATTTATCCGTGTGTAATACAGAGGCCTGGGCAGCATGGGCTTGGTCTCAGACAGACCTGGATTCAATGCTGGCTTTACCTCAGTAACGTTATGACTTAGATTAATTCTGGTTTCCTCACTGATGTAATAAGGACATTAATATCTCATGAGATTGTTACAAGGATCAAGTGAGATAACACAGGTCAATTTTTTTTAGCTTGGTCCCTGGTACAGTGAACGCAAACACTCAGTGAATGTAAACCATCATAAACATCATTATCACCACCATCATCATCACTGCCATCATTATCATCGTCATCACTACCATCATCATCTAATCATTACTTTCTGTAACTTGTATAATTGCTCATCTTTTCTCACACAGGGCTAGAATGAGTGTTCCTCTGGCCAGATGTCAGGATAGTCATTTGTGTATCTCTGACACCTAACGCAGTGTCTAGAACAGCACACATACCCAGTGTGCATCTTTGATTGAATGAGAACAACGGATAAAGGAACTCTGATAAGACGAAGCTCTCTACACTGTGAGCAGGACCAAATGACATAATGAAGAATGAAAGCAGGGGCCCAGTGATTCAACTTTAACCCCAATCCTTAGTGCTATTCCATAACCTACAATTTATTACCAGGGAAGTAGACCTAGGCTCCTGTTCTCAAAGGGCCACTGCCTGTGGGAAACAACCCCAATTCCTACTTATAAAGTGAAACTCCTCACGCCCATCCATGCACTGAGAAGCAGTTGAGTTTGGTGGGAGGCTGTAGTCAGGGGGAGGAGAGAGATTAACTTAAAAAATAGGATGGCCTGGCCGGTTTGGCTCAGTGGATAGAGCGTCGGCCTGCGGACTGAAGGGTCTCGGGTTCAATTCCAGTCAAGGGCATGTACCTTGGTTGCGGGCACATCCCCAGTGGGGAGTGTGCAGGAGGCAGCTGATCGATGTTTCTCTCTCATCGATGTTTCTAACTCTCTATCCCTCTCCTTTCCTCTCTGTAAAAAAATCAATAAAATATATTTTAAAAAAATAGGATGAAATGTCAGCAGCACCTTTTCCCAGAAATGGGCGTAAGGCCAGAAAGGGGAAAGTGCCACGTTTCCAATGCTGTATTGAAAGGCGGGATCATAGGCAATGGTTGTCCTTCTCTTTTGACAAAGGTACTACCAGTGGAGCATCTCTGTGTAGCAGGGCGCCGCTGTACTGTGTCTGAACTCATACAGACATTCGTGAATACCCAGCATGAGAGAAGGTAGGATGTTCTGTCACGAACAGCCCCTTGTTCCTAAATAGCACAGGTCCTAGGCAGTGGAGGGGCCTTTTGTTTTGGCAGCTAAGGTGGTGGGAAGACAGGGCACATTTCAAGATAAGACTAGAGCAAAGCAGAATTGAGGAGTCATGTGAAAACGGGTTTTTAGCTTGGCTCCTGGTACAGTGAATGTAAGCACTCAATGAATGGAAAGGTAGAATGAAAAGCGCTAGAGAGGCAGAGAGAAGGATGAATGAAGGGAGAGACTCACCATCCCCCGACCTCCACCATGGAACATTTTGGGCACCATGGAGACGGCCAAGGGAGGTTTCAATTTGTTGTTGGCTGGGCCTACATAACCCCCGGCAGCTCTCTGCAGTAAATTATATATTGCTCATGAGAGCTTCTGGGTGAATGGATTATTTTAGGGAAACTGGAAACATAGCTATTTTTTCCTCTTTGAGAACGTAGTAAGACACATTTTAAAATGAGGGGAAATAAGAGATTACAGGGTTTAGTGCTTTCTGAGCAAAAAAAAAAGAGAGAGAGAAGAAAGAAGGAAGGAAAGAAAGAAGTCTGTAAGTCTGTGCTTTTATTTTAAAGGATGAAGAAATAGGAAAGAGAAAACAGAAGATAAAAAAAAGAGAGAGAAACCTTATAAATGATATGTATACATTTAATCATCATCAAGTTTATTCTCCTCAACCTCAGCTTCTTTATCGAGTTATCTGAGTTAGAAGCTTATATGGAGAAAGAAAAATCCGCATGCAAAGTCAGTGAGAAATGAGCAAAGCACATTTACTCTCACGCTGGCCTGGAATCCAGAACCCACCAAACTGTAAAGGAGTTGGTTGTTTAAGAAAAAAAATCCAAATAGAGATTATTGCTAAACCCTGTTATATGTAAGGATACTATGATATAACAATTAGGCCTCAGTGAGAAAGCCAGATCCCTGGTTAAAGGGCCAATGGCCAGCTGTTTCTTACCCACTGGCATCGATTCTTATTGATGGTTTTCTGTGGTGGTTAATGTTAATATGTCAATGTGACTGTGTAAGGGATACCTAGAAAGCTGGCCAAACATGAATTATGGGTGCATCTGGGAGAGTGTGTCAGGAAGAGATTAGATACATTCTTTCCAGTAAAGAGATTTGCCTTCACCAAAGTGGGTGGGTGCCATCCAATCCTTTGAGGGCCCAAATGGTACAAAAAGGCAAAGGAAGAGCAGGTCCCCCCACCCCTCTCCTTGAGCTGGGATCATCATCTTTTTCAGTCCTTGGACATTGGAGCTCCCAGTTCTTAGGCCTTGGGACTTTGGGACTTAACAACAGTAGTCCCTCGCTCTCAGGACTTAGGGCTTGGACTAAAGTATACCCTGGCTGTCCTGAGTTTCCTTCCGGCAGGAAGTCAACTGTGGTCTATTCCCTATTCTATTCTATTCTATTCTATTCTATTCTATTCTATTCTATTCTATTCTATTCTATTCTATTCTATTTCATTCTATTCTATTCTATTCTATTCTATTCTATTCTATTCTATTCTATTCTATTCTATTCTATTCTATTCTATTCTATTCTATTCTATTCTATTCTATTCTATTTCGTCAGGTCCCATCCCATCCTCTCTGGTTCTCTGGAGAACCCTCAATAGGTAGCTCATGTTAAAATTTCCATGTCCTTGCTGTATCAATCGCTGAATATTTTAAACATCATCCTGTCTGGGTGTCTAGTTTTTGAAGCTTAGTGTATGTCAAAGTGCAGCTTCTCAAGTTGCCTGACACTTGGCCGTCCCTGCTTTTCTTTATGTCCACATTTCTCTTAGCCCTAAGTCTAAGGGTTTTGATATTGAGTAACAGCTGGAAGTCCTAAGATTAGGCTTTTCTAGTTTTACCAACAATGGTGATTACCTCTCATATTCCCATCTCCCCAACACAGAAAACACGCACGTACGCGCGAGCACACACACACACACATGCACACACACAAACAATCATGACTCTGATACTAAACAATGCAGCGAAGAACACGTCACCATTTAACCCCTGCTTCCCTGAAGTACTTATGACTTTCAGAATGTGACACAAACCCAATTCAAACTGCCAAACCTAAAACAAAACAAGACAAAAAGTGGACTTTTGAGCCCCAAGGTGGGCATAGCTGCCTCCTGATCAGGTTCTTGTCTGAGACAACATCACTTCTTAAGGGTCGTTTGGAAAGATAGGGGGAGTTTTGCTGGTCACAGTTGGGATGGGAAACTACTGACATTCAGGGGCCTTGTCCAGGGATGTGAATGTCAGCCAATGGGCAGAACATTTCACCCAAGGGACAACGGTCTTACCCAGAATGCCAGTAGCTTTCCCTTTGAGAAACCCTGAGCAGGTGAACAAAGCCTTTCATCAAGAATCTCCATATCTGGGCTCTGCTTTGCTTATGCGATGGTCTCCTGCCCACGTGGGCTCCCTCCAGACACTGGGAAGATAGCCTCCTGCAGCCTCGGGCTACAGTTGAGCCATGCTAGCAGCACCGCCATGGCTCCTTCCATTTGTTTTAGCAGAAATCCCAACTCCGATGAGGGGGATTGACCCAACTTGAGTTGCTTGCTCATCTCTGATTGATTTGGAAACCTTGGAGGTGGAGAGTGCTCTAACTAACAGGCTTGGGAAAGCATCTCTCTCTAGACCCAGGGGTCAGGGTCAGCATTACCCAACCAGGAAGAGCTGCGTGGGATAGAGGGAGTTCCTGAAGAACAGTCATAGGAATGTGACCTGAATGGGGACAGACAATGGACAGGCAAAAGCAGCACATCCTCTTACAGCCTAATTTTCTGGTCTAATCCCTTCAGTCTTTCCACATCCCAGTCTCTCCAGTGCTCCAGAATTCTGTATCTCCAAGCTTTTGCACACATCATGCTATTCTCCCCAGATGCCTTTCCCCATCTCTTTTTGTTTGGCCAACGTCTGCTCATGCCTCAGGATCCAAATTTCACCTCTCCTGTGAACGCTCCCTTTTCACTGCCCCTACTAAGCGTGTGCCTCCTTCCTCTGTGCGGGCATAGCATTTTGTGCATGAAAAGCAGGAATTGAAATAATTAGCAAGACGAAGAAGCTGAACAACCCACATCCTTTTGAAAATGGAAAGCAGATGATATTGGATTAGATAAGATCAAACATCAAATCAACCAATGTTTATTGCGTGTATCCAATGCACAAGGGTTCCCAAGCAGAATCTTGCTTATTGTGTGTGTGTGCATGTGTGCGCATTCACACACACACACACACACACACACACACACACACACTTAGAATCACAGGTTTTTAAGATCTTGGTTTCTTAAAGCTTATCTAGTTTAACCACTTCCTTATTCAGATCAGGAAACTGAGGCTGGCGTGGGTTTCTCTCTAGCTCTAACAATACATGATGTAAGCCACCAAAAGGAAGGAAAGGTTGGCCCAATTCTAGGTTGAGAAACCACAGCTATCTAGCTTAAATTTCCTGTTCTGAGTGCCATGCCAGGACAAAGTGTTTCTCTCCAGTGCCAATGGCCACTCCAGAGAGAGAGAATCCAAACCAGTCTGTCTCTTTGTTCCCACTCCCCTTTCTCTTTAGAAGAATAGAAAACAAAGAGGAGCGAGAGGCAGGGCCAGGGGTTGAAATACTGATTCAAACTTTTTTTTCCTGTTTGGCTGATGTGTTTATAGAAGGACACTATTGATGACTCACTACATAATGAAGAGGCGCAATAAACTTTGCTGGGAATTGAAATGTGCAAACAGCATGTATCACACACAGGGGAATCATGGGGACATTAAAAAAGCCCTACATCAAAGGGATAAAGGTGATTTACATTTTCTGGCTGGAGTCCCTTTTATTTTTATGGCAATATCTGCATAGACATTCTCTTTTGAAAGAAAGTCGGAATTGGCTAGAAATAAAACTGCATGAACCTGTGACGGTCAAAATGGAAAGTGGAGATTTATTTGGGTTCCTGCTAGGGGTCCTAGGGCACAAACATGTAAGAATATTCCCATGAAATATATTTTATTAAAAGTCCACAGGCCGATGCTGCCCAGAGCCACTGGCCTGCATGGGCTTCTGGACCTTCTCTGTTCGGGCTCTCACCAGGCTCTGCCCACTGGTCACTCTGCCACCTGCTCCTAGATCCCTTTAGATTTTTCTTTTGAACATATCATTGTCCTGTCCAGAAATTGCCTTCTAAGAACATATATTGTCACTGGAGCATGACAGCCGGCCCTTCTAAATCAGCCCAGCTTCTTCACGTAATATTGACGCACATCTGATGAATGACTAGTCTGGATTTGGTTCTATTTCTGGGACCATGGCTGATCACATTTCAGTTAAAGTGCCTAACAATAGACAACGAAACATGCACACGTGATGAAGATAATTCAATTAGGAGATGTGGTATGAAGTGCTTTGGGGGAGGGAAGTGGAGGCAACAACATTGAGATATCAGTGAAGGTCACTTCCAGGAGGCGATATTAAGGTCTGACTCTAGAAAAGAGCTAACTTTGGGGAACATTTTGGGGGTGATCTTCTCAAGCAGCAGCAGAAGAAGCAAGGGCAGATTCCCTGAGTTGTGAAAGAGTTGAATGTGCTTGAGAAATAAAAATAAGAGAGGTGATATGATGGAGAGGAGTTTGTACGAGAAAGAGGGAAGCGGAAGTCCAATCCTAAAGCCACAGAAGGAAGCTTGGGTTTCCTTGGAGGGCCATGGAAAATCATGGCCCAGTTTCAACTTGCGAGTTACATGGCTGGCATTTTTAAAAGCGTATTTTGTCCTCTCTGTGGGGATTGGCGGTGTGGTGGAGAGCCTGTAATATAGCTCCCAGCGAGCCCCGCCTCCCGGGTCCCACACTCTTGTGATCCTTTCCCCTGAGTGCCAGCTGAACCTGGTGACTCACTTCCAATGAACTGAATACAGCAAAGAAAGGGGATGCCACTTCTGATACTAGGCTATGAAAAGACTTTGGCTTCTCTCTCTCTCTCTCTCTCTCTCTCTCTCACCTTTCTCTCTTTCTAACTTCATCTCTATCTTCATCTATTTTCCTCTCCTTCTCCTTCTCTTACACATGTGCATATGGACACTCTGAGGGAGGCAGATTCCATGTATTGAGTTTCCCCATGGAAAGGCCCACCTGATGAAGAACTGGTGTCTTGAGCGAACCGCCAGCTAGGATTTGAGAACTGCCCACAGCCATGTCAGGGAGCTTGGGAAGCATATCAATGAGCCGGGTTTGTCATAATGAAAACCACAGACTTGGTACCTTAAACAACAGAGATTTATTTTCTCACAATTCTGGAGGCTGGAAGTCCAAGATCAGCTGGACTTGACAAAGACATGTCCTTCACTCCGACTTAGTACTCCCCCCAATAGTGAGTATAATTTATTAGGAGGGAGGCTCAACTAAATATTCTCAGTGTTCAAAAACCCCTCCATGCTGGGTGCTGGAAAGTCAAAAGTCTCCGGTTACTTCAGGGGGCAGGTCGCTTTCATCAGAAAGTTGAACTGGAAACATAAATCCTCCCGACCTGGGCTTACAATCATATAAACCAGGCTGAAATGTCTTTTGCCATTTCCCACTTGTGAAAACTCTCGGTATGAAAGCCTCTTTTCTCATCATTAACATGGGGACGATATTAAACAGGAGCTGAATTTTACTGAACACTTACTATGTGTCAGTTTCTGTTCTAAGTGCTTTATATATAGTCACTCATTTAATATTCACAGTGATGGTGAGTGTATTCGTTTCCTAGGGCTCTCATAACAGCAAACGCTGGGTGGCTTACAACAATGGCACTCTCATAGTTCTGGAGCTCCAAGTCTAAGTCAAGTTCTCAGAGAACCGCACTCCTTCTAGAGGCTTTGGGAGAATCCATTCCTTGACTTGTGACCCTGGGGCTACCTCACACCAATCTCTGCCTCTGCAGTTGTGTTGTGTCCTCCTCTGTGTTATCCTTTTGTCTGTCTCAGATCTCTCTCTGTCTTCCTCTTATGAGGATACTTGTCATCGGATTAGCTCAGCCCAATAATCTAGGAAAATTTCATCTCAAGATCCTTAACTTAATCACAGTGGCAAAGAAACTTTTCCTAAATAAGGTCACAATGCAGGCTATGCAACAGACTCACTGTGAGGGTCGGAGTGAAGGTGTGTAACCAACCAAGCATTGTTCCTGACACATAGTAGGGCCACAAAACTTTCTGTTATTCCTATTTATACAGCTATTATTGGTTAATCAAGATGCCTATCTATTTGATATGTGGTATTGAAATGCATGGGTGGAATTCCTAGCCACATCCAGAGAGCTGACACCCTTGCTTCCCTCAGTGAATCCTCCAAGCAATGCAACTTCTGAATAAAGCTTTTTCTTTTTTCTCACCGTAAAATTCAGACTCTATACCCTGAGAGAACAGGGCTGTAAAGCCAGAGACATGTTACAACCTCTGAGTGGCATGACAAGAATTCTAACGCTGGGCTTGCTTGCTTACTGTTTAGAGACACAGATGAGCTGGCACAATAAATATTTAATAGGACATGATGCTAGTTTATACCAATTAGAGGTTGCAGGGTCACCTAGGAGGAGGCAGTGAATAACCCTGCTCTAGGCCAATGTGAGTCCAGACAGCGATGCCGTCAGCTCTCTCGTGTCATAGGGCTCAGAACCCTGGGGAAGGAACACGCGGAATAAACATTGGCATTACCACGCAGCGCTCCATCAGCTTTCCCCCAGCTCTGCTAGACACTCACACACCTGGAGGACGGCTGCCCCCCGCCTGGCTGCTGTGGGACAGCATTTCCTGTCTTGTGTCAGCATCACACGAGGCATTGCTCAGCACAGGTAGGCTTCACCTGACTACTGGCTGGCCTCTTAGTTGGTTGGGATAGGGAGGGGCTTGGAAAGTTCTAGGGAAAGGTAGGAGCTTCTCTACCTGGGAGCTCTGTGTCTACTGTCCTGCACAGTGTGGTGTGTATCATGGCAGCACTACAGATGCCTGTGGACGAGGGCTGTCAGCATCCATCCCCACAGGGGTGCCCCTCTGTAATCACAAGGCCAACTCTCTCCAGACCCCGGGGCTGGCCGTGCTGCTGGCCACTGAACCTTTTACTTTGCTCTGTAACTGTTTGTGTGTCTCTCTCCTCCTCACAACTAACTTACCTCTCTATCTCCCCTGGCACCCATTCTAAGGTATTGTCACAGCAGGAGGCAGAGTGACAAAGGGGAAGTGGCACCAAGCCGAACCTCGGGCTGGGGACTGACACCAACGCAGCTGGGTGCCAGCCGTGAGTTTTATCAAGGACTTAGGCCTCTCCTATCTCCATCCACAGCTTAGCCACCCTGTCAATAACACCGGCTCTGTCTGCTGCACAGAACCGTTAGAAGGGTTACATGATAAAATACCTAGTGAACTGCAAAGCCCTGTGTCATAAATTATTATATTCATTGCTATAGAAAAACATCCTATATAATAAAAGGCTAATATGCAAATTGACCAAACAGCAGAACTACCGGTTGCTATGACGCGCACTGACCCATGCCCTGCTCGCAGCTGGCAGGCCTTGGCCCAATGAAAGCAGTGCCTTTAAAGACGGACTTCCATTTGGTGAGTGGTGTACCTTGAAAGAGCATGCTCTGGCCTCCAACGAGCTTTCTGAGGGATTAGTGTGAAATTTATACCACAGATAAGAACACTCAAAATGGGAACATACAAGCAAATGGTGTTTGTTTCTATTACCTGCCTTTACTCTATGAGATTATGTTTTCAGATCTGCCTTCACCTCTTGTATTCAAGTTCCTCTAGGGCAGGAAGTGAGCATAATTAATTTCTGTATTATCTTTGCTTACCACAAAGCCTGGTACCAAAGACATAGTCACCTGTGTGTTATTGGAAACAACATCAAGCTCACAAAGTGAGGAACCTGGGAAATCAAGTAGTTCATCCAGCGTCCAGTTTACAAACAAGGGAGCAGAAGCCACGTTTTCACGGCGATTCAGTGGAAGAAACGAAGCCAGAGAGTGAGGCCCTCTGCTTGCCGTTCTAAGTCTGGCCCTTCAGATACAAGGGACAGTAGGGACCACCTGGCCCAGGTGCGACATTCCCTTTGCTAGGAGGTTCCGCTGAAGATTGGTGTAACTTCTGAAGGCTTCAAAAGTAACATGAAGGGCTGAAAAATATAGACGCCATGAACGTTTTGATCTTGAGCTGAACATGTATGACCCTCTAAAACAGTTGTTCTCAACCTTCTGGCCCTTTAAATACAGTTCCTCATGTTGTGACCCAACCATAAAATTATTTTCGTTGCTACTTCATA
The DNA here is from genome assembly GCF_000412655.1 of Myotis brandtii. Lineage (NCBI taxonomy): Eukaryota > Metazoa > Chordata > Mammalia > Chiroptera > Vespertilionidae > Myotis > Myotis brandtii. The sequence continues at coordinate 479,365 of NW_005371287.1, forward strand.
ACTGTAATGTTGCTACTGTTATGAATCGACCCACAGGTTGAGAACCGCTGCTCTAAAAGAAACGCATGTTGAGACAGACAACAAAGGGTCCCAATAGCTGACTCTCTGTGTCCTTACACAGGGTCATGCCCTGCATTTTATAACTCTGAAGTTGCATTTTTTTTATTTGTTTGTTTGTTAATCCTCACCCAAGGATATTTCTTCCATTGACTTTTAGAAAGAATGAAAGGGAGAAGGAGAGACACAGAGAGAGAAACATCAATGTGAGAGAGACACATGGATTGGTTGCCTCGTGCACGTATGTGCACATGCCCTGATCGGGGCCAGGGACTGAGCCTGCAACCCAGGTACGTGCCCTTGATCACAATCAAATCTGCAACCCTTCACCTCACCAGCTGACGCTCTAACCCAGGGGTCCTCAAACTACGGCCCACGGGCCACATGCAAATACAAATATTATATTTGTTCCCGTTTTGTTTTTTACTTCAAAATAAGATATGTGCAGTGTGCATAGGAATTTGTTCATAGTTTTTTTTTAAACTATAGTCCGGCCCTCCAACGGTCTGAGGGACAGTGAACTGGACCCCTGTTTAAAAAGTTTGAGGACCCCCTGCTCTAACCACTGAACAACCAGCCAGGGCTGAAATTGCATGTTTATAAAATTTAGGATAAAGTGGCTCAAGGGGTCAGAAAGCTCTATGGTTCATTTTGAAAAACACTCATCCTTAGGAGGGAGCAGGTGAACAACATGTCAAAATCCTTGACGTTTTCTCATTCAGAAGCTTCTTCATGTCGAGTTCTCTTCCAATCCCAATAGGAGGGAGAGGGGGAGGCCATGGGAGCCTGCTGAGGCTTGTGCAGGCAGCCAGAGGCAGAAGCAACGACATTGTCCTCAGAACAAAGTGAAGACTTTCCTCAGCAAGGACTTCGCCTACATTATGCAACCTGACTCTTCTCTTCCAATCTCTCCATCCTGGCATAAGTGAGTCAGCATTTTAGCTTCCCCGCGTCCTGCCTCTCCTTCTGGGCTGACTGGTGGCTTTCCCTTTGGGAGAGTAAACAGTAAGCTTTGCTTTCACAGAGCTGAGTTCTGAACTCCGATCTGCCACTCGCTCACTTTGTAAACCTGTGCAAACCATCTCAATTAGTTGAACCTTAGTTTGGTTATTCAAAGACAGGAGAGACTCCCTACTTTAGGACAAATAATTTTTTATGAACATGCATGACCCCCCTTTAATCCCTTGTGTGAGGTTGCAGTCTATTGGGACTCTACTTGTTTGTCTGTCTAAACATGTGCTTCTTTGTAGAGACTTTCTGAAGCGACTAACCCATGCTGGATGTTTGACGAATATTAACCTACTTTTAAAAGCTTTCTGCCTTGCAATTAAGAGATTTCCATTTAGGATTAGTACTCAGGTTTTTTTTTGTTTTTTGTTTTTTTGCTAGAAGGTGGCTTTTTGTCTCTCCTATTCTTATGTACACATAAGTTCATTCCAACTTTTGTTTCCCTTGACATTTAGCCAGTGTAATTTTTGGTTAACTTCAAAGGAGCTACTTTGCTAGATTAATCCCCTGCATCAGAGGGGGGACAGAAGATTTGGTTGAAGCCAACTCTCCCCCCTTCCCCCACCTGTTACTGGTGATAATTAGGGATGAATGAAAGAGGCTTGCTTGGAGGGAAAAACTGTTTGGGTGTGTTTTATCTTGTAAAGACATCACATATTAGCCTTATTAGACACAGCAAATGGTAGCAACTATGATTACTCTACTTAAAAAGGCAACAGATAAGCTTTGAAATAGGAAGAAGAAACTATAAAAAGTAACATCACCGCTTTGTAAAAGAGCCAATTATAATACTTTAAAATGAAAAATACAATCAGCATAATTTCAAAGTCAAATGAAGATTCGGAATAGCAAGAAAACATAAATTGAATGATCAGAAGTTTCATGAAATGAAACATGAAAATGTATAAAATGTGGAGGAGAGAAAAGAAACATAGAGTAAGAAGGATAAATACATGTTTGATCAGAATTCCAGAAAAACAGCGAGAATGGAGAAAAGACACTATTTGAAGAGCAATTGACTGAGCAATTCCCAGGACCAATGGGAAATATCAACTCTCAGATGGAAGCCAAGTATATCTTAAATAAAACAAAAAGGAATTCACAGCTAGACACATCATAGTGGAACACAAAAACAAACATAAAACTAAAATAAAATCTTAAATCAGTGAGAAAAAAGGCAGATTGGCTTCAAAGCATACAGAGAAAACAACCACCACAAAAAATGTGTCATTAGAAAGGACTTCCCCCAGTGAAAATATATCAGGAACAAAGATAAAAATACTATTTGCAGAAAACAAATATTGAAAAGGTTTGCAACCAGTTCCTCCATAATAGAAATTCTACAGAATTGGTTTCAAGCAACTTGTTACTAAAGGGAGGGTCCCAGACGGAATAAGGAAGACCTAAGAAAGCCATAAAGGACGAGGTGATTGCATATAATGCTAACAGTATTCTTGCTTGGTTGAAGCGGGTAGAATTAAAATGCAAAATGTGTAATAACTTACAAGTGTTCAGAGAAGTAAATGTAGTTAAAATGCTGTGAGGGCCTTGTATTAGCCAGGAGATCGGTAGGTAGTGATCAGTTTTAGACGTAGAGGCGTGAAGTGTGCCTGTTGCAAGTTCAAAGGCAAGGCTTAGGAAAGGAAACAAACTCATTCTAGGTCATACCTGGAGTCTAGGTGAGAGGGAAGGCCACCTTCCCCAAACCTCAAGAGGCATTCTTTCCAGCAAACCCATCCCAGGTTCAAGGCTCCTGTCCTTCCAGAAAGAAGAGTGACCTCTCTCTGAACCGAGAGAACTTGGGCTTAAAATAACTGGGGGTCATGGCCTTCCCTGAGCCTCCTTCCTTCCTCTAAGGCCTGCGGTTGCTCCAGAGCTGCTCCCCAGAGGACATTAGCCATGGGGCATGCGTTTGAGGGTCCCTGGGAAGATGAGGGCCTGCATTCCTAAGGCTGTGAGCCGAGCCCAGTCCCAGGGCCTGTCCCATGTGACTTGAGGAAGTGGCCTGGCTGATATTTCGAGAAGGACTGGGTCAAGGGAGTCGGGTCACTGCTCGGATGTGTCTTCTGCTGGCGAGAAGCAGTGTTTGCATGATTCACCGTCCGCCCAGGGCCTCAGCCCCGCCCCGGTGCTGTCTCCTGCTCTGTGCCCCCTAGTCACCTTCAGTAACGGGCTCCTTCACTCAACAGTTATTCATGGCTCACCTCCTAGGGGTTCTGCCCTAGCCTAGGGAGTGCTTCTGATGCATCATGGGCAATACTGATATGATGCTGACTCAAAGCGTTGAAATCACTGATGAAGTCCCACTGATAAATGACATTGGGGATTGTCACTGTGGTATGGGATAAAAGGGGATTGGCAGTGCGGAGGGGGGAGGGCAGAAATAAGAGCTCCCAGAGATTCTAACCAGATCGCACTTCTCTCACTTTACAGATGAGGACACTGAAGCTCAGGGATTGTCCCCTCCATTGTCCCCAAAGAGTGAGCTGAGGCCACAGTCAGCTCAGTTGGAAAATGTGTCACAATGAATCAGTGACGTCAGCCATGGAAGTATGGAAGAATATGGGGACCTATGAGGAGACATGGGGGTATAGGGGAGGGCATGGGGATGCAGGGGAGGGTGGAGAAAGGGCGGTCAGCATCATGCCACTTGGTTCCCGTCAACGGCCTATTCTGAGCCAGTGCTGGATGGAGCCCTGGAGTCAGGAAGGCACAGAACCGGGCCCTGCATGAGGGATGAGGAAGCCGCCATGAGAGAGCCTTCTGTGCGCTGTAACAGGCGGCGGTGGGCATTGCTCTGGGCGGTAGACTCCTCTGTAAGGACTCAGTGCGCACATCTGACATAATCTCCACATGTACTCAGGATTGCACTGAGTGATGCGAAGCCCTGCTATTCAAACTGGGGTGTGTGTGCCCCCATGAGGGATGAGGAAGCCCGCCATGAGAGAGCCTTCTGTGCGCTGTAACAGGCGGCGGTGGGCATTGCTCTGGGCGGTAGACTCCTCTGTAAGGACTCAGTGCGCACATCTGACATAATCTCCACATGTACTCAGGATTGCACTGAGTGATGCGAAGCCCTGCTATTCAAACTGGGGTGTGTGTGCCCCTGACTCCTTCCAAGGACATCGGGGCAAGGAGAGCTTTCATTCATCAATGTTCAGATCTTAACATCCACAGGGACATTTCCCTAAAACTGATCTGCTTAAGGGGGTCCTGGGGCCTATCCCGGTCTTCTCTCCCACCACCCTTCCATCATTGCCTTCCTCCTGAATCTTCTCCGAAAGTGTAAAAACATTCCAGACTTAAAGGGATCATTTGAAAATATGTTTTTCTGAAGGGAGCACACTTTTAAGGAAAAGCAAAGAGAGTGTCTGTAAGAAACATCAGATACTTTACCAAATCTAGGTAACAACCTCACAGGAAGGCTGGGTGACTCTCTCTCTCTCTCTCTCTCTCTCTCTCTCTCTCTCTCCCCCTGTTTCTATCTCTATATTTCTTTCTGTTAGAATAAGAATTGGAAAGTTACAAGGTTTTCCTTAAAATGTGTTTATATTCCCAATATATATTAACATAACTATGCATTTGAATAATATATGATATACAAGAAAGGATAACATTCAGAACTGTTTGCACTTATGAAGAATTATTTTAGCGCAATTAGAATGTGTAACAGTATGTGTAGTGGCCAGCCTCCACGTGTCCCCAGTGCACCTCACCTCCTAGTATTCACGCTCTATGCAGTCTCCTTAGCCTTGAACCCAAGCTGGCTGTGTGACCAATAGTGTACGGTGGAGGTGACAGGGGACTTTTGAAGGCATTCTCCTTTGCTCTCGGGCCACTTATTATTTCACACTGATAGGAACTTTTTTAGAGCTCTGTCTATACTGCGCAGGAACTGTGCTAACTCATACCCGGGGGGTTATGGCAGAGAGAAGACAAGTCCAGAGGACAGCATCCTGAGGTGATGGTAGAAAGAGACAAGCCAGGGCAGACGAAGGGTGAGCCCACTAGAGAAACCAAACGGTGTTTGCGAAGCAGGTTGAGATGCCTCCTGGAAGGGCAAGAGGGAGGAGCACTTTCATGTGTCCCAATCACAGCCACCATGAATGGTGCTCATGGGGGAAGCCCAGTGGTAGAGGCCCGACCTGTTCTACCAGCACGGCTGGGAGGCTGTGGTGGGTGCGAGCGCAGACCCCCAGTGCTGCCGCGTGATGGGCGTCCCCGTGGATCTCAGAACTGACACTCAGTGTGGCAATCACATAACACACCCTAGTTCTTCCAGTGCTTTGTCATCATGGGCTTCGATTTGTTCACGTCAATTGCAAACTTAAAAAACTGTTGCCAAGAAGGCAATTTTGCGGAGTATGTTCAGAGGGGACCACTATGCCTCCTGCAAGTCCCACTTCCCCAAATTCAGCAAAGTCCTGTTTCATGTCATCTGAAGCAAGCCTTGGGTAGTAGAAAGAGATATTAAGAGTAGACCTGCAGAGTCATTTAATTATGAACAAAATAAACATTGAAGCAAGTTGCTCCGAAAGCCATTAGGTTCCTTTACTAAGCGACCTAGTTTAGGATAAACAATTAGCAAGGACAGTGGGCTAGAAGATGTCTTTGCATTTTTGTGCCATAGGACATGTTTGTGTCTTTATAAAACACAGAGGACAGGTATGTATTTCATTACAATGTTCATGAACATTTTCTAACAAAATCGGAGTGACCTTAACGGCATCCTTTGCTTTTCTATGACTAGGTCATGTTCACACGAGGTGTATTTTTCACCAACGTTACGTGAGCAAGGCAGTGTCACCCCATTCCATGGATGTGGCACCCTAACTCAGCCAGGGCAAGTGGTGGCACAGGTCATGCCCTGCACAACTCCAGGGAATCCTGTCCCCAAAGGCACCCAAGATGACCAGTGAGAGGGACGACATCGGAACCCACCTTGATCTCTAATCAAAGCCCCTTTTTTAGAGTCAGCTGTCCAGCTGCTGATTCCTTGATTCTCTCACAATGAGGTTTTTGTTGACAAAGGAGGTGGGGAGG
>NW_005371287.1:485524-506282 GCF_000412655.1 Myotis brandtii
CAGTCCTTTTGGAAAACTCAGCCCTTCCTGAGCTTCTCCATAGAAGAAAGGGGCCTGCATCAGAGGGAGGGCGGTAGGGGTGGCCAGGAGGTCGTGGGCTGCAGGGTGACCTGATCCAGAAGGGGGGGTGGTTCATAGTGAAAAGGTTGGGGACAGAAGGAAGCTGTCTTTGGTGTCAGGGGGGAGGAATTTTACTGAGACAGCTGCTCAAACAGTTGAGGCCATTTGCGATTTGGAATCTGTTTGCCTCATTGGATTTTGACTGGACATTTGTTTCCGGTCATCCCTGGTGAAAAAGGACCCCACACATGTGCGACAAGGAATGAAAGGACGACATGCCACACAGCCAGGTGACATTTGTGCCTGGCATTTAAAGGGAGCAGAGGAGGGGCGTGGGCAGCCCCAGTTAGAGGTGGCCTTCCCACCAAGGCCAAGGTGTCTCCCCCTGCTGGTCCAGGTGGGTCAGGGGCCAGCTCCCCGCAGGGAGTCAGGAGCGGCAGGTAGAAATGTCTGGACATACTGGTAACATGCTTACAGCAGAAATACCACCGCAGGCTCCTGGAGCACATGGCAGCCATTTGTAGGAATCGACACCCCTGGCATTAGAGGGATTAGATAGGATGACTTTTCACCTCCAGGGGGACATTGGTGATTACAAAGCGCCCTTCATTCTTTGTGAAGCATTTTTGTTTTTTCCACCAACCACCCTCCACCCTTAGTGTCCTTACACACTCAGACAATGGCAGTAAACGGGGATTAGCCACGCTTGGCGGGAGTGGCCGGCAGATGCTGCAATGAACTGTCTTAAGGAGGAAGGATGTGAGGGGAGCAGGAGACGCCCCCCCACCGAGGGGACCGGACCCCCAGCCGTGCTCAGATCTGTGTCCCTGGGCTGAGCTTCTGGCGCCCCGTCCTTGTTCTTTTTCTTCCTCCTCCTGTACTTTTCTATCATTTTTGTTTTTTAGGAACCAGTTCAGATTCACAGAGTGAAAAATTATTCTATTAGTTTTTGGCACTTCAATAACTATGTATAAAATAATATAAACACACATATCTATTAAAATATATATAAATATAAAGAATCGGCTCTATCTGGTTTGCTAAGCATCTACCGTGTCTCCAATATAAATGGATAACAACACTTGTGATAATTAATTTTATGTGTCAACCTGACTAGGACGCGCAGATATGGGGTTGGACATTATTTCTGGGTGCGTCTGTGAGGGCGTTTCTGGCGAAGATGAGCATTTAATTAGCATTTTATGGGAGGACTGAGTAAGGCAGTCTGCCCTCCTCAGGGCTGGAGGCATCAGCTAATCCCCTGGGGCCTGAACAGAACAAAAAGGAGGCAGCCGGTTGCTTTCTACCTGATGGGACAGTGACCTTCTCCTGCCTTCGCACCAGAAACCAAAGGTGCATGGCCTTCCAGCCTCCAGCAGTGGGAGGAAATGAATATTGTTGTTCCAGCCAACCAGCCTGTGATGTTCTGTGACAGCCACCGGGACTAAGCCAGGAGCAGAGCCCTCAGCACCTGCCCAGGTCCTTGCTCCAGGGAAGCACAGAATAGAGACCTGGGGGAGGGGCCACCAGCATCCACACGAAGCTCTGTCCCCTCCAGATGAGGATGCCAAGGTGCCGGCCCTTTCCTCAAGAGTGGGGATGCAGAAAGGGCAGAGGCCAGGAGGTGGCATGAAACCTTAAGGGAGGGGAGGACTGAACCTCCCACCACAGGGACGGGTAGCACGACTAGGTGGGCATGGGCGCACTGTGGCAGGCAGGGCCTTCTGAGGAGAGTCCCTTCGCTCCAGGCTTTCAGCTCCTCACATCTCGGTTGCCTCTGCAATTCTTTGATGAGTTTTTGACCTGGTTTTCTAGCATTTGCACAGTAGAAATGCTGGTCTGCCACTTCTAGTATTGCTAGACATGGCAGCCGGGAGACCGTCTATTGCTAAGCATAAGGAAACACACTTCCATTTATGGGTTGCATACAGGAAAAGGACAGTAGGAGGAATTCCTGGGGGTCAACAGCCAGGGTATGAATGAATGACACGAACTCCAATGGCCTTTCTGCTCCATCGTTTGTAATTCTCTGTGTTCCTTCATCCAAATGCCTGAGAGACACACCTTCTGACCAGGTGCAGGATGGGAATGCTTCTTAATGGGGAGGCTTTGAGGCAGTGGAACAAGCCAGCACTTTGGTGGGACAGTGGCGCTCTCATCCTAGTCCTGCTACCCACCCACTAGGTGACGTTAGGAACCTTCCTTACCTCTCAGAGCCTCATATCTGTCCTCTTTCTGGCGCTTGCTCTCCTGAGATTCATAGCCTCATGCACCAGCCAAAGCCCCTGGCACATTTCCCCTCCTTCCCAGGCATTATCCTCACTTCTGTGCCAGGGTCCGCGTCTTGTGCTGCACATCCCTGCAGACACTCATTCCGCGCTCCCTCACGCTTTCTCCTCTTGGCCGTTACATTTCTGGAGGGAACAGGCCGTCCCCACATCGCTTTTCCTTCTGTTATGACTGAATATTATTTATTATTTAGATTTCGAAGCCAAACCCTTTTGCAATAAAGTCATTTCGGGGCACACACACAAGGTTAAAAGCTTTAGGTCAAAAGCACAGAACTGTAAAAACAAACAGCTCGAGCACACAGTAGAAATATTATTTAAAGCGAAGTGGTGACTTCAACAGAGTGGCCCTTTCAGTGAAAGTCATTCGGAAAGACAGAAAGATGAATGAACCGCACGGAGCGTTCCAGTCGTTACATCAAAGAATTGGAAAGAATAACCCACCCCTCTGAATGCGTTTCAAAATTTCACTTGAGCCAAAGGGAGCAGCCAGCCAGACCTTAACCAATGCAAACGTTCACTAATGTTTCTCCAAACAGAGCCAGGAGAGGAAGCCCACACAGCTCAGCCAGCCGGGGCCAGCCTCGCTCCATGCCACCTCCGCAGACATTGCAAGGAGCAATGGAGATGTCACCTCAAGAGTCACCGAGCAGGAAGCCAATGAAATCTTTCTTGGCCCCTCAGGGAGGACGGGCCATCCTCTCCTCTGGGCTCCTTCTGTTCCTCATAGAGACTTTTCTCACACATGATGTGGTCAAATTTTCTGTTTCCATGTCTGTGTCCCCCACCTGCTCTGAGCTTCTTGCAGAAGGGCCTGGCCTGTCTATAATGTTTCCTCGTGCACAGCTCCTGGCCCATGTAACCTGACATACATGTTTAATATATCAGTGCACACATGACAACTGGCTCTGGGCAGTTTTCCACGGGAGATGCTTCTGGCAGAGCTAAAATTATTAGGTAGGATGTTTGTGTTTCAACAACCTGTGAAGCTTGGAAAACAGGAACTAGCTCTGGAGGATGGAAACACGCCCAAACTGTGGCTGGCTGTTTGCATTTTAGCTCCGCCGAGCGGCAGCGCTGCTCTGGCAGGAGTCGAAAGGGAAAACGCAGACCCGCCCCTGACACTGGTCCAGGCGGCCCGTAGGGAACCAGGTGTTCCAAACCATGGCTTTAGGCTGGAACCCAAGTCCTATAGCACCTTCCACAGCTGAATTTCTAAGTTCCAAGGAATTCACTCAACAAAGAGTAATTCATAGGCTCTTGTTAGGGGAGTGAGTAGATGTGCTGGAGCATCAGGGCCTCTCCCATTGGGAGTCAGGGTGGTTCACAGCATGCATTCTGCGGTCCGATGGCTTGGGTTTGATTTTACCTATTTATTTATTACTGATGATCCAGACACTAAGGCCACAGTGCCACTAAAGAGCAGGGATGATATTGCTACCTCTCTCATAAGGTGATTATAAGCTTGAACCAGATTGCTTTGTGCAAAGCATCTAGGCCAGTGGTTCTCAACCTTCCTAATGCCGCGACCCTTTAATACAGTTCCTCATGTTGTGGTGACCCCCAATTTCATTGTTACAAATTGAACATAATTAAAGCATAGTGATTAATCACAAAAACAATATGTAATTATATATGTGTTTTCTGATGGTCTTAGGTGACCCCTGTGAAAGGGTCGTTCGACCCCCAAAGGGGTCGCGACCCACAGGTTGAGAACCGCTGATCTAGGCCAATGCTTGGTGCCTAATGAGCTCACTATCAGTATTTGCTTTTATTATGATGTCGGGGTCTGCTTTTCTTTTATTTTTTTATAGTATTTTTATTGATTTCAGAGAGGAAGGGAGAGGGAGAGAGATAGAACCATCAATGATGAGAGAGACTCATTGATCAGCTGCCTCCTGCGCACCCCATACTGGGGGTGGAGCCTGCAACTGGGGCCTGTGCCCTGACCAGGAATCAAACTGTGACCTCCTGGTTCATAGGTCAACGCTCAACCTCTGAGACATGCCGGTCGGGCTGGGTCTGCTTTTCTAATAGCAGCCTTCTTCTTCTGATAGCATAGCAATAACATAATTATTGTAAAGCTACCAAGCCTCCTTTTAGAATCTCCTTTGTGTCAGTTGCTATGGAATTTTATGATTTGAATGTTTGTGTCCTCTTCCAAATTCATATGTTGAATCCTGACCCCCAAGCATGAGAGTATTAGGTGGCAGATCTTTGGGAGGTGCTTAGATCGTGAGGGTGGAGCCCTCATGAATGAAATTAGTGCCCTGTTAAAAGGCTCCAGGAAGACCCCTGGCCCCTTCCACCCTGTGAGGACACAGCAAGAAGGCACCAGCTGTGAGCCAGAAAGGAAGTCCTCACTAAGGGGCGACCATGTTGACACCTGGATCTTGGACTTCAGCCTCCACAACTATAAGCAATAAACTTCTGTTGTTTATAAGTTTCCCGGCCTATGGTATTGTACTATAGGTAATAAACAATATTGAATATGCAAAAGCACTTAATGATGTGGGCGTCATTATTGCTATTTTGCAGATAAGGAGAGAATCTCAGTATGAAAAGGGAGTCTACTTAAGGCCACAGTGTCACTAAAGAGGAGAGCAATGGGAACGCATCCATCCCAACACCAGCCTCTCTGCTGTCACTCTCACCCTCTTCCCCACCCCACTTTCCAGTGTTCTTCCTGCGCCTGACAACCAGACGCTGCAGTTCCTGGGTGTTGGTTTCTAGCCAATGACAGGGCTGAACCCGTTTCTTGATCTGATCAATTGTCCCAGTTGATCTGATAACTGCACAGACTCTGACTCAGTTCCCTGGGCCTGTCTGGCATATTTTGCATGTTACACATATCATAATGGATCTGGGATTATCTCTTTACATATACATTTTCCCCAGGTAGAGAGCTTGCTGAGAGCCAGCAGTTGGCACAGTGCCTGCCATGGAGTAGGGTCATTCATATTGGTTTTTGAATGACTGTGAAATATAAACCCCAAAAAGTTACCTATGGACACTGAAGATGTGGACAGGTTAGAAGAAAAGACACTACCTTTAGTTGGGGAAATATAGTGGGATGAATGGTGGCCCTCTAATGCAATACACCCACATTGTAATCTCTGGACTGTGAACATAATTTATATGGTAAAAGGGTAAATGTCACCTACTTAGAAATAGGCATTTGCAGATATAATTAAGAGCCTTGCAAGGAGGAGCTTATCCGGGATTGTCTATGTAGGCTCTAAATTCAATCACATGCATTCTTATCCGACAGACACAGAGAGGAAAAGATATGCATATAGAAGAGGAGGAGGTGACCATGTGACCAAGCATGCAGAGATTGGACCAGTGTCGCCAGGTTGTGTTCAGTTTTATGTGTCCACTTGGCTGGGCCATGGTACTTGGACATTGGTCAAACATTATTCTGGGTATTTCTGTGAGGGTGTTTTGGGGATGAGATTAGCATTTAAATCAGTGCACTTAGAGTAAAGCAGATTGCCCTCCACAATGAGGGTGGGTCTCACCTAATCACTTGAATTCGGAATAGAACAAAAGACTGATCTCCCCAAGCAAGAGGGAATTCTGCCAGCAGCCAGCCAGCAGGCTCCACTGCTGAGTCTCCAGCCTGCCGACCCATTCCTGCAGATGTTGGACTTGCCAGTCTCTGTGATCACATGAGCTAATACGCATACTGGTTTTGCTTCTCTGGAGAAAGATAATACAGGCTGCAGGGCAAGGAGTGTTGACAGCCACCAGAAGCTGGATGAGGCGTGATCACATGAGCTAATACGCATACAGTTTTGCTTCTCTGGAGAAAGATAATACAGGCTGCAAGGCAAGGAGTGTTGACAGCCACCAGAAGCTGGATGAGGCAAGAAATAGAATCTACCCAGTCCTGCCGACATCTTTTTTTTTTTTTATCCTCACCCGAGGATATTTTTCCATTGATTTTTAGAGAGAGTGGAAGAGAGAGGGAAAGACAGAGAGAAACATCCATGTGAGAGAAACACATGGATTGGTTGCCTCCAGCATGTGCCCCTACCAGGGCCCAGGACAGGGAGGAGCCTGCAACCGAGGTATGTGTCCTTGATCAGAATCGAACCTGGGACCCTTCGGTCCACAGGCTGATGCTCTAACCACTGAGCAAAATTGGCTAGGGCACCACTGACATCTTGATGTCAGACTCTAGGTCTCAGAACCGGGAGAAAATACATTTATGAAGTTTTAGGTAATTTGTTGTAGCAGCCACAGGACTCTAATGCCGAGGGCTTGGAGAGAAACAATAAAAATAGAGAGTATTTGAACTCTGTTTTGGAGACTAGGGGGGTTTGTCCATGGGCATATGCTCCTGGGATACAGCAAGGCATTGGAAAGGGAGCAGACAGCATGTGCCAAGGCTGAGCCCAGAGAAAACACAGGGCTTTGGTGGGGCAGCAGTGAGTCGCCTGCGAGGGCCAAGTCTATGAAGGCCAGTGTGGAAGTCAAGTTCAGAAGAGAAAGTTTGGAAATATCAACATTAGGATTGAGTATATGCCAACTATTTAGAGAGTTTATATTGTCTTTTATTTCAAAACGATGAAAATCTATTGGATATTTTTAGCAAAGCAGAGATAGGATTAGCATCATTTTTTTATGGACTTGGTTCAGTTATGTATAAAATTGGTTGATGAGGTAGCGTCTGGTGGGAAGGAGGTCAAGGGCTCCTAACAATTGTGGGGGACAGATGCCGTAGAGATGGTGATGGCGTATTTACATGTGACCATACAGTAGAAACTGGCCCAGGGCATTTCCTCCTATTTCCAAATAGAGTGAATTTAATAGAACAGTGAGACATTCTTACAACTGTTTAAAGCCCTAGCATTTCCATGTATTATCCCCTGCAAAACGCATATCTTTAAGCGGTAGATGAATCTACCCTTGTGTTATAGTGGAAAACACTGAGGCAATTAGTGGATAGCTGTAGTCTTTGAGGTCGTATATTCTAGCAGTGTCAGACAGGAATTGAATCCAAGACTCATGCTTAGTGCATCTTCGTTTTGGATGAAACACTAGTAATGATCATTAGTTATCATTGAGCTTGAATTTTTCCTATGACCCTGATACTGCTCAGTAATTTCCATATATTAGTATAGTTTAATATACATAACATTTATGCAGTAGGTACTGCTACTACTTGTACTTTAAGGATGAAGGGACCAAAGTCCCAAGAGGCAGAGAATCCTAATCACATTTGCTGGCCGGATTGAAAAGCCGTGAGCAGGCCAGGTCTCTCAGGGGTCAAGTGGGCTCCAAACTCTGGGTCGGAAGTGGGAACAATTCTCCAGAAGCCACTGGATCACACAGGGAACGTATCCTGTGCAGTTCGGGGCAGCGACTCAGAAGTGAGAAAGAACACCGTGGAAGCCAGCACAGGCCTCTTATGTACACTTGCTTCTGACACTTGTTCCTATGTATCTCGCTACTTATCAGCAGACATTGGAGATTAGAGCATGAAAGGAGTCTCTTTTGAAGTAATTACCTGACCCCTTATCTTAAAAGACTTGTAGACTGCCCTGGCCATTTTGGCTTAGTGGATAGAGAGTCTGCTTCCGCACTGAATGGTCCTTGGTTTGATTCTGGTCAAGGGCACATACCTTGGTTGCAGGCTTGATCCCCAGCCCTGGTCAGGGTACTTGCAGGAGGCAACCAATAGATGTGTCTCTCTCACATCAATATTTCTCTCTCCCTCCTTTCCACTCTCTCTAAAAATCAATGGAAAAACATCCTCAAGTGAGGATTAACAAGAACGGACTTGTAGACTGCCAGGTATTTTTCTGAGCAAGGGAATCAGCCTCTGCACCACTAAGTGTAATCCTACTAGCAAGAGTAAGACCCAAACAGCAGCCCTTATTCCTCTGCTGAAATGTTGGTCTTGCCATGAAATTAACTTGAACGTTAACTTCTTTCCCTAACAACCATTATGTGGGCTGTGGAGTCATTTGGTGGGTGAACCTGGAAGTGGATCCAAGGTTTTTATGGGCCCCTAGTTGTGGGGAAGATATTCAACTCTTTCTTCAACTGAAAACCAATATAAGGTTAAAATCCTCTCCCTTCATATACTTATGAAGTTATACCATGGCGCTCACCTGGGAGGGGGAGTGGGCTGGGAAAAAGTGATGGCCAGATTGACCTAAAGGACATTTGTAAAAACACATGAGACCATACATTCCCTTTCTACTCATCCCCCCCCCCCGCACCCCGCCAAAAACAAAAAACAAAAAACACCACACTGTCTATCACCAAGGAGTTCATCGAGGAAGAAGCTTAGCCATGTAACCAAGTATATCCTCAAATAGGTCACTATTTGATTTTATGGCCTCCTACAGGCCCCACATGAAAAACTACTGAGCTAGAACACACCGAAAGCCAGACACCGAAAGCCAGAAATAGCACAACAAAGCATACATCATTCTGTTTTTCCTTCTCTTCCTCCTCCTCTTCTCTTTTTTCTTTTTAGTTTGTTAACTTTTTATTTTGAAGTGATCATAGAGTCACAGGAAGTTACAAAAGTAAGAGAGTGGCTGTGTGTGTACCTATCACTCAGTTTCCCCAAATGGCAGTATCTTGCAGAACTACAGAACAATGACAGAGTTATATCAAAGCCAGAATGCTGGGAAATCCACCACAGCCTCAACCAGGTTTCAGCAGTTTTATAGGAGCTGATCTTCATGTGTTCTATGCCACTCTATCACACACTGAGATTTCTGTAACCACAGCATGCAAGATACTGAACTGTTCTATCACCACAACAATCTCCCTCCTCCTCTCTCTTTATGTTCACAGCTAAGCATCCATCCCTTCCATCCAGGCCAACTTCTGATAACCACTCATCTGTTTGCTATTTCTAGAATTTTGTCATCTAAGAAGGTATTAAAAATGGAATCATCAAACAAGGAACTGTTCGAGATTTGATTTTTTTCTTTCATTAAGCACAATGCTTTTGTGATCCTTACATATCAAGATGTATCAGCCAGAAGTCTCCAGAGAAACAGAACCAAGAGGATACTAGTACACACAGATGTATAGAAAGAGAAATTGGCTCCCATGATTATGGAGGTTGGGGAGTCCCAGGGTCAGCTGGAGGCCCAGGGACTCTGGGTATGTGGGTCTAGTCCAGACCTGCAGGCCCGAGAACCAGGGGAGATAATAGTATATCAGTCCAGTGCGAGTCCAAAGGCCTGAGGACCAGGAGTACAAGGCAGGAAACGATGGGTGGCCCAGCTCAAGCCCAGGAGAAGGTCACCCTAGCCCACACCTTTGTCCATTTGGGGCCTCAGTGCATTGATAATGACCCCCCGCATTGGGAGTCCAGTCTTCGTCACCCAAATGCTAATCTCTCCAGAAACATCATCACAGACAAACACAGAATCAATGTTTTACCAGCTACATGGGCATCCCTTAGCTCATCAAGTTGACCATAGACAAGAGTTTATTCCTTGTCATTGCTGACTAATATTCCACAGTATGGATGTAACACAGGGTGTTTAACCATTTACCCATTTCAGAACATATGGGTTGTTTCCAGTTCTGGGCAATCACAAACAAATACGCTATGACTATTCATGCAGAGGTTTTAATGTGCACAACATTTCCACTTCTCTGGACTAAATTTCAGGGACTGTGGTTGCAGGGTTGTATACTAAGCTGATGGTTATTTCTTTAAGGAACTGCCACACTCTTCCAGAGCAGCTGTCCCATTTGACATCCCTACCAGCAACGCATCCAGTTTTCCTGCCTTCTCACCAGCTTTTGGTACTTTCTGTTCTAATGGGTATGTAGTGATAGCTCATTGTGTTTCTAACTTGCATGTTTAGGATGGCAAGCGATGCCAAAAATCTTTTTATGTGCTATTTGCCATCCATCCACATATCATCTCTGATGATATGTCTGTTCATGTTTTTCTCATTTTCTAATTAGATATTATTTTCCACTGTTGCATTTTGAGAGTTCTTTATATATTTTAGATACAAGTCTTTTGTCAGATATGAGTTTGCAACATGTACCTTTTGTGAAGAGAGAAAAGAGAAGCGAATGAAACTTCATCTCCGTCTATCATCTATCTATATCTATCTATCTATCTATCTAAAATGAAACTTCATCTCCGTCTATCATCTATCTATCTATCTATCTATCATCTATCTATCTATCATCTATCTACCTATTATCTATCTATTAATCTATCTGTCTATCTATCTATCTTGCTATCTATCATCCATCATCCATCCATCCATCCATCCTTCCATCCATCCATCCATCTGTTCTTATCAGGAAAATGCTATTTCTCTTCAGAGACTTCTCACAGTGTTTTGCACTATCAAACAGCACACACAGATGCTTAGTATTTGGGTTTTTACACACTAGCCAGTGAGTTTAGAGTAAAGGCAACCATCCTTATTGTTCCACTGTGAAAAAGTGAAGGCCATGCTCCCCGCAGGCTTCTTTACAGGTAGCCATGCAGGATTCGATGTCAGATGAATTTGGGGAGAATGAACCCACTTGAATGAACTATGAAGTGACATCCCCACCAGCGGGGGAAGTGATAGCCTTTGTGACTTTCACGCTCAGTTTTTACTCTATCTGAACTTTCCCTGAACCACCAAACCCACCGCAGGTATGTGAGCCTCTTGGGCGTACCCCAAGCAGGACAGAAAAGGGGGTCCCCAGGCCTCCTTACGCTTTCAGAATGCAACTGAAGCTGTGCTGTTTGGAGAGTTGAACACTGGTTTTGGGGGGAACCATCATAACCCTTGGCCTGTTGCTCAGGTCTGAAATAGAGACCCAGAGCAGCCTTAATTACTTTGGTGAAAAATGGCCAACTAAAGTCACACAGGAATGGTGACAATTTTGAGCAACAGGGATTCCATTTTCACCCGAAGCTCTGAGCAGGAAGTCATGGTTCCTTTTTGAAGCGATGAAATATTTCAAACATAGAAAAGTACAGAAAATAATATAACAGCCAAGCATTTACTCACAGGGCCACCGCGAGCTCAGGCCTCCGTGTGAAGTGAAAAAGACTTGCTTTCTTTCAGCAGCAGCACCCGGCCCAGGGGACGCATCTGGCAGCCTGTGCCTGGGCAGGACCGTGGCTGTGGGCCACCCCAACCCCCGGTAGAGGGAACCGCCGCTGAAATGAAACAGAAGGTAGCATGTTGCTGTGTTTGCTCCAGAATTTGTTTTTAGTACCCAGACCTAAGAACTATGGGTCACTCTATTCATTACCCTTTCTCTTTCTGGACCCCACAGGTGACCACTATTCTCAGATTTGCTGAGTATCATTCCCATAAAATAATAGGGACTCTTGGCTTCTGTGTTTAAATTTTTCACAAATAATCTCATACCGCATATGTTTTTACCATTCTATAACCACTTGTTTTCTTCATTTACACTACTTATGAAATTTAATTAATATAGATACACAACAGTAAAGTGAATAAAAATAACAGCAGCATATTATTACAATAGTAAGATTAATGGGAATAGTTAACTATTAACTATTGTGTACTATGAGCTGGGTGCAGTTGCAAGCCCTTTATGCATAATGGCTGCATGAAATCCTGCCTTTGGGTATTTTAATGCAGTATCTTATGTTTAAGAGTCGAGTGCGCATGCGTGTGTGTGTGTGTGTGTGTGTGTGGTGTGTTTTGAATTCAATGTCCACTTCTCTCAGAGTGCTGTTTAATTTACTGAGGACGCATGTTATGTCATCACTTCAGAAAAATCTTCAGCCATTATCTCCTCAAACAATGCTCCTCACCATTCTCTCTATGCCTTCTTGTAGTACACAGAGGTGTCCCACCCAGGGTCTTTGGAATCTTACCCCATCTCTCCAGGAGCACTAAGCACTTCACCATTCCAAACACATGGCGGGCTTTCTCTGTACTTGGGACACCTTGCTTCTGGCCTGGGAAGACCCTTCCTTCTATTTTCAACATGAGCCCTGCCAACTCTTCCTGCTCTGTTCTCTAATGAGCTCCTGTTGCAGACCCAGTTCAAACCACACTGTAAAACCCCCTTGGGCTCCTCGTTCAGGCAAGAACCTTGTCCTCGCTGCACCGCCAGTACTTTCTCCCCAAGAACTCGACAAAGCCATGTGTCTGTCTCCTTCACCCTGAGCTCCCCCAGGGTAGAGACCTGTCTTTCTCACTTCCTCATTGCCAGCACCTAGCAATGTGCCGTGGTAAATGCTGGTTATAAAAATATATATATGAAGAACACATTATTCAATGAACGGCACAAGTGGATGAGTGATGATCAAATGAATGAGTCAGTAGATTATTGACATGTTTGAGGAACTGAGGAAATGATCAAGTGGTAAATTACTGTATAGTAATTTAATGAATGAACGCGTGAATACATTACTCAGTAGGTGAATAAACAAATGGATGCATTACCCAAGGCAGCTCATTGATGTTTTATCACATCAAGAGGAGAAGATGGGGTTTCATTGGCCACATAAGCTTTTCCCTTTCCCGGCCACATCTGCCAAGGCCCTACTGCAAGTAGGATTTTTGCCTAAAGGATTAAGAGCAGTGCACCTTTGAGCTATTCTAGAAAATTTGCTGTTGCAATATGCGACAAAGGTACAGTTTTGACAGTATTTTGCAAACCTTACTTTATGACTAATTTGACAATTTAAATATAGCTTTCTGTAAAATGCTCATAAAATGAAAAACCCCTCCTTCCAGCTATTGGTGACAGAGAAATGACTTTTATAGGACAGCCTGGCTCGCAAATGACATTCTCTCAGAGTCACTAGGCTTTAGCTGACTTTAATTTATAAAAGAAGAAAAGGGTCTTTGTGATTTTGATAACATTCACCAAGATAAACACAGATGTGTAGTATTTCACTTGCATTAGCACAACAATGAGCTTGTTAGCTTTGGGAATGGCATTTATGGCACTGGCACAAGGAGACACGGTTCTCATCTTTGTCGAACAAAACTGTGCACGAGCTCGATTGTGGGAACGGCACCCAGGGGTCACTGTGGGTGCTGTGAACACCCTTTGCCATGGAGCCAGGGGCTTCTAATGAGAATCTGTCCAATAAACAGATCATTAGGTGAAGATGAAGACCCTCAGTTGACTTAATCTACTAAATGAATAATGTTTGATGAAATGAGACTCTGCATTTTGCAATGGTTAACAAATATTGCATTTGTACCATCCCACCATTACCTCATGTTTTATCGTTACTGAGGGACCTAAGATAATACATGGTTTATATATGGTTTACCAAATTGATTGCAGACATTAGAGAGGCTGCAAAAACAACAACAACAAAAACCACCGTCACAAACTGCTTTAACATGGAAAGAAGTAAGCTCATTCTTTCTCATTTTCTTCTCTTAGATTCACCTCTTTGGACCCATTTAAAGGGACACTTATCTCTTAACAATTTAGAGCATGTACTAAAAAAAAAAAAGCAAAAAACAACTCTTGAGAATGGAGGTAAGTTAGCCACTGTCACCAAGCACATGCTGGATTCTAATGCCACATGGGAAATCCTCACAGGGATGCTGGGTAATTGCTTCAAGGGAGAGAAAAAGAGTTTGTTGGAAGAGAGGAGCCGTTAGGAAATACTGTTCTCTTTGAACAAATTCAAGACTTTTTTTGAGAGTGAGAGGAACTATGATATTTCCATGTTTTCACATGGAGAAACTTTTATAGAAATTACTGAAGGCCCTTTCTAATCCAAAGGGCTAGCCGGGTCTGGACCACGCCCCTGAGGAGGTAGTGAGGCGTAAGAGGTTATGGCAACGCGTTGGAAATGGCCTAGATGTGTGTGGCTGAATAGGGGGAAGTAGGTCAATTCAATCCATCAGATTCTATAATTACCTGATACAGAAGGAAACAGGGAGCTACTGACTTTTAGCTGCCACCGCCCCAGGCGAGGACCGGACGACCACAGTGGCCCATGGTGACAATGAGTGTCCAGGTGGACTCCCCGGATGAACTGAAATGATCCTTCTGAAAAGAACCTTCAAAAGTGAGAACATTTCCCCAAGACACATTTTCCAGTCGGCTTGGCTGTCCCTTCTGGGTTCAGTAAAAGCAACTCACGCGGTGGAAGTATGTTTAGCAATTGGGGCTGTTCCCAGGTTACGCGACATGTAGCAGAAATCCAGAGTTATTATTAGCTCTAAATGCAGGCCTTTGTCAAAAGGCCTCTTGAACTGTTAGGAAATCAGAGTGCAAATTGATAATGACACACAACACATCCCTGGCCTGGCAGCTCCCCCGAAGGCTGCTGAGACACCCCAGAAGGAACTCGTAGGCCTCCTGCCAATGGCCTGTTGCTCAACACTGCCCTCTCCCCGCAAGTCAGCTCTGCGCCTGCGTCCTCCCCCCACCCCGCCACCCGTGAGAGGCAGAGGGAGGCAGATCTGAGAGGATGCTCAGGCCGAGCCCAGACTGTTAACTTCCCCTCAGTGTGCACTCACGCAGATCCCTTCGGAAGGGCCTTTCGTGGTTTCGTAAAACTGTTAACTTCCTCTCAGTGTGCACTCATGCAGATCCCTTCGGAAGGGCCTTTCGTGGTTTCGTAAAATTAAATGACAACATTGGCGATTCAACTGCTTTTCCCAAAAGCACACACTTGGCTCCTAAAGAAAACATCCTTCACAGGAAGAAAGGGAAGAAACAAGTATGCGGCCATCTTGCACAGACTCATTTACATCCATCTTGATTACACACAGAAGCAATCACAGTAGTCACTGCATGTTAATAAAAGAAATCGGAAAACGTAGTCTCCATAAAACATGAGGTTTTAAAAATATTTATTTGAAAAAGATTAATAAAAACATTTTTCCATAATAGTTTATGAATGTTAAGTAGATTTCTTCCAACCTGTCAGGTTTCAAAATGAACGTGCCTCTCCATTCTAAGACGATTACAATATTTGTAACTTTCCTGGGTTTCGAGGAGGAAGTCTGTGTGTGGTGGCTGCCCCCCCCCCGCCCCCCCCGCACCCTCACACCCTGAGGTGCCTTCAGATGGGCACCAGTCGTCGGCGTGGGGAAGCCGCCACTGCACATGACATGCTTCAGGTTCTCCTCTGCAGGCCAGGCTCCCGTGGCCCCAGCTCTAACTCAGCCTCCCACGTGGCCGGAAGCCCAGCGCTTCAATGCCCTTCCATAGGCTGGGGAAGGAGGGACCCTCACTTCCACTCCCCGGGGGCAGACAAGCTTGTGCTTGGTGTGAACGGACAGAGCTGACCCAATGCAGCTGACATGAGAGAACAACTGGGCATCGGAGTCCTGTCATGACTTGGGGATGAAGTTCAGGCCTGGGGACACTGCGATGGTAAAGAGCCCTCCCTGGCCACCTGCGTCCTCGCCGCTCGCCCTGGGGTCCTGGCACTCTGATCGGTCGCCGCCCTCCCTGGGCTTTCTCTTCCCACTGAGCTCGTGGTTCTCAGTCATGAGGGCGCGTGGGAAGCACCACTGCAGGTTTTGTCAGCTCCTCTGTCCAGGGCCAACCTCAGACTCATTCAGAATGTCAGGGAGGGCGGGCCAGCTGTGTATTTCTGAACAATTCTCCAGGTGACTCCCCAGGGAGCTGGGTTAAACCACTGCTCCAGGCCAGCGCTTCTCAGACTTGGGTGGCCCGCGAGTGAGCTGGGCCCGTGGGAACAGGCAGCCTCCGACTGGGCAGGCCCAGAGGGAAGCCTGGAGGTCTGCGCCCTTAGGCTCCCATCTTTCCATCTCATTTCCTTTCAACCCCCTGCGCTCGCCATGCCCCAACCCCAGCAACTGAGACTCCTTGTAATTGTCGAAATGGGTCTTGTTTTGCCTTCGTGCCTTTCATCATCGGGTGTGGTTTTTCTTTTATACTGAAGAGCCCCCTCCTCTACTCTCCCTTCAAGATTTAGGCATGAAGTCATCCGAGGAAGATGCGTGTAACTATTTACAACCCCGCACACTCCTAAGTGAGGCGCTAACACTTCTGTGCTTCCTTACACTGAACTGAAATGACCATATAGATGGGCTTCACACCCACCTAGAATGGACGTTTCTGGAATCCCCCAAAACATGTCTTGCTTTTCTCTCACTGTTGATCGAGGTGCCCAGTAGTCACTTCTGTTTCTCGCTGTAGGTTCCAATGAAGATGGAGGGCTCCGCAGGTCATTCACACCCACCTGTTCTTTCTGCTGTCGTAGCGATAGAGCCACGGGGCTACTGCAACGCCAGGTGGGTGGGTTCCGGCCACTGCCTGGCCTCCGGACATGCTGGGACATGTGAGCTCCCGAAGGCTCCAGGCCCTCAGCGGACAGCAGCTTTGCTGAGCTCTCTTTAGCGATGGCAGGAGACACGCGAGAAGGGCGTCCCCTCACTTGATTTCTGGGCTCACGTTTACATTTTACAGTCTTACTTCCATTTTGACATTTCTCTGAGCTGACGGTGCTTCCCAAAGGCCAAGAGAGGAAAGACGAAACAGATCATTTGCATCTGCCTGATGTTCTCTTAATTGTTTCCCAGGCTGACTGAGAGCACTTAGCATCCTGTCCAGGCCCCATCATTTCTGGTTGTTAAAGAAAGACACATGGATATTGCCAACATGCCCTGAGACCTCTACTCAGTGGAGTGTGACTGGAAGGATATGGGAAGTGTGGGAGGGCCGTTGACTCTGATTCCCTTCTTGGGGCCCACACTGCAAGTTCCCTGTGAAAGGGCAGGAGACAGAGAGCCAGCATGTGTTCTCAATTTAATTTTGGATGCAAATTGTATATACGTATCACATCTCATGACTATCCGAGGTGTCTCCTGTGTGCAGACTCTTTATGAGATGTGGGGGACAGTGACTTTAATGATTTCACATTCAAGGAGTTCCCACTTGTAGATAGGGAAGACCATACAGCTAGACATCATCCTATAGATTAAGTTGCCATAGAATACAGAAGAAGAGTCAATGAACTCTATGACTCATGTCACAGAAACAATAAGAGGGGTACTACGTCAATGGAAACATCTTTCAATTGAAACCTACTGCTGTTGTTTTAGCCACCAACCTTCAGGGTCATTTGTTACACAGCATCAGAAACTGAGACATTAACTAAAAGGCTGAATAAAATATCTTGAATACTACATGACCCTTTAAACCAATGTCACCCCAATAAATTTAATAAACTAAAATTTAAAAATATAACAACAGCAATAGTGAATTATAGGGACAATCTTGTCTTGTACAGCTCATTTGTACCGATATACTTAAAAGTAAAAGCAGATGACTACTAACCAATTACAAACAAGATTAAAAAAATTTAAAAAAGTATGAACTAAGGTGTAATGGATGTCCACCAATAAAACGCACTTGTGCTTAAAGAAAATATGATTGTTTCTGATTCATCTTCCTGGCTCTCTCCTGATCGGTGGCCCCACCTGGCACACAAATGGGAATTGGAGGAACAGTTAGGGTCTAGTCCAAACAGAAGAACTTAATGTAAAGAGTAAGATGCTGGCCTTGGCCTCATTAGCATGAGTTAATCAAAAACCTCACATATATTAATTTTGAATTTTGGAGGGGCAATGTCAGGGTCCAGGTTCCAACAGAAATGACAATGGATTGTGGGGAGTGGGGCAAGGAAGTAAAATGGGCAAGGATTTCAATGTCAATTGAAAATTGATTTGAATCTTGACTTGGCAACTAGCCTTGGACAAGTCACATTTTAAAAATAATTTTTCAAAGATGAAGGGCACAAGTAAAAGTAAGAAAAGGGGGAAAAAAGAAGAGAAAAGAACAAAATGTCACAACCAGACACACCCTCATAAAATTCCAAACACTAGAGGCAAAGGAAGGTTCTGAAAGCATCACAGGAATGAAAATGAATAGGCATCAGATTTCTCATTAGAAAGACAAGATGCTAGAACATGATGGAGTAATGCCTTTCTGGTTCTCAGGAAAAAAAAAATTTCAACACAGAACACAAGAGTTACCTTCGGTGGAAACTTGTGGTTTCCTACTCAATAACCATGTTTTCTCTCCCTGGGTGTAGGCATATCTCCAGTGTTAAGATATTTGTTGAGTGGAATATGCTAAGGAGGAAAGGCCACTCCCACAGTCCTGGGTGATGCATTCTTGGTCTAAATCTATCATGCTAAAATCATTCCTCTTTGCCTTTGATTATTCAAAGTGTGGGATTGTAATACAATTCTAACCAAGAATTGCTTCTGAGAAACATTGTTTACCTGATAAAAAGATAGAGCTATTCAGGAAGGCCTCTCGTCTCTAGCAGCTCATCTTCCTGCCTCAAATTCAGTTATTGAGGCTATTATGCTTGGATCTCTCATCCATCTTGTGACTACGAGGTAATAAGCCAGCATACTGCGATGGCCAAGTAGAATATTAGAAAGAGCTGGGTCATTGATTCATGGTTTAGTCTGTGCCAAGCCTGGTACCGCCTACCTCCAGATTTCCTGTTATTTGAGATAAGTAAGGATCTTCTTTGCTTAAGCTATTGTGGGTATGGCTTGTCACTGGCAATGGAAGGCAGCGTAAATGATACATGTGCCAACTTAGCTATGAGGCATAAGATGAAAAGATATTTTCATTTTCAGACTTGGAAGCAGTCAAGCATTTACGTCTCATGGACTCCTTTCGAGGGATTTACCTGAAGATTATTCCAGCAAATTGAGGGAGGCAATCAGGGAAAGGAAACAGAATCCATCCCAGAGGACCATAAAGGGACTTGCTAGGATGACAATGTACAGCCTGGGAGCAATAACCAGATTGGAGAACAAGGAAAAAGGGTCGGAAATGCAGACCAAGGGGGAGGGAGAATGGGAGGTTCCAGGTTTTAAGAAATGATAATAAGTGATGGACTCATTGGAGAGAAAGCATGATTGAGAGTCTGGGCTCCAAAAAACATACCATATGATAAGGGAGAAAAAAGACAAGTAGGAACCCTGGACATGTGTGATTTGGGGAGGGAAGATGGGAAGACCTGGTGTAAGTGTGAATGAACCATGTGGTCTCATGTTAATTAGGGAGGCCTACTTCTCTAAGGAAAGAGAAGTCGTGTAATCTTATTGAGTGGAACTATTCACCTCAGAGAATTCCATAAATTGGATCCATCGAGGCTTAGATGTGAACAATACTTACATAGTTTTAAAAATCAAATATAAAAAGATGTAATATAATCATGAAAATTAAAAAGAATTAACCTTTAGACAAAGTGCAGACGTTTTGGTTGTGGTTGTCTGACAACATATACAGAACTTTGCTCTTAATAATATAAAATACTAGAGGCCCGATGCACAAAATTCATGCAAGAGTAGGCCTTCCTTCCCCTGGCTGCCGGCACTGGCTTCCCTCCAGCACCCAGGATCTAGGCTTCCCTCACAGAGGGAGGCCCCGCCCACCTGCCACAGCCTGCCAGTCGGTGGCCTTGGCCTCCCTCTGCAGGGCAACCATGGGGCGATGGCTGGGCCCCTGACCAATCGCATTGCACCCTCCTTGGCTGGCCTGGCGCCAGTGGGTGTCATAGCGTGGTCCCGGATGGTTGTCCAGATGGTCGTCCGTATGGTCATTCCGCTGTTCGGCCGTTCGGTCGTTTTGCATATTACACATTTATTATATAGGATAATAAACACATAGCAAGAACTCATAGCAGGTAGAAAACTGGAGGAAAGTATGAAGGCACTAGTGTCCTTAATTTATAATCTGGCAATCTGGTGTTAGATATTGGCTGGCCCTGGTAAATAAGGAAGCAGCATTCCAATATGCTAGTTAATGTTAAATGTAACCAATAAAACAATGAAGAAGAAGAAAGTATCAACTATTTGGAGATTTGGGAAAGGCGAAGAGTAGTACAGATGAACAAAAGCTTTATGTTTTATACTGAAATGTCTCACACAACCCTCTTGTCCTCCATTTGTCTTTCAATCCCAGGTCAGATGGTCACCTCCTCTAGGAGACATTCCCGGCCACCTGTCACCATTGCTCCCAGCTGACACAGGTAATAACCGTGAGCCCCTCTCCAGCATTCTTTCATTCCTTCATCTATTCAAGACTACTTTAAAAATGTATCCTGTTCTAGGTTCTGTTGTAGATGCGACGTACACAACTGTAAAAAAGTCAGGCATATGCTACTGCTGTTCTCATGGAACTGACACTTTATAGAAAAGGAAAGAATCGAAGATCTGATTACAAAATTAAATAAGGAACTGCCATTGCTATAGGGGCATGAAAGAGACATAGAGGGGCCAGGGGAGTATAGACACACGGCAGTGGCCCTAGTTTGGGGGAACCGGGAAGGCTTCCATGACGAGGTGATGTATGAGCTGCTCTCTGACGGATGAGAGACAAGAACAAGATGAACGGGTGGAGGTACAGAGAGAAGGGCCAGGTGCAAGGAGCATGGCGCGAGGCGGGGGGGG
>NW_005371287.1:506324-551540 GCF_000412655.1 Myotis brandtii
AAACTCTGAAGGCCCCGTGGTTTTGGAACGTGGGGGGTGAGAAGGAGAGAAGCCCGAGGCAACCCTGGTGAGGGAAGCAGGGGCTGCATCATACAGGGTCTTGTGGCCACGATATAGGATGGGTTTTGCCTTTCTTGTGAGAGAATGGAAGGCACTGAAGATGAAACTCAAGGAGATTTGTTGGTGACTAGGTCCAGGGTGAGCAAATTACAGCTCGTGGGGCAGGTTGAGGCCACCACCTGATTTTATAGAGAGAGTTTTATTAGAACACGGCCTTGGCCTTGGTCAGCTGCTTTCACATGATTGTGGCAGAGTGGGAAGAGGCCACAGATACTGTACGGGTCACAGAGCCTAAAATACTTACTTTCTGGCTCTTTACAGGAAATGGTTCCCGGAAGAGATCATTTCGAAAACTCTGCAGAGAATGGTCCAGGCTTCATGCCAGCACTTCCTGCCCTGAGATCATCTGTATGACAATTCATTCCCCCAGTGCTAGACTGGGAGCTCCTGGGAGAACAGGGAGCAGGTTCAATTCATCAGCGTGTCCCTCAATCGGAGACATTACTGGACAAGGAACAACTGAATGACTCCATCCTGCATGTTTCATTCATAGATTATCTAGTCCAGCTGCTAGTTTAGCCAGTTTGGAAATCAAGGTCAAGGGAGTTTGAGGGCACTTCCCCCAAACATCCAGCAGGTTGATATCAGGGTTGGGTCTCAAATCCAGGTCTCCCGACTCTTGTCCCTGTCATCTTTGCTATCCCGTTCATTCAGCTGTGCAGATTAGTCTAGAGATAAGTGATGCTTTGAACATCACCACAACCAGGAAACTGGAGACATGTACCTACTTATAGACTCACGATGACTCATTTATGAAAAAACACATGCCCAGGAGCTTTGTCTCAATCGTGTTAGAATCGTCTCCATGGAGCAGAAGTTTGTGAACGCTCTTGGCAAGCCGAGCTCAACAGAACGCCCTCGAAAGCTTTGAGGATCCGGCGGAAACCCCCAGGAGGCCAGGGACGCAGGAAGAAGGCTGCGGGTTGCTGTTCCATGTGCCTGTCTGCCCTTCCTATTAGGAGGGCCGAGGACGCAATGAGGAGACAAGCCCCGCAGATGCCGCGCTTTCCAATAACTAGAAGAAGCTGCCGAAACGGGGAAGACATGAAAGGATAATTTTGCTTATGCACAATAACAGACTGCAAACTGAAACCAAGGAAAACAAACAGGCAGATGGGAAGAGTGAGGGCCTCGCCTCGCGTCGGCACAGCTGCGAGCAGGATGGAGACACCCAGATGCAACATTGTGTGGGGGGAGGGGCGGGGGAGGAAGAGACTTGGAAAAAAATTGAGATTCAGAAGAGATACTGGAGAATAGTGAGTCCCCATCTCTCCACTTGCAGGTGCCATTTTCGCATCCACGTCCTTAGACCGTGGAGCCTGGGTGCCCTTTCCCGGGGGCGGGGAGGAAAGATCCATGGGCATCCTCCTGACAGGGAAGACGGCCAATAAAATCAGCAGATGTGACTGCGATGGGAGAAGGAAGACACGGCCACTGCCCGGGAGCAGGTGGACAGCAGTGTTTGGTGTTACCCTCAGCAGCATGGCTTAGCTGACCACACAGGGGCCTGGCTGTCTTTGCAGATAGAGCCCCAGGCATGGGAGGGGCAAGGAGAGAGACAACCACCGGGCCTGCGCCTGGAGTTCCTACTGTGCCTGCACCACTGGAATGGAAACGATCCATGCATCTGAGTCCAACAATGGCAGCAAAACAGACAAAGGAGCACGACAAAACTCACTGATGTGCTGCCTTTCCCATTATTTTAGGGATTAGAAAACTGAAGGGCTGAGGACATTGGAGGAGCCAGGATTCAAACCCAGGCCTTTTTATAAGGTCCTCAAACCTTAGGGCAGGGGTGGGCAACCTTTTTGTGAGTGCGTGCCAAAACCAGCTGACTCAAAATCTCTGACTCAAAATTCTTCTGCGTGCCAACCCTAATTTTTTGAGAACATGCTACGCCTACTTGATATCTCTTAAGGTGTACGCATGTGAAGAACCTTGAAGAAATAATAAAATTCATTCGAGAGACAAAAACACGTTGTATGATGATGAAAAATACATTTATTTTTTAATGTATACATGTTATGTAAAATTATTTATCTAAGATGCACCTACACTGAATTTATCTGAAAAATAAAAAAAGTCGATATTAAGAAAAAAATTGTAAATGGAAGGGTATCAGAGAGGGGTTCGTGTGCCAGCAAAAGTTACTGGCGTGCCATGTTTGGCACGAGTGCCAGGGGTTGCCCACCCCTGCCCTAGGGCATCTCCTCCAACCACTTAAATACACACAGGAAGCCGAGTCACCGGAAGAAAGACTGGTGTTATGTAAAATCGAATGCGAGACCACAGAGGAGCGCAGTGGGCTCTCAGGCAAAGGGAGGCTTGGAGGAGAGCCGTCTGTGGGCAGCGGAGACAGTGAATGAGGGCTCACTCCCATGTGCCGCCATAGGACGTTTTCACTTCTCTAAACACTCAGTTTTGTTTTTTTGTTGTTTTTTTTTACAATTGTCTGTTCATGCATTTTTACTCCCACTGTACTGCGAGCCCCGAGAGAACAATATTAGACATTATTCATTCTTATATGCCCAGGACCAGCAAAAAGCCTCTAGCCCTACTTGGTGGCATCTCCCAGCTCCCGGAGGCCCCGCCTATGGGGTGTGATGAGTGGTGGGGGCGGGGCTATGCTGCCCAGAGCAGGTGTCTGTGAATGAGGACACCGGCCAGGCCCTGCTCCAGCCCGCCAGCTGCCAAGGAGCGCCCATCCCAGTCACAGCTGCCAGCTCCTTCCTCGGCATCCTCGGGGCCCTGCCTAGGACCTGCCCTCTCCCTCAGCTTCCGCCTTCACCACGTTCCCATCACACTCCCGTGGGCCAGGCTGGCACGATCTCCAGCGCTATCCCTGTCCGTGGCTGGTTTTGCTCTTAGCTTCCTTGTGAGCGGCCTGACCAAGGGAAGCGATCACATATTTCAGGCAAAATACTGTCCCTCTTTTCTAAGACGTTCTTATTTATGAAAGCTCGCTCATAAAACCGAGTTCCCACAGAATCGATGGTAAATAATATCATTTGGTTTGTTTTCTATTTCTTTGTTCCCTCCCAGAGCTCAGCCATCAGCCTGGTGCTGGGCTCCTTGAACGGGGGACCTCTCTGCCTGCTGCCTCGGGACCGGAGGCAGAGTTCCCACATCTCGGAGGATACCGCTCTTGGTGGGAAGAGAAGGGAGCTGCTGCTCTGCATTCCAGCTGCCGGGCTATTCCTGCCAGCTCTGGTGGGGAAAGGGAATGCCAATCTCACAACACTTTCCCCAGAGAAAAGCTGCCCATGTCAGTGTCAGCCATTAGGAAACGTCAATAAAGCCGATGAGAAACGGGCTGTGGACATTTTTATGAGCCCAGAATACTCTGCCTGGAGATTTTATGGAGACCACAGGAAGCCAGAGAGACAATGACATTCAGACCCCTTTTCTCAGAGTCTGGCGAGGAGCAAATGTTGTGCTTCTCAGAGCGTGTTTTCGAAAGGGAAAGTTACCGTTGGGGGCCACGTCAAAGGAAGCCTGATGCAGAGGATTTGTGGACCCATTAGAGATAGGATGCTCCGGGCCAAGTAGCTGTCGGCTCAATTCCCAAATCCTCCCAGAATTGCAAAGAAAATCCTTCCTTTTGACTCCAGGGCGCTCTGAGAACTAGTCTGCAGAAAATGCTGTTCTGCTTAAATTTCTATGGCTGCACCGGCACATCTGTAATCTCCATATAGGTCACTTTCTTCTTTTGTTCACATGACAAAATGAAGCCCAGACAGGCCGCGAAACTTGCAGGCATACCAACGGTAGGAGGTAAAAGCAGCATTGGATTCTGTGTTCTTCTTTCCTGTGCTGCCTCTCCACCGTGGCCCAGACATGCAGATTTAAGGCAGAAATAGGACAAAGGCTGAACATATAGAACTGTCCTCAAATGAGGTCCCATGGGTCTCTATTTCTGTCTACCAGCTCCGTGAGTGGGGAGACAGTCCTCGGTGAAGCAGTTCTGTTTTGAAGGTGTGGATCCACACCGTAAAATAGAAGGAGGGGTGCAAATTCCCGGCAGTTTGCTTTCTGCCCTCATAGTATTGCCATTGTGTCTTGTCCCTGGAGTGTCAGGAGGAGGAAAGGGTAGATTATCCTTCCAGAATATTCCTTTAGTGCAGAGCTTTCCTATTTATATTGCCACCGTGTGGTAGTCCTGTGTTACTGCAGCCCAAACGTTCAATTTTAACAATATTTATTTTACTGTTCCATGCATGGAGCCAGAAGTTAGTAGGCACCTGCTAGGAGCCAGGCACTGGGCTAGGCACTTGAGAATATTATGAGATACTTACAGAAGAACCGTGGGAGAGACCAAAAGGCAGCTAGTATAGCAACTCACGTGTGATTAATACGAGAGATACAATTCGGTGAGCACCTGCTACGTAGGATACCAGGTTATCAGTAATAACTGTGTTATCTGCTATGCATTTATTACCTCATTGAATCTTCTCAATGACCCTAGCTGGTGAATACTCTCATTTACATTTCAGATTTGACAAAATTTAAACGGTGAGAGGTTATTTAAATTACCCTAGTTTAAAAAGCTCATAAGTAGTAAAGGTAGGCTTGAACTGTGATTTTTTTCATATCTCAAAGTCGGATGTGAAACCTACACTGTTTGGTGAACAAATAGCAGAGTGAGGTTGATTCCAAGGGTGAGGTGACATTTGAGAGGACTAAAGAATCGCTAAGTTTATTCCATGCAATTTAGTCCATGAAAATAACGGGTTATCGAGCTTTCCAGATGTCTAGTGGTTAAATTCTGTACAATTTAGCTTAATTCTCAAACCAAAGCAAACCCCAATGTTAACATCACTGTGTATATACTTTGGCTGGTATTCCTGTGCAGACTCCTAAATACAAGCATATATAAACAAAAGAGGGAGTCACAGTGTAAGTGCTGTTTTATCATCTGCTTATTTTACCTAATTTATTAGATTCCTATTGCTCTCTTCCAAATCACCACAAGCCTAGTGCCTTCTAGCAGCACCCCTGGCATCTCCTAGTTCTAGAGTTCCGCAGTCAAGGCAGCTCCGTGGGGTCCCCTTACTCTCTCTCAGGGCCAATGCCAGGCACCTGGGGCTGGCTCCGAGCTGACGACATGCAGGCTGTTAGCACCATTCAGTGTTTTGCAACTGCAGAGCTGAGCACTGGTGTCCTTGCTGGGTGCTGGCCAGAGAGCTTTCTCAGCACCCAGAGCTGCTCTCAGTCCTCGACAGTGGGACCCCTCCAGGCTTCCCATCTCTCCACCTCCCTCTTCTGCTACTCTCAGGGGAAATCCCTCTGTTTTTAAAGGGCACTTTGTCATTAAGATAAGCCCACCAGGATGATCGTCCCTATCTTTGATTCAGCTGATTAGTAACCTTAATGACATTGCAAAATGCCTTTGGCTATGTCATGTCACATGTCACAGGAGTTAGAATTCAGTTTATTGCATTTAACAGTTATTTTTTCGATATATACAGGGTATCCCAAAAACCTGTATACACACTTTTTTGTTGTTGTTAATCCTCACCCGAGGATATTTTCCATTGATTTTTAGATTGAGAGGAAGGGAGGGGGAGAGAGAGAGAGAGAGAAGCATTGAGGAGCAGGACCCATCTTCCTCTTGAGCGGAAGGGAGTCTGTTACCAAGTCCCCCTGTGCTGGCACCTCCCGCAGGCCAAGGCGCAGCTCCTGGGAGACAAGGAGCAGCTTTCATCCAGAGGCCGCCTGGCTCCGCAGACCTCTCTGAAATGAACCTCACACGGTATCCAGGCCACCGGGTTGCTATGGAAACCACTATGTCAGATCAGCAAAAAGGAAGGTGAAGATTTGGAAGGAGTCACGGCCGCTGCCACCTCTTTTGCAGTGTCTCCCCTTGTCCCTCTGTGCAGTCGTGTGTGTGTGTGTGTGTGTGTGTGTGTGTGTGTGTGTGCCAAACCCACTGGGCCCCTTTTCTCCTTTCTCCCCTCGGAGAACTGGGACTCCCCAGCTGCTTTTGATGACTGTTAGGGAGCCCAGGCTGTGGGGCCCGAAGGGAGCTTGGCCATTCCTCTGACCATCCAAACGGACTCCAGGGAAGAAATAGTGAGTGAGGAGAGAGAACCCCCGTCAGTCCTGGGGAGGACGCCGCATTCCCCAGGAAGGAGGATAGAAAGCCCGGTGGCTGCTGTGCTAAGGGCTCTGCCGGATGCCGGGCCTGGGCTCCGGGTGGGAAGGAGGTGCCCCCTACAGGGAGGAGGGTGGGTCTCCCCCTCTGGCTTCTCTGCACTGATCCTGGCGAGAACCCCGAGCGCCTGAGGTCGGGGTGCTGGTGTGCGTTCTGTCTGGTCAGGGTGGTCCTGCCCCTGTATTCGGGCTGGTTTGCAGGGGACACAGGCTGAGACCTCAGGGACGTCACTGCCTCTGCGTTTGCTTCAGCACCTGCGCTAAGTGCTTGGCAGGAGGCGATGTCCACGCCTCGCTCTGCACGCGCCTCCTGCGTGGTGTTGGAGCAGCAGCTCCCTCTGTCCGCACCGGAGCCTGCACTTTCTCCGCAGGATCATCTTTCTGTGAGGAGCAGCCCAAGAGGCATTGTAAATCCTTCTTTGGGGGGAAGCACCACGTTGCTTCCCTCTGCACCCGCACACGTGGAGGCCAGGCCACTAGGCCGCCCGGTGGGGAGGGCTGGCTGGAAGCCCGGCCTGGGCTCCCGGTGGGAAGGAGGTGCCCCCTACAGGGAGGAGGGCGGGTCTCCCCCTCCAGCTTCTCTGCGCTGATCCTGGTGTGCGTTCTGTCTGGTCAGGGTGGTCCTGCCCCTGTATTCGGGCTGGTTTGCAGGGGACACAGGCTGAGACCTCAGGGACGTCACTGCCTCTGCGTTTGCTTCAGCACCTGCGCTAAGTGCTTGGCAGGAGGCGATGTCCACGCCTCGCTCTGCACGCGCCTCCTGCCTCCTGTTGGAGCAGCAGCTCCCTCTGTCCGCCCCGGAGCCTGCACTTTCTCCGCAGGATCATCTCTCTGTGAGGAGCAGCCGAAGAGGCATTGTAAGTCCTTCTTTGGGGGGAAGCACCGCGTTGCTTCCCTCTGCACCCGCACACGTGGAGGCCAGGGCTCTTCCTCTGTCACATCAACGACAGCCCCGCAGCCGGAGCGCACGCGTGGTCAGGGTTC
This sequence comes from Myotis brandtii, assembly GCF_000412655.1. Classification (NCBI taxonomy): domain Eukaryota; kingdom Metazoa; phylum Chordata; class Mammalia; order Chiroptera; family Vespertilionidae; genus Myotis; species Myotis brandtii. The sequence continues at coordinate 513,582 of NW_005371287.1, forward strand.
TTACTGTTTATCGCTTCGTGCCTGGTGTCATCTGGGCTGCATCAGCCGCCTGGGAACGCCCCCAGCAGTGACTGCATCCCGGGGGCCCCTGGCCACCTTTAGGCCAGATGTCACCACATCATCTCAGTCTGATGTGGTCCCGACGCAAAGCAGGCAGCTGTGAGCCGTAAAACTCCCGATGATGGCATGGGCCCTGCTGGGTGCACGAGGCACAGATGAAAAAGAATGAAAGCAGCAGCTCTGTCGCCCCAACCCTGGATTTCTGCAGGGCGACCGCCGCCTGGGGTGTGAAGGCTGCCTGGCCCAGACAGATGAGGGTCATGGATGCGATGGCAACAGGTGAGCGCTCAGAGAGCCTGGGAAACACCTGAAGTGCAAAGGCACTTCTTCCTATTGATTACCTCGGACTCAACAGACCAACTTAGGAGAAGAAATGACTGTTTCTCTCACCCTCTCCCCAAACTAGCAAAGGCCATGAGTCAGTCAACGCGCCTGGCATTGATGGGCATCTCTGATGGCTGCATGTTCCTCTCTGACCTTGAAGTTACTGTTCCCCTCTGCACACAATGCCCACCTCCCACCAGCTGGACCTGAAATGGGCCACCTCAGCGTTGGAAACCACAGCGTTGACTGACTGCGCCTGGCCCGCAGGGCTTTGGTTCATTTGCAGAACAAATATACATCTTTGAACTATTGTAAGATCCTTGCACACAGACGAAGGCCTGGATGGCTTCTCATCTGATTACTTTCATCGAGTGCAAATAGGAAGTCCTGCTCATTAGAGCATTCTCCTTCCAGACCCAGCCCACTGTCATTTCACCGGCAAAGGCAAACACATGAAACATTTTAATGACTGTATTCTTTGAATCTCTAGCCACAGAGAGGAAATGGAAAATAAATATATCATGCTTATTGCTTCAGAGTACGGTTCGCTCGTCTAGAACTGCATTTAATTTGATTCTTCGCTGTACATCTATATCCCTCGGAGTCAGCAACCACATTTTCAGAATGATATATGCTCTCATTTTTTTCCAGTTCCACAATTCAGCTCTTCCTTCCTCTTCCGTCGTCTTGATTAGAAAGGTGATATGAATGGGAGGGAAAGACATCAGCCTTGGAGTCATCAGGCCTTATTTCAGTCTCAGCTCCCTGAGGTACCCCAGGGAGACTCTCTTAGCCTGTTTCCTTTGCTATAAAACAGAGAGACACACTCACTTGTGTTTGGTGATGATTAGCAAGTGAGGTGCCATTTAAAGAGCCAATGCAAGTCCGTGAGGGGAGGTATTTCTTAGTGCAGCTTCCCTCTTCTCCTGAGGCCCCTAGTATTAGAGAAATCATCTAAAGATACATCACAATTTGCTTTGAAATGCCTGTCCTTTTGACATTTCAAAAAATACAGTCTTTTACCATTCCTGCTTACTTCTTTTTTTTAAAAAAAAACAACACATTTTTATTGATTTCAGAGAGGAAGGAAGAGGGGGAGAGAGAGATAGAAACATCAATGATGAGAGAGAATCATTGATTGGCTGCCTCCTGCATGCCCCGCACTGGGGATTGAGCCCGCAACTGTAATTAAACCCAGGACCCTTCAGTCTGCAGGCCAATGCTCTATCCACTGAGACAAACCGGCTATGGCCCTCCTTACTTCTTAATCCTTCCATCTCTATACGATTCTAACCAGTCGTCCAGCTTGCAGTCACTGCCCATCTTTGGCAGATGCACAGCAGCCACAGCCCATTGTGCCTAAGACGGCGCACTGTCCACCTCATCCTCTGCTGCACGCTGGCGAGGGCCCTGTCGCCACACAGGTGAGCTGGAAGATTGTCATTTACTCACTCTTTTACTTACTGATTTTATAAACAAGTCTGCATTGATCTGTGGGATCTACATCCACCTTTGAAAGATACCTTGGAAATTTGGATGAATAAGGGGCACCCTAAAACCACAAATCAGGTGAGAAAACATACACGCAAGTGACTGAGTAAAAGAATAATATGATAAACAGTGTTCTAGAAAGGCAGTAGTCTCTCTCAAAAATGTAACTCCTCAATTTTAAAATTGTGATTTTACTTGACTTCTGTATGTTTTGCTTTAATGTTGAGAATGTTGTTATTTTTCAATATATTTTTATTGATTTCAGAGAGAGAGAGAGAGAGAGAGAGAAAGGGAGAGGGAGAGAGATAGAAACATCAATGATGAGAAAGAATCATTGATCAGCTGCCTCATACATAACCCCTACTGGGGATTGAGCCCACAACCTGGGCATGTGCCCTTGACCGGGAATCCAACCCTGACCTCCTAGTTCATAGGTCAACACTCAACCACTGAGCTATGCCACCAGGTGGTGAGGATTTTGGACTCTGAGTGGATGACAAACAATTACTTAGTGAGAGTATTTAGCACACTATTCGGGTACTGGAGTTCGTGGAATAACGTGAATGTCCACAGGCAGGTGCATTGCCTCCTTTATCTCAGAATCCTCAGACAGCCCAGGACACGGCCTGCATTTCCCAGGAACTGGGAGAATGAGAGTGCAAAGAGCACTGGCTTTAGAGACAGACATTGAACTAAACCTTGGCTTTGCCAAGTAACAATTGCAGCAGCTAGAGGTGAGCGTTCCTGTCCCCGAGACTCAGTTTCCTCAGGTGTAAAGGGAAGCTGATCAAAAAAAGACTACCATCAAGAATTGTTGTGTTCATTAAAATAACATATGCTAGGTACATGATTCTGGGTTTAGCACATAATAGGGCTCCAACTTTCTGTTCTCCTTCTCCCTCTCCTTCCCTTATGAAAATCTACTGGAGTAACACAGAGAAGGAGTTTCTCACGGTGCCCAGCACCTAATTAGGAAAATCTTAGTTCCCCATTTCCTCCGTCCACTGCAGATAGCCAAGATGCTACCATAGAGCCGTGCTTTATACGGCAGCAGCTGGGGGAATGGATACAGGTCCATTATCCCACGATCTGGGCAGCACTGAAACACACTTCTCTGAGAGCACTGCAACCCGATACCTCCTCCTGTAGGACCAAAAGTCAGCAGGCACGGAGATATGATTGCCATTTAAATATATATCAGCCTTTGCTGGAGCTGCCCAGAGCATTGTTTAACTAAGCACCCATGGGTGCTGACCCGGCCTCCTGCGTGAACTCTGACCTTAGCTTTTACTCCTTCCTTTTAATACTGAGTCTTTCTCCAGTCAGGGACATCGATCTTTTTACATGTGTTCTGATCTCACTGAAATGCTAACTTTGCCTCAGGCTTTCCAAAAGTTGGAATTCTCAAGAACATTAAATTCCTTTCTGCATAGACAAGAGGCAAAGCCTGGTTTCCCACACTATGAAATGATGCTGTGTATTTATGGATTTCTGAACATTTCTTCCCAGTCACAGGGCATTATGCATCTAGGGGAGGTGCCTGAGAAGATGGGAGAGCGGATGCTCAGGCTACTCATCCTGTTTCCGGTTGGCAACGCGACTCAACCTTCCCACGCCATCGGCAATGGTAGCGAGGCAACCGGACATTCTTTAGTGAATGGCTTTCTTGCAATTGAAAGTATATGTAGCCCTACCTGGTTTGGCTCAGTGGATAGAGCATCAGCCTGTGGACTGAAGGGTCCTGGGTTCGATTCCAGTCAAGGGCATATGCCTGGGTTGCGGGCTCAATCCCCAGTAGGGGGCATGCAGGAGGCAGCCGATCAATGATTCTCTCTCATCGTAGATGTTTCTCTCTCTCTCCCTCTCCCTTTCTCTCTGAAATAAATAAAAATATATTTTAAAAAATAAAAAATAAAAAAATAAAAGCATATGTATAACATTTGGAACCAGAAAATACATATTTTGTACCTTATATTTTTCTTTATGGTTCTTTTCTCAAAGATTTCACTATTAAAGCCATAAATTCTCAAATGGAGACAGAAGGACATCTGTGGCTAGAAGCCAATGGACTGTCACATGGCTAGAATCTTGGCTTGTCATGGTGATATTTGGGGACCATGTCAGCCCCAATGTCAATTCTGAATGGCTTACAGAACACACTTTTTCCCCCTTTTCTGTCTTTGCTCCGCTCACTAGTACTGAGTTCCTACTATGCTTTATGTGCTACTGAGTGGCCGGCACTAGACTGATGATCCAATGAAGAAAAACACTTGATCCCCCCAAAAGGTTGATGAGGGTCCCAGAGAAGATGTCTCCTTCTTTCCCACATTCTACCTTCAGTCACAACAAGGACACAGCTCTATGTTGACAGCTGACTTTGAGGTTAGAAGGTGATACAAAAATAAAAAAGTGGTCCCCATGGAATGCACGGCTTACTAAGGGAGCTAATGTGCAAACAGATCGGGGTTAAAGGCTCTAAGAGACTTTCAGGTGAGGGGGGGTGTGAATTTGGAGGCAGGAGAGATCACCCCCTTCAGTGTGGCGACTGGGCAGCCTCTGCTATCCCCTTCTCATTGATGAGTCAACCCCATCCAGCAGGAGCCCTGCCCCCTGGGTGGGGTCCGGGACTGTGTGTGCTGTGATTCTGCGTCTCAGTAGCATGGTGAGTTCATCCTTTTCCCTTCCTCCTATCGTGCTGGAGGTCTGGTTAGTGCGTATCCACCCAGAATTAGACTCTGGTCCTCAACTCTAGTCCGCTTGACTAGAGCCAAGAACCGCTGATTAATCCGTCCCCATGCCTGTTCCCAGAGAGCCCGGACATCAGCCGTGTTTGTCTCTCCAGAACTCACAGTATTACCCTTGACAGGTGAAAACACGAAACCTCAATGCTTTGAGGTCAAGATACAGAGTGTCCCCCTGCCATCAGCAAACCACATGGGGAATGTGGGCTGCCATCCCACACTGGGCACTGGGAAGTGATGGTTCGGAAAGCAAAACTGTCAAGAAACCATCTTCTTCCCACAAATTGAGAGCTCCTTTAAAAAGTCAGCCCTTTTGTAATTATTATAATCGTTTTTTAACTCGGGATGTCCAAACACATGGCATCTGGCAGTTCCAGCCTTCTGAAGCATTGCTTCAGTCGCGCTTCCTGCTCTGCCTTTCCAAGGATGTCACTCGGAATTATCTGCCATAGCCACGCTCCAGAGATCCCCATTGAACCGCGGACCAGTCCCATTTCCCAATGGCAGCCACAGGAGATGAAGAAAGCCAGAACGTATGGGGTGTTTGCCATCCAGAACCTGGTGAAGGGACTCTGTAAAAAGTGGGAAAATGCACAAGGTGTGACATCTATTGTTATGAGCGGAATTCTGTCCTCCGCTGAAATTCACATGTTGAAGTCCTGTACCTCCAGGCCCTCACGTGTCACTGTATTTAGATGCAGGGCCCTTCAAGAGCTCTCAGGAGAAACCGCCTTCGCTGACTCATTGTTCTTGGACTTCCAGCCTCCAGAACTGAGACGGGAAACACGTTCTGTTGGTTAAGCCATCTAGTCTGTGTATGTTGTGACGGGGGCCCTAGGTAACTAATGCACCGTCTAGCGGGGTTGCTTCAAAGACACAAAAACACTCGTTTAGCTTTGTTAGTCCCTAAGAAGCACTGTTTAAACAAGGGTGTGCTGAAAGGGTCAGAGGGCAAAGAGAAGGAGACATTACCAAGGCGGTTTGGGAAGGTGGGAGGCAGATGAAGAAATTCAAATTTAAGCCTAGCAAACAACAAAGCAACCAAACTTATATTGCATCCGTCTAAGAGACTTAGCAAGCAATGGCGCCAGGGAGAGCTACAAAGGAATGGAGGTGGGACCGACAACAGGAGTCATTGCTCTTATGTTTAAGAAACACTTAAACATGCCAAAACCGGTTTGGCTCAGTGGATAGAGCGTCGGCCTGTGGACTGAAAGGTCCCAGGTTCGATTCCGGTCAAGGGCATGTACTTGGGTTGCGGGCACATCCCCAGTAGGAGATGTGCAGGAGGCAGCTGATCGATGTTTCTCTCTCATCGATGTTTCTAACTCTCTATCTCTCTCCCTTCCTCTCTGTAAAAAATCAATAAAATATATTAAAAAAAAAAAGAAAGAAACACTTAAACATTTTTCACACTTTATCACACTTCCTGCGGCCTGGTTACTGTCCTTCTCCTCCGCCATAGAAAATGAAGATGTATTCTCTCTAGAAGTAGAGCAAGGAGTTTTGTGCCTGGGGGGCTATAAGACAGATTGGGAAAACATTAAAAAAAAAATCAGAGGATTAAGTAAAGCTTTTCCAGGGCCGATACTTCAGCGTTCCCTGCTGTCGGCTCCCAGATGCTAGGACCCAGACTAACGCCTCCAGGAGGACCCCAAAGGGTTTCCTTGGGAATCTGAACAGTTTCGAAAGAGCTAAAGATACTGACAAGGGGGGATCCCCCACCTCAACATGGCCAAGTCAGATCACCCTTTCAACCAGATTTCCACCTCTAACCCACAGAACCCAGAAAATGAGTTCCATGACTATTCTCTAAACTCTCCCATTGAATTAACTGATATGTTTGCATGTTGGCTCCCATATAATTAGCATAGCCTAGCTCCAGCGGGGAGAACTGATTCATTAGACAAACAGATGCCTTAAGGCATCTCATACGACATCCAGTTGAGAAGGGGAGCACAGACCAGAGCCAGACAGACCACCCCAGAGCTTCCACTCTGTTCGTCAGGGTCCTAATCTTGAGGAGACCTGGACAGCCAGGGGTCCCTAGGCATTGAGAAAATCACCTCATATGAAATGAAGAGGAAACTATCCCAAATAATGATGGTGACTTGTAAAAAATGAATGTATAGATCCTTGTAGCAAAAAGAAACCATGAAAAAAAAAGGGTAAAAACTAGAAGATGAAGACAAGTCTATATTTTTTATCCCAAATTTTAACTTTTGATCATAAGCTTGATATGAAAACAAGCAGAATCTAAAATATACTTGTCAGCTGTTTTATTGTTATAAAAAAAGACGAAATGGACTAGCTAGAAAAATGTAACCTGCACCTCTTTCCACATTCCATACAAGGTCATATACCTACCCTTTTCTCTCTCCTAGTGACAGACACAATCCCTACTTGTTAGCGAGGGTAAGGTCAAGTGAACCAGCAATGAAAGCGTTCTCTCCAGTCTTAGAAAATGGCCAGAAGCACAGCAATCTGACACACATAAATCCACTTCACAGCGCCTGGCCCACGGTAGACTTTTCATAAATGCTACTTTATAGGATCATAAAACCATTGCATATACTTTGGGGTAATTTAGAAGGAAAAATGCTTCCAGAGCTATGGCAGCCTTACGCCACCGGCCAGAGGACAAGACGTTTCTCCTAGAAAGAAGCCTGCACTGCCCCCTCAGCATCCTCCCGGGACCCAGGCTGCGGTAGCCGCTCTGACTCGCCCCTTCCCTTCCCAACTCTTCGCCTCTTTCAACTGGTCCTTTGTCCTCGCAAGTAAATCCAAGGGAAATGAAAAGTGAATGTGGGCATGATGGCTGGCGGGGCTTGGGAAGAGGGGAGTTAGTGGGCTTGGGTGGCTTGTATGATCCCTCCTCCCCACCCATGTACTCAATTTAATTAATTTCAAGTTGAAACAGATTTATTTATATTTTACAGAGCATTCTAGTGAAGCTTTCTTGGTTGAGGCCAATTTCTAAGTGCTTGCCTCTCTTTTATTTGAAAAGAAACTGGAGACTCTGGTCCCTATTAGAGAGGAAGAAAGCGCCATTGATGTCCAGCTCCCCCCCAGCTACCGAGCTTGAGCAGACGGCGTGAATCATCTTTCCTAGAAGGACAACAATGACATCATCCTGTCTGTTTCCTTCCCACGTGGAGTGCAGTTGAAATGGTTTCCTCTGTGTCCAGAGATGGTTATTTTTTTCTTTCTGAAAAGCCCTTCGCTTGAGTTTAATTATGTAATTGGAAGACAGAGAGGAAGAAAAGGAACAGAGATCAATACTTTTTTTTTTATAGGCAATTCAATCCCTGTCTCCAAAATGAAACTTGTATAATGGATGGAAAGAGATATACTAGTAGCTGTATTTTTTAAACACCCCTTAGGATAGGAACACATCACTTCCAGGGACAGTTAGTTCTGCTTTTAACAATCCCCTTCTCTTGTTCTTTATCCGCACCTAAGATCTCATGCCCTATCACCCGTACTTGCTAGCCCTCCCCCTGACTTCCAGAGCTAAACAGATTGTCGCTCCTCTCCCGCGTACAATCCTGCAGGCATTTGAAGACAATTATCACATCACATGATCTGTCCTACTTCAAGGCTGGAATCCATAGTAGAATATGGATTTTGCTTTAGACATTTAGTTCTGCTTCTAGGTTAACACTCTGGTGTAAATTGACAACAGAAAACAAACAAAACAAAACAAAAAAAACCCTCAAATATCTGGTTTTACATTTCTTTAAATGGCTGTTTCACCATATTGATGAGTTGTTGCCATAAAATAGCAAAACATCTGGGCAAATATATTTTTCCTGAATTACATAGATCATTTAGAATTGTTATGCAACCAGTATCTAGACCATGTTTATTCCAAGGCTATGAGCATTTCTATTTTATTTAATTTCTTACTCCATTCCTGGTGTCTAAATCAAATTACTGCATCGATTCAATTGTAAAATCCACATTTATTCTTTTTTATATTGCTTGCATGCAAACAGAATGTAACAAAGTGCAGAATACTTATTCTATGTTTCTAGGATGTTCCTGTTTGAAGCTCATCTCATTAGGACATTCTCAAGGTCCCCTTGAAATTGAAGCTGAATAGAAGGCCAGTGTTATCTATCCCCAGCTACAAAAACAAGGTTTCCTGAGCAACTAAAACACAACCTAGCATGCCAGCCCAGTAGCCCAAACCGCATTCCCGCCGCACATCTGCACACGAGGAAGCAGCGATGAAACGGCATCTACGTATCCATTCTGGAAAGAGCCTTATGATTTCCTGTGAGCGTTTTAGGGCACCGGTAAGTGAATTTTCAAATAAATCTTGAAAGTACAGACTGAGAACTTTAAAGCTAACGTAGAATTTAGGGACACAAAGAGCACTGGGCCGAGAAGCAGCTACCCCGGCTTCCTCCATGACTGTGCTGCTTAGAAGCAGTGCGGCCCAGTGAATCAAGTGACCCTGCTCATCCAAGCGCCCTGGTTTCTCATGTTCCTTGGAAACTATGACCATTCCAGAACTCCGAGGGCAGGAGAGCCTGGAGCAGAGCCTGATGTTAAGGGGCTTTCTAAACTGAGCACAGGGGTGATAAGATGCATGGCGAAGAGCAACTTGGTAAGTGCGGGAAACCAGAGGGACCTAGATCCTAGGTGGGCGTGGACTCCCTGCTGAGAACGTGGGCTGCACCAGACGGAAACGGAGGTTGGTCAGTTTAGAAGAGCTGGTCCCTGTCATGGCCAAGTTTGCGAAGCAGAGCTCACTCAGGTAGGAAGTAAGGATGGGGTGCAGTGAGTGATGTCATCTGATAAAAATCCTGGGGAAAATAATGAACACTGTAGCTGAGACACATGTGATATGCCATGGAATGCACATGTTATTCAATCAAAGAGGATGACATACAGGAGCCGGCTGAAATCTGAGCATTGCAGTGTGACCTGGGGGACCCCTACTTCTCTTCAGAAATGTCCAATATAAATATAAATTGGCTATGGAACACCGAACGTCTAAACTTATTGCATGAACATCCCATGCAGGAATTTCCCACATACTATTCTCTAACTAGTCTTCCTCCTACTTGACCTCATTTCTCCCTCCGAGATAATTCCCCCGGCCTTCTCTGTGTGTCCCTGACGGGTGTTGCCAGGTGATGTTTGGGAAGAGTAGAGCCTTGGTTGGCTGTTCCTCAGTGGGATCCCCATGCACAGGTTCCCTGGACACAGCCAGGACATGTTCTGCTCTCTCTCCTCTATCCTGCTACCTTTTGCATTTAAAAAAAGCAGCCATACCCTCTCCTAATTCCTTAAAACAGCTATCACCACACTGCTCAGAAAACGTTCCCAGGTCTTGCCAGAAAAGTTGCTCAACATCGATTCAGCCCAAAGTTACCACTTTCAGGAGATGGAGCAGAAACCACAGTGGTCCGCACGTAGACGGGATACATGTTGACTTAAGCAGCTGCAACACCAGGGGTGGGCTCGCAGTGAACAGCCAGATGCTGGTCAAAAGGGAACTTGACTCATTTCACTAGACCAGCCCCTGAAAATCGCAGTGAGCAGAACCTGAGCTGGGTGTTCTCTGCCGACTCTGCTAGAAACAGTCTGCTCTTCCCATTGTGCCCCAGGCGAGCAACTTACACTTTGCGTCATCAACTCCTTTGACATCTGGCTTTAGGTTGGTTTCAGCCAATCAGAGAACCTAGCAGGATACAGGAGGCCTGAGCCAGGTCTGAGGATTCATCCTCACAGGTCCTGTCTCCATGAGACCAATGATGTGAAAGTAGCTACACCTCCACCAGCACACAACTCTTGTTGGGCAGCTCCTCTCCCTGCCTCCTGCTCTGTTGGGTTGTGCAACTTTTAAAAATATACATATATATTTTTTTATTGATTTCAGAGAGAGAGGGAGAGAGAGATAGAAACATCAATGATGACAGAGAATCGTAAATCAACTGTCTCCTGCACACCCCACACTGGGGATTGGGCCTACAACCCGGGTAGGTGCCCTGACTCGGAATGGAACGATGACCTCCTGGTTCCTGGGTTGGCACCCAACTGCTGAGTCACGCTGGCCGGCTGTGGGTTGTGTAACTTTGCTGCCTCCTCTTGTTCTTCTAGGCCTGGATGGAGACTGGTTGTACCTTATGGGTTCTCTCAAGCCTGCTCGCACCTCTGTAAACAAGCCCGTCCTTAAACACCCTTTGGTTGCTCCTTTGAGTCTGTGTTCTGCTGAGACCCTGATGGCTATAGTGCCTGCAGATGTCACAATGGTAAGAAAGACAGGGGGCCATTTGGGAGGTAAACACATATACTAGTACTCGATGTTTTTGGAGTTATATTGGAGTCAGAGTAAGAAGATCTAGACTGTAGTCCTAATGCTTTGTGATCTTGGCAGAGGAAGTTATCCTCTGAGAGACTCAACGTCCTCATCTGTAAAATGGGGATCATGCTTACTGCTCAGCCTCATTGTATAAATTAAACTATGAAGAACCCAATATAGCCATCTGCTGCTTTTTCCTGAATTTCCATCTCTTTTGCTTTCTGATAACATGTGACAAATAACTAATTGGTATATGGGTTTTTCCACTGTTTATCTTTCCCAGTCAGTCTCCCAAGAGCTCCTGGATTACCTCTTCACTTTCCTTCCTTCACTTCCAAACCCACCAAGATCCTGTGGGTAGCAGCATGGGCCCCAAGCCCTCATCGAGTGAGTCCAATATTTGTGTTCCTGAGGACCACCCAGGCTGCGAGCTGCCCACTTTGGGGTAAATGTTTCCATCCACCCCCCACCCCCCCAGCCCACCCATAAACCCTTTCTTTATATGCACTTTTCTGCAATGTAATTAAGTGGCTTGGCCTAAGTGCCTTGTTTAACTTTAAGACTTGCCTGAGTGTTTCAGGCTTTTACAGGAATGCCGCCTCTGGCTGCCTCCACGTGGGCCAGGAAGGCTTTGTGCTGAAGGGTTCCCATCCTGATGGCACTAGGATTCCACTGCTCTGTTTAATTTATTTGGAAAAGTTAAGGGAGGAAAAGCCCAACACCATCTTCTCTAAACGAGACTGCCATGGTAGTCTAAAGTCATTTCATAAAAATTCCTTTTACTGCAGCCCAGAGGCATCGGGGAGGAGCAGGATTTTCAGCACAAGCCTGAACCACTCGGGGGCCTCGGTGTGGTCACCCGGTGACCGCTCAGAGTTCTGGTTCCCTTGTTTGTAAGATGAAGGGTGACCATGCGGGCTTTGTTGGGGCAGTCGCCAGGGATGAAGGACTTCGGGGACAGTAAGTAAAGGAACACATGAGGAAGCACCCAGCAGGTGGCTCCCGGAAGCCCTCACAAAAGGTTCCATTGAGTGTAAATTTTTCTTCTCATTTTTTAAAAGTTCATTCTGAGCCCCCTTTCTACATTGGAACAGTGTCCACCCACTTTCCCACCAGACAGTTTCTCGATGGTCAATGTGTTTGCTGTGCACCAGTGAATGGGTGACGTAGAAAAGATCAAATTTATGAATAAAAAATGAGTGATTCATTCAGAATTCATGTGCTGCCAGGGAGCTGGGGTGGGATGCTGGCTCTGTTTGGTGAGTCGGGTGGAACTGAGACGATAATGAGAGCGGTGATGAGTGGCTACTCAGAAGGGGCTTACTCCGTGCACACTGTACACAGTCCACTCAGGGGACCCTCATAACAAAGCGACCAGGTGACTATTATTACCCCAATCAACAGGTGGGAAAACTGAGGCCTGGAGTTCCAATTCCCCAAGTGTTACAGGGTGAATAAAGTACTCCCCCCTCTCCCCACCCCCACCCCCAAATGATGTCTACACCCTAAGCCCTGGAATCCATGCATCTGTTTCCTTACATGGCAAAAGGGGCTTTGCTGATGGGATCAAATGAAGGATCTTGAGATGGATTCTTATAAGTAGGAGGAGGTCGGGAGGACCAGATTTGGAGACAGTGGGTGACCATGGAAGTGGAAGTCAGCGAGATGCAGGCCCATGAGCTGAAGAATGCTGGCAGCTCTGGAAGCTGAGGCGGCGGAGAACATAGTCCCCTCTATGTCCTCCTGAAGGCACACAGCCCTGCTGGGACCTGGGTGTCAGCCGAGAAAGGCTGACTTCGAACTTCTGACCGCTGGGGCTGTAAGCAAATACAGTGTGTGCTGTTTTAAGCCAGTATGTATTTGGTGATTTATTAGAACAGCAATAGGAACCTAATACATCAGGTGAGTCGCCCAAGACCACACATTCGTCTGAGTGAGAGTGGAGGGAGCATGAATTCTAAACAAGGCGGTTTGATTCCAGAAGTCTCACATTTAGCCACCGCACATTATATCCTTCTAAATTTGTTAGCTAATGGCTAAGTCATGTGAATAGCAATGTCCATCTCACAAAGCTCTTGTGATAATTGCTCACAGTCCTGAAACACAGACTACAAACAAGGTGGCTGTGTATTGGCAGCTCCACCCATGAAGAGATGGCACGGACCCCCTCCCTCTACCTCGTGACTTGTTCTGGTGAGAGGGATGCTGTGCCAATTCCCGTTGCTTCTGAGTTTGCATCTTGGGTGCCTTTGCCATCCTATGGACAAGCTCAGTCTAGTGCACTGACTGTAGGGTGTGGCCACATGGAGAGAACAAGGTGCCAGCCAAACAGCGGGCATGGCTGCCAGGCCTGGAGCCATTGGAAGGATTTCTGTCCCAGCTAAACGTCCGTCTCAATACAGGCACATGATTGAGCCCAGACAAGACCAGCAGAACTGCCCAGTCCACCGACAGAATCCTAAGAAACAATAAACTCATGACTCTATAAACCACTATGGTTTAGGGTGATTAATTATAAAGCAATAGATGCACAGGTAAAGTGCATAAGATAGAATTTATTTTCCCCCTTTAAATAGGAAAGTATTTAAACCTCAAAAAGCCAATTTTTAAAACAGCAGCAAATGTTGGTTTGACGCTGACAGAAATGAATTGCCTATCTCTATTCCAGGCCCCGGAAACCTATTAACAAGACAAAGTTACCTTCTGCAGGACGTGCGGGATCTTATGAATTTAATTTCCTCAATAATCCAGCCAGAACCCTTATTTTCAGATAAGGGAATCGGGGCCCAGAGAGGCTGAGTCTGGAGATTGAGGTCACAGACCCACGAAGAAGCCGGGAAGTGTTGGCCTCCTAGGTCCGCCTGCCACAAAAGTCCCTTCTTTCTCCAGACTCAGCTGACAGGGTCTTAGCAGCTCCTCTCGACATCATTTTGCCCTTGTAAATGTATCCAGCTAGCTGTCCTCAGTGAGTGGAAAACAGCCAAGCTATAATATTCTATGAAATCTCCCTCAACACACTCAGAATCCACTGGTACCGGTTGCCAGGCCAATGCCGTAGGCCAATATTGCCTGTCTTATCAGAAAACATTAACACAGTTTGGAAAGAGCCTTCTCCTCTCAATATTGTTAGCTTTGCTCTTTTTTTTCTCTCTGAAAATCAACGTGAAAAAATTTCTATCTGACATAGAAAACTCTGATATTGTAAATGGCAGTTGGAGACCCTAAAACAATTGGAGGAGAGGAGCTGTTATCCTTGCAGAATCCATTTGGAAAAACACACACACAGAACGCAGGGGGGAAATCCCTTCTGATGTTTTCTGTCATTTTCCTGGTCTCTCCTTTGTGTCTTGTCACCGTTTTCAATCAAAGGGAGTGTGTGAGAACCACATGGGTCTGGACTCAGGAAAGAATGGAAGTCTATCTAAGAAATATTAACGTATCTCCCATAGAAAAAGCTGTTCACACTTTACCCAATATAATAAACTTACTTATTACTTCATTACTGGAATACTTTTGAATACTATTTTGATGTTTTTATCTTAGAAGAGTACCCTTGAGTAATTACAAAAAAGATTGAAAAGCGGGTAAATAAGGGTAAAAGTTACTTATAGTTCCAAGTAGAGATGATTATCCTTGACCTGTGGATATATTTCTTTCTAGCTTTTAACCTATTTCCTACATTTTTTACATTGGTGGGATAATGTTGTACCCTTTATACCTTTTATTATATCATAAGCTTCTAAAGTTTGTTATAAAGTTTTCATAGAGATCAGTAATGTTTAACATGGGCTGGTCCATTGCCCCTTTGCTCAAGCACATGAGAATTGCATGTGGTGTTTTTGGGTAACAATGACTGGTGATATTACTGCGAGTTAGCATCAGGAGCTAAACCTCTTATAATATGCACGACAGTCTAGAAAAAACAAAGAATTGCCCCACTCAATGGCTTTTAATGCCTCAATTGAGAAATAGTGAATACGGGGTACTATCATGATTGTATAACTCCTTCAATGCTCATGGGACTGCAAAATGACACAGCCACTTTGGGAGAATGTTTGACATAAACTTACTAAAGCTAAACATAGGCTTACTGTATACTAAAACAATGGTGCTCCTAGGTATTTACTACACTGGTTTGAAAACTTACATTGACACAAAAACCTAAACATGCATGCTTACAGGAGTTTTATCGATAATCATGAAAGACTAGGAACGGCCAAGATGTCCTTCAATAGGAGAATGGATAAGCAAGCAGTGATTCATCCACACAGATACTATTCAGTTTTAGAAGGAACAGACTATCAAGCCACACAAAGACATGTGAGTCTTAAAGTGATACACAGAATATCAGCTTTATCACTCACTTAGAAGTCATTTATTAAGTCTAGATCCTTTTTCTTCGGTCTCCAAAAGGAAGCCAAACATAATAGTCTCATGGGGTTGTTGGGAGCATTAGGTGGGATGGTACCTGGGAAAGCACTTGCACGTAGTAAACACTCATTAGGTTCCTTTGTCTCTCGCTTCCCTTACCCCAACTTGTCTATTTACTTACCTGCCATTTGACATCTAACACCAGAGATTACCTGTCATATCCTCTTCCTCCTCATTCTTTGTATCAAACGCATCAGTGGAGAAATGCATAGACGTTACTTTCTCCCCAAGCGGGTCTTATATACCAGGGACTCTTAGATATTTTGCTTCATTAATTCATTTAAAATATTTAGGGTTTATTTGTTGGTGAAGATTTTAATTAATTATTGCCAATGGGCATCATACATTTTCCCAAACTCTGGAGAATTTGTAAATGAATGCAGTGTGAATGTAGGAGAAGTTCACCTTCAAATTTGGTTTAAAGCCTGTGAATAAGTTCCCCAGGGTATTTCCAGGCTTTGCATTTCTGCCTTTGATAAAAAGACAGGCGTTTGTTTAAAAAACCCCATAGATGCTATGAATATGGAAATGCTGAGGCTAATGCCAGTGGGTGCGTAAGCCACTCACTGTTTCATTCCGGGGCATGGCCCACAGACCCTAAGCACTGGCCACAAACCTTTTCCCTAAATGCCATGTGGCCTGTAAGCGAGGGTCGGCCAGTCTTTTCAAACAGAGTGCTTTGTTTTCAAATAATACCTTTTCCCAGAATGCCCAGATTACCCATTTTTGAAGTAACAGAGAAGTTGCCTCAATTTCGTAAGGAATCTGCATATCTGGTCAAAATTATTTAAATTCTTCTACTGTATCATAAAGAGTACTTTTCTGCACACCACGACAACAACAATTGCATTTATTCACATTAGTGACAGGGGAGCCAATGGCTTCATTGCATGGTAAGAATTTCTAAGGCACAGACTGGCCCCTTTCCTCCTCATCTTAACAGCCCACAATGATACATTGTTGCCTACAAAAAAAATGGTTTCAAAATATTGTGGGTCAAGAATATCGTTATGCTAAGCGAAATAAGCCAGTCGGAGAAAGATAAATATCACATGATCTCACTCATATGTGGGATATAATGGTCAACATAATCTGATGAACAAAAATGGATCCAGAGACAAGGTGGCACTGAGCAGACCATCCAACCTCAGGGAGAAGACAGGGGAGGGGAGGGGGGTTAGAGATCAACCAAAGGACTTGTATGCATGCATATTAGCGTGACCAATGGGCACAGACACTGAGGCAGTGGGGGCTTGCCCTCAGAGTGGGAATTGGTGGGGGGGTTTTGGGCGGGGGAGAAAGGAGACATGTAATACTTTAAATAATAAAAAAAGAATATCTTTGAAAAACTCATCATAGTTTTGTATTATTATCCCACCCCCAAAAATTGCATCTATAGACAAAACACAGGACATTTTAGGTGCCTTATGAACATGTAACATCAGCACATGGACCCCAGGACAATATCCTCTGGCTTTTAGGATAAAGGGCCACCTGATCAGACTCCTCTGGAACTTTTATCTACCCCTTAGCCTCCTCTCCGGGCCCTTCTCACTTGGCGTGGTCCCACACCTCCTTCATATCAGCAGGACCACACTCATGTCCGGCTCTTGATACACCCAACACTTTGGTGCTTCTGTTGCCTTTATACATCGTAACCACCTTGACCTGGAAAAGTCATCCCCACCCCACCATCCACCTGACTCTTCTGTTGTTTTTCTAAATGTTAGCTCACACCCCATCTCCTCTCGAAATCAGGGTTTCCAGGTCTATTTTCTAGGGCTAGAAAGGCACTCACAGCACTCCATATTAATTCTGCCTCTTCCTGGGCAGGAACTGAGTTCTGCTAATAGTTATATCCCAAACCCCTCACATGAAGTCTGATATAAAGGGAGGCGCTCAGTAACTGCTTGCATACTGAATAGAGACATAAATAAATGAGTGCTCTCCTTTATAGCTTAAAGACAGAGAGGACTAAGCTTAAACAATTGAAAGAAAAATAGCTCCCAGTGTCGAGAGCAAGGTGTTCCCACACTTGACCAATGTATAGTGATCGCCAAGCGAATTTAATGAGTTTATTTTAGATCAAGTCAGAGGCTGGGTCAAGAAACAAGAACACGAACCAAGTGTCTGTGCTAGATTAAACCATAGTGGCCAATAAAATCGGCAGGTGAAAAATGAATGGCGATTTTAATGACTCTTAGCAGTATTTTACGAGATGAAAACATGCTACAGGCAATGTTGTTTAAAAAAAAAAAGCAAACCTAATAAACAAAAAGGATGATCAGAGTCCCCAGGAAGGGAGTGGGCTATTCATCATTAGGGTCTAGAAATTGGATAATAGCAGGTATTATTCACAGATCTGCCTCTCTCACTGATGAGATGGTAAGAATATGAAGAATATAAAGGTGGGACAGGGTTCCCCAGCTCTATGCCCCTTCCCCTCTGACCCTCCGACCCCTCAGGTGTGGTGCACACCTGGCTCTCTAGCACATGACTCCCACGCAGAGGCTCATGACCAGGGCTGGCAGGCAGTCACTGGTTGAGAAGTCAGAAGACCTGGGTGGTGTGATCAAAACTTGCTGTGGGACACTGGTAACATAGTTTATGGACTTTTGTGATCCAGGCTTTCATCTGTCAAGCTGGCCCCTCCCTGCCCCCCTCACTGGGGTGACAGAGGGAGAAACAGGAAGCTCTGAGCACACCTGGTGGCACTGTGAGCAGTTGGGGAATTGTATGCAGTTGGTTGAACCCATGAGTCTTTCTTCCATGGAATTGGAGCACCTTGAGGGCAGGAGCCATTTATTACTTTTACTTTCTGAGAGCCTAGACTCTGACAGACAACTAATATTCACTAAAAAGGGTATTCAGTGCACACTCACTATACAAATGCATTCATTGCTATGATGGTGCCTAGAGAAGAAACCATGACAAAAATAAAGACTAAACCATGGTTTGTTGGTGCCTAAGAAGCTTGGCATCTTCCTATCTATGTGGACCAGACATAGGCTGCATGCAAGGCATTAGGAAGCTGTATGAAATGGTACATCAATAAGTCCTCCTGGTGTAGAGCAGCAGATATTAGTTATGGTCATTGGGCAACGTGAACTTCTGGTCCTTGTGTTGCCTTGGAAATGGGATTCCTATGGAGTCGCAGAAAGAGCATTTTCTAGGACCTACACATGGGAGGATGAGGAGTAGTGGTAAGATTTATCGGGGTAAAAGCAAATGACTGCCCCCAGCTGCCTGGTGTTTCATCCACAACCAGATGGCTCAACTCTGTCCAGCCTTGTCCTCTAGGCCCGAAGGAAGCGCTCAGGGTTCAGAAACGCTGTGCCGTAGGCTGGACATCAGCAGGGCATAGGTCAGCTCAGCCATGGGAAAGCCGAGTCCAGCTCAGTCCCTGTCCCCACCTGGCTAACTTAGTCTCTGTTCCCAGCTGCCTTTCACAGGCCTGAGCTTGGAGTTCCGTGGCTGCTATGCAGAGAGAATGCACAAATGGGCAGATGCCTGCTACCCAGACAGGCCTTGGGTGGGCTTTGTTTACAATACCTTCTGCTGGCTTTTTTTCAAATTAACCAATCTCCTTCCTGGCTCTTCATGAGCTAGAGCTGGGCCCTTCCCCTACCCAATCTGACCCTTTTCCCAGGCTAGATTCCTCCCCTTATGGTCACCATCTTGGCTCCTACTGCGCTGTGCCCAGCAGTGGAGTTGCCCCTTTATTGTTTTATCTCTCCTTCCTTCATCCCTGCTAAGGCCAGTTGCTTCCCCCTGGGGGAGATGGGAAAGCCAGTGCGGGGAGGGGGGGGACTATTAATCCCATTGACAGGCGATGAGGCTGTCCCTGGAGTGTGTGAAGCTGTAGCTTTCATCCTAGTTAAGCTCAGCCAGTTTTGCTCCCTTCTCTCTTATGAATGTCCAGCTACCTACGCTAACACTTGTACATACACAGCTCTTCACATGCCGTTTTACGTAAATGGAGAATATCTTCCCGTGACCAAAAAGTTATATTTATTAAACATGTTATTCTCCCACTTCATCAGGCGAACTATATGCGTTTTACTTGAATCCACTGGATGGAAGTTCTTTGAATTCCAAACACAAATACAGAAGCCCAGTTATTAGTTTAGCTGAGACATCTGTTTCCAACTTCCTGAAAGGAAGGCGAGCAGGCCAATGTATATACATATTTGAAGCACGGCACACATGGACACAATATGCATCTGTAAGAATTTTCCAAGTGCTCTGAGGTCCCCTTTGGTAAGGAGAAATAAGATGATGGAAGCGTGGGGTATAGGAAAATGAGTGAGTAGTGCAACCTCCTCCCAGGAATTCTAGTCTCCGAGCGAGCTCCCAGATCACCACTTCATGGCCAACATAGACCAGTTTCCAACCACCTGATCTGATGTTTACCTGTGGGTAAGACATCTTCTTGAAGGACAACATCTCTTGGGAAGGAAAAGGTTCTGGTTGGGTTGGGGGAATACATTTGGATGTCAGATTCTAGAGTTCTGAGTTCTGGCACATTTTTTTCTTTTACTTATTTGCTCTCTGCCTTTGGAAAAGGCTTCTCATCTTTATGTTGTTCTAGATCTAAAATCTTTCCTCTGTAAAAAGAAAAAAACACTGACAGGAAATGGGTCCAGGATCTCTTTAAATAATAATATTTTTAAGTCAAAAAACAAGCAGCCAATAGGAATGAAAATACAACCTAAATTTCCCCAACAAAATCTTAATTATTTTAACAGATTAATCACCTGGCACTTATTCAATCCCAGAGGCCTCCCCACTCCAGGTACAAGGGATGTTATTTATCTGAGAAATTGCTGGAAACAATCCCCTCCTTTTCTAGCCTCTTGTCTGACACGAACACCCAGAGCCCACGTGAGCTGAATGGGGAGAAAGGGAGATAAGCTGAGACCCACACCGATCAGGAGTGACGGGTCTGAGAGAGACAGTCTGATGGGGATTTAGAGACAAGAGCAAGCTATTTTCTGCTCTGAAGAAAGTAAAGCAAAACAAAACACCAAGTCAGAGCATCTTAAAAATTCTTGTTGGGATGTAAGCTTAGTCATATTTACCCCCGGAGCACCAGGAAGACCAGAAAGGCTTTTCATCGTGCACCCTGCCATGCTTCTCAGCGGCCAATAGAGAACACTGTTTGGATGAATGGATGGATGAATGAATGAATATAGACACACACTCTCTAACATCTCTAAGCTGTAATTTGTTGGTCTATGACAAAGAGACAATAACTGGAACCTATTAAGTATTAAATAAAACCAGTAAATAAAAGACCTAGCACAGTGCCTACATTACATTATAGATTACAAAGCGTGAGCTTCCCTATGCTGCAGACCTGGCTTTGCCAAGAATTCCTTAAAATCAGTCTGCTTTTCAGGTCTTGTCAGCTGCCCTTCCTTGCTGCGCCTGCTGTTCGCATCAGGCCCTTCGTTTCACCTGGTCTCTGCTAGTCGTCTTTTAAAATTCAAAATGTTATCCTTCATCTGGAGTCCCGAGTTCTATTCCTTTGTGTTTCCCTCACTCGGAGGCCACTCCCTGACAGCCCCCACTTTTCTCCAGGTCTGCTGCTATTGTCCAGGGAAGGAAGCACTTCCGTTGAGAAACGTGAGGTGAGAGAGTGGCAAGAATGCTTTTTGGAGGGTCACAGAGGAAAGGCCTAGACAAATCTGTCGCAAGACTGATCCACCAAGGGGAGCAGAGGTGGCGCCTGGCCAGCTACCTGAGAGGGAGGGTGGGACTCAGGGAGAGGCCGTGGGTGGCTGCAGGGGTGGAGAAGCCAGGGCTGTGCTGGTGATGACCAAGCTTTCTGAATCTCTTCACCACACAGGGGACCCCCAGAACACCGGGAAACAGAATCCTCTGAGAAACTCATGGTCTCTTTAGAGAAATTTTTTTTGGCCAGGATTTCAAAGTAACGTATGGCTTGTGACCCAAATTGTAAATTTCTAAAATTTACAACATTATAAATTTCCTACAAATTTTGTTAGGTGCTTGAAAGAAATGAGGCACAGCCATATTTGTGAGGCTCCGGAGTACAGGAAGTTATGGGGAGATTGATTTTGGATGAAGCTAATATGGCTTCTCAGAGTTGTCTGACAATAGGATGGGCAGTTTTTAGGAGAGAGGAAGTTCAATGTAATTGCTCATCAATTTAGTCAGCAAGCTAAAGAAAACATCAAACCTTGGACAAGAGTTGAAATAGAGGCTCTAATTGGTTCTTGGCAACGTAGGGTTTCTAATGTGCTTGGCTCCTTCTAAAAGGAATATATGGTGCCGTCCAGAGATATTAGGAGTCTTTGTCAGTTCTTCACTCTTGGGGGACAGATTTCCAGCTTCAGGTACCGCCAGACCTCTCCCTTGGAGGGTGCTCCTCCCGTCAGACCTGAATTGTCCATCCAACGCTGGCTGAGCAGCTCACCAGGGTGTCCACGGGCCCTTCCAGCAACGCATCCAAAGTGCAGATGGGACTGAGACTGAGAGATGGCCCCACCATCCCGACTTCCTCCGGCACATCTGGAAGGACTTTGCGCTCAGGTTGCAGATGTGCGACTGGTGGGAAGTTGTGGCTCGGTCTGTGTGGCATCTCCAGCGAGGCCGGTAGAGGCCATTTCTTTCCTCCTGCAGGAAGCTGTCGAGGAGGCCTCAGCTTCGGGATTCCTTGGAGGAACTTTGCAAGAACCTTGATGAAATTCCATTTTTCTTTATGTGGCACGAATTCCATTTTCTCCCAGTGACCCATGACAAATGTGATATGAAAATATTTCAAGCTGCATCCAAACTTGTGTCATTCACGTATTCCTTACACCGTTAAACGGTGCCACCAGCCACACACACAGCGATCTGACTGGGATACTGCCTCTCAAGACTCCAGTCTAATTGCATCTCCCCTGGTAAACCTCTCCTTCCTGCCCTCCAGCGTGGGTGTGAGCACTCTTTTTTTTTGCACTACTGTCTAAACTTGTATGGACAGATCCCGCCTCTCACTGCTCACCCTCATTGCAGCCCTCTTCACAGCTTAGCTTGTACATCTGCCTCCTGCCACGTTCAGAAACTGAGCCCCAAGGATACAGTTCTCATCTTGTATGCTGAGTATCCAGTGCAGAGTGTCAAATAGTGTATGCTTTTGAGTGAATGAATAAAGTCCTCCCTACCTCTCATGTATTCATTAATCAAGGGGCTCTTGAGTTTATGAGACCCAAGTTTCTTTAAAATAAAAAATCAATGTAACATGAGTGTGTTTGTGGTGGGCAGATTCTGAGATGGCTCTTGACCCCTGCCTCCTACTGTTCAAACTCTTGTATAGTCACCTGCCCTGGAGTGTGGGCCGAGCACAATAACTTGCTGTGAATGAAGAGAGTGTGGCAAAGTGATGGGGTGACGCACTGTGGTTAGGTTAGAAAAGACTGTGATGTCCCTCCCTGGCTCCTCACACGTGACAGTCTGATGGAGAGGGGACATCTGGCCAGGAATGAGGGCAGTTCTGTCTAACAGCCAGCAGGGAACTGAGGCCCTTAAACTCGGAGCCCTAAACAAACTGTATCCAGCAACAACCCCCAAGTGAGCTCAGAAGCAGATCCTGCCCCTGATAACCTTGAGATGACCTTGACCCTTGTTTGCCACCCCATGAGAGGTCACAAAGCAGAGGACCAGCTAAGTCCCACCCAGACCCTTGACCTGCAGAACCTTGACCTGCAGAACCTATGAGAAAATAAATGAGCATTGTGTTAAGCCACTGACTCTGGGTACTGTTTTAGCCTTAGATAACTAATGGGGCACTCACGTGTTTTGCATGTATTTAGAAATAATAAATATAATACATGAGAAAAACATAGTGGCCCTGATGGATTTTGGTGCTGCTCTGACATGTGCATCATGACAGGTGGGTTCAATGTTTGTGGGACACATGCCCCAGCAGCAGGGCACACTGGGAAGAACTGATTATGTTAGAGTGAGCAAAAAAGAGCTGGGTGCAATTGAAGCTCTGCTAGTCATGATCTGCTTGAATTTTGAAATGTTTCCAAATTGGTTCCCATGAATATTCTGTCTCCATGCTCGAAGGGGTGGCAGAGTCTGGCCACAGTTCCTGAGTGATGGAGTTATAAAGGGCCGGAGCTTGAGGACATATTGCTTACTAACCTGAGGTCCTAAGACTCCTAAAAGCCACTGCACGTTCTCATGGACACCATGCACACATTCTGTGAAATGAAGGCAACATGAACTGAAAACAGACTTTGTAAATCAATATTCAATTGAATCTGCCATCTGTGTCGTCTTACATGTCGCCGTCCCCTCCACATGAAGAGCTCTTTTTTTACTTCTCTGACCCTGCGAAAGGAACAACCTTTGCATCGGGAGAGTCCCCTGAAACCACAGTGATCCTCTAGCATTTAAAGTGGAAAGGCCCGGTGCCCCAAAGAGCCAGGGAAATGAGCTTTACAGGAAATGACATTTAGAATATGAGGTTTGATCCAACAGAACACAATTATCTCTTTGAACAGTGACCAATAAAACTCAATTCCATTGTGATATTTTTATCTGCAGTCTATTTTCCAGCTGTCATTAATCACTTGTGTAGACAATAACAAGCTCCCAGAAAAAAATGAAGATGCAATTATGTAAGTATGGCCTCCTGAAAACTACCAAGAGAATCACATTTCACAATACATCTACTTCACTGAAAATGAACTTTATTTCCCAATGCCTAGATTATAAAAAGATTCTGTCTTTATAAATGCATTCATGGAGACAGAAGGTAAGTGACTGACCAGTTAAGATTGTGAAAAAAAGTAGATTGATACATGCGGAAAAGAGGATTAAGATGTTGAAGAGTCTATGTGGCAACAATGCAAATGTTTGAGTTTCATAGAATTAACATGAGGCGAGGACTTCATGATCAAGAAGGAAACAGCCCTAACCAGTTTGGCTCAGTGGATAGAGCATCGGCCTGTGGACTGAAGAGTCCCAGGTTTGATTCCGGTCAAGGGCATGTACCTTGGTTGCAGGTACATCCCCAGTAGGGGGTGGGCAGGAGGCAGCTGATCAATGTTTCTCTCTCATTGATGTTTCTAACTCTCTATCCCTCTCCCTTCCTCTCTGTAAAAAATTAGTAAAATAT
Source organism: Myotis brandtii (assembly GCF_000412655.1). Taxonomy (NCBI): domain Eukaryota; kingdom Metazoa; phylum Chordata; class Mammalia; order Chiroptera; family Vespertilionidae; genus Myotis; species Myotis brandtii. The sequence goes on from NW_005371287.1 coordinate 538,084, forward strand.
ATTTTTTAAAAAAGTACAGGAAACGGCGCCCTGGCCAGTGTGGCTCCGTTAGGTGAGCTTTGTCCTGGGCACCAGCAGGTTGCTGGTTGGATTCCAGGTCAGGGCATGTGCCGCTGGGGCTGGGACCTGCGTACTCCTCCTGGAAGGGGAGGATGAGAGACCGGCTCCTGCAATGGTGATTCTGGCTGAGAAAAGGTCTCTCTGATCCACAGAACAGGAAGTCCCTATTTTTAAGAATCAAAAGTCAGGCGTGGCCACTGGCTCTGCGGAGATCCTTCCCCGACCGTCACCCTCTGTGGTCCCGGCTGCCGTGCAGCGGGCAGGGCGCTCTCTGCCCAGCGTCCCTGGATCTCAGAGCTCGTTCCTGCCCCTGCGGGTTGGAGGCCCGGCTTTCTTTGAAGCCTGAACAGCCAAGGGCTCTTTCAGTCTCCACCTGTGAGTCCTTTGAAACCTCATTTCTTTCAAAAACTTTGTAGATGTCTGACCCACTTTTCCCCCCAAACAGTTCCCTGTCTCTCTATCCCTTTAACTACAATCAGAGCCCTCTCTTGGATATACCTCTATTTTTTATTTTTTGCGTTTTCAACTTCTTCTTGTTCACCTTCTCAGCTTAATAGTGGTCACCCTGAGGCATGTGAAGTGGCGTGGGGCGAGGATTCAGGCCACCGGTTCACCTGAGGGTTCATACTGGGCCTTCGTCCCTGAGAGTGTCTGTGCAGCTGACGGCTACTGCCTGGCATCTGGCCCCAGCGTGCTTTCCCAGCCTCGGGGAACCCTGCATTTCCTCCATTGCCATGGGCACCCGTTTGGAAAGGAGTCCATATTGCCTGAACTTCTCTTTCTGGGAACCCTGTGCTGACTCGGTCAATAAAATCTGACCGGCAATTGCTCGGACTTTTTCCATCAGGGCTGCCTTCGGAAATCGAAGGCGGATGTACAAATACTTCCCCACAGCTCTTTGCTCTGCTGGCCTAACTGACCTCCTCACCTGCCACCAGAACCGACCACTGAGGTGACACCCAGGTCCTGGTCTCTATTACAGGGAGGGGTCGCGTGTGCTTCGGAAACAAGCCCTGCCCCTGGGTGGCTGACAGCACTGGGCAGCTGCTTATTTGTCAGTCACAGTGGAAATGCAGGGCCCTATTTGGTTTTTCTACTAACCCCTAGGGTACTAGAGTTCTATCCAACATGGACAGAGGAGGGAGGTGGGAGGGGAGGGGGGACGGCAGGGGAGGGCTGTTTGCCGGAAGCTTTCACAGTGCAGGCCTAGAGCTGGTATTTGCCACTTTCATCCACATTTTTGTGAGTTACACGTGGTCACAGGTAACTGTAAGGGGGTGGGAAATGTTGTCTAGCCACGGGTTGAAGGATTAGAGATGTTTGTGAATACCTAAGCAAGCGCCACCACATTTATAAAAATATACATAACTAAGATGCTTAGTCTATCAATAAAAACATGGAGTTTCACAGTAAATCCATGAGTCTTATTTTCCTCCGGTGAGCCTGTCACCCCTCCCAGAACCCACTGAGCTGACTTCCACAGGCGGCCCTGGGGCCCGGCCTGTGCTCGGTGCTGCGGAAACACGGGAAAGTCTAAAGAGAATGGGACTAGAATGTTTTAAAACTGGTTTCAAGGCCCTAAAAGAAATTGAGGCCATGTTGACTATCCTATCAAGGCATGAATCAACAGTGGCTAGGAAGAGATATAAAACCAACTTAAAAAGTCAGAGAGATTGTTAAGGACAGTAAAGATCAAAATGCGAGGGTTAGGAATGGGAAAGCTGAGCTGGGACGGGTAGCTGAGATGTTGCCTGGTGGCCGAGGCCATCGCCCTGAGGATTCTCCAGTGTCTGCTGGGAGTTAGAGGAGCTCCCTGAGCTCTGAGCTGACCTGGAGAACACCTCCTCTGAGGGACCAAATGCGTGCTCTTTGTTAATATGTAATAAACCCATGAACTGTAAGAGGGAGGAATGGACTCTGTTACTAATATGGCTTTTGCTGTCAAATGTTCCTGGCTTTGCAGAGGTTAAAGGATTATGACACAGCAGCTTCCAGGCATGGAAGAAAGAGGTCATCATACTGCCCAGCTCCAGGACAACTGTGAGTCTCAGCATGCGTGGTGCCAGCAGAAAGAGCACTTTGAAATCTAAACTGGAGGGGAGTGGGTGGGATCCCTGTTACTCTCTGTGACCAGGAACTGCCTCTGGGAAGCTGCTTTCACTCAGGCAGGTTGCTGTCCTTGTCTCTTCCAAGTCACAGAGACAACAGGGCAGCACCCTGCCCATTGCTTCTTCAGCCTCAGCTTGCCAGCTCTCCAGACAAGATTTCAGAAACCCCGTAGGAGATTATTATGCTAAGCAAAATCAGCCAGTCAGAGAAAGACAGATATCACAAGATCTCGCTTATATGTGGAATCTAATGAACAAAATAAACTGACAAGCAAAATAGGTCCAGAGGCCTGGAAGCAGGGAATGCACTGATAGATCTCAGAGGGGAGGGGAGGGGAGTGAAGGGGACGGGAAGAGATTAACCAAAGAACATGTATGCATAACCCATGGACAAAGACAATAGTGGGGGGAAGGCCCGGGGTGGGGTGGGAGCTGGGTAGAGGGGAGTCAAGGGGGGGAATGAGGGATATCTGTAATACTGTCAACAATAAAAAACAAACAAATAAAGGAGCGGTCCCTCCCTGAATGTAGGCTGGGGAGCAGCATAAAGAGTGGGCAGTGGACTGTATAGGAAACAGGGACCTTAACAAAAAGATCAGGCCAGCCAGGGGGGCCAGGGGCAGGTCTCTGGACCTTGCTGGGCTTTAGTTGTTCTAATTCTAAGATGTTTGCAGGGCATGCATGCCACAAGAGCAGGATCAGCATCCCTTCCCTCTGCATCCTCAGGCAGTGAAAGTCCTTAATGAATAACTGTCGATGGAATCAACAAAAACAAGTGACTGTCTAGAGCACAGATTGGTTGATGGTCAATTACAATGAACTTATTCATAGAACTTTTTATAAAATCATCACATGCATATTCTGATTCTGAGTCAGTACCTGACAGGTCTAATTCCTCAAAAAGGCAGATTTCAAAGGAATACTTCTTTAATTCGCTGTGTCTCCATTCTTACCCAGGTCTTTTCTTTCCATAGAATTTCTTACATCGAACCAACAGGCTCTGGCACTCTGAGAAGATTCACTTCATACAGGATTTGGAGCTTCCCCCTGTCAAGTCAACCAATGGGCACACCCTTGCCTCATGACGGTCCCTTCTCTGACAAGTGTGCCTGTCAGAGAAGGGACATCACAAGGGTGACACAGCTTAGACACAGACACACAATGGAGAGGGAACAACCAGTCTGATAGTTTCCTCCTGCCTTCATTATCAATAGTACATCCAATTCCCAACCTATTGCCCTTGCAATGTATATAATGAAAATAAAACAGAGGCTCAAGGGTTCATTATGGGTGAGACAGCTGTGTACCCATGAATAACAGTCTAAACTAAATAGTAAGAAAATGCCTATAATAATTGAAACAGAGTATGTTTGTCATTGAGGGGGGTAGAGGCCTGGAGTCGTCAGAAAAAGGTTTCTAGGTGAAAGGAGACCCAACACTGGTCTTGAAGGACACTTTGTATTAGATTGAAAGCAACTGAGGGAGGGAGAGGGGCTTATGCAAGGAAAAAAATCATAAATTGATGTATGATACGTGCAGGATGTGCTAGTGACCGGGGGCGATTGTGTAAGGAGCTGAGTTGGAGATGAGAAGGGGCAGGTCAAGTGGGATCAGAATGTGCTGCTGCGTTTTTGTTGGTGATAGGAAATCCATGATTGATGGCCTTTAAGCAGAGGCATGACATGATCCAATTAGTGTTGCAGAAAAAATTATTCTGGTAACAGTGTTAGCAAAATGATCACCAAGGGAAAGCGTAGAAAGAGGAAATGGGTTCTGTCATGGTGTGTTGCCTACCTAAACTCTGGAGTGCATTCTTGAACCAAAACATCCTTGGGGTCAAAATGGTCAGGTCAAGGAACATGGTCAAAACATCCTGCTCATATTATACAACAGCTGCCTGGAGATCCGAGGGATGACTCAGTGGTTACTGGAAGGAGCCTCGTGGTGATGTTTAGAACATTCTTTGCACACAATCTGTTTAAGGAGTGAAAAGGGCATGATACTTGGAACAATGGTGACTGTCTGTGAAGTCCAAAAAGGTGATGATCAAGGTCTGGAGAAAAGTTCTTCCAACTCCTGAATGAACTACCTGCATCAAATAATCGTTTGCCAGAGCCATCTGGTCTACCATAGACACACAGACAGGTGCTTTCAGTGATGAAGGGAATATATGTGTTTCACTATAATCCTTTGATGGGTACATAAACACAGCTTGTGTCAGCCTCTTCCCTTTCTACTTCTCAGATTTGGCTCCAGGTAGCTTTTGAATGAATAAACTGGGTCAAGTGAAGGGTATATTGCTGCAATCTGTTAAAGAAAAGCAGATCCTAGTGCCTAGATCAGAAAAAAACTCTCGCCTGGGGAATGAGCCAATGTCACTGTCTTTGCTTGGAGAAATGTGGCCAATAATTATACCCGAACTGTGAAATAGAACGTTTTTCCTTCCTCCAGCTGGCAGAGGGATTTGGACCACATCTGTTAAATATTTATCAGTAGCGGAGACTAGTTTTTCTTGGTTTTACTTTCATGCACTGATCATCAGGATTTTTATCTCATTAAGCGAGAAAATTGCTGGTGGGACGTGATTTCTCTTAAGGAGACTGGGGTGAGTTGCAGAAAAAGGTTAAAGGGAATGACCGCTGAGCTGTTGAAATTGTGCATTTAGTGAGACAAGCCCTCTATTGCTATATTAACATTTTAATCTTCTCCTTAGGCTATTTGGGTCTGAATTGAACATTTGCAGTTTCAGTTAGTTCCTAAGATTTTGAGAAGGTGACTTAAATGTGAAAATTTTCCTAGAATAATTTATGCTTTATGACATAGGATTATGGTATTTATAACTCTTTCAAGTCATTACTTTTGATGAGAGAAATTTGGTAGTGAGCCAAGCTCAATGAGTTCAGCATCATGCCTGATTTTAAAAAAAAAGTTTCATAAAACTTTAAATATAAAGTTTGGCTTAATATTTATGAAGATATGGCTCTAAAGTTCATTATTTGAAACAAGCATATTTATCTAATGGATAACTCTTCAAAAACTCCGCCTACTTGATTTCTGGCAAGAACATAACATGCAAAAGGAACAACAATGTTTTTCCAATCTGTCTGTCTAAATGATTCAGCTCATTCACTTTCTTTCCCGACAACCTTTTTCTCAACTGGAAGAATTTTCTAACATGGGTATGCTGAGACATAACGGCAAAGGAAAGACCACTGTGCCAGGAGGTAAAAGAGCTAAATTCTTGTCGCAGATGTGTTAAAACTCAGCCATTTATCCTTCCTGAGCCTTATAGTTTCCTCTGTAAAACTGGGACAATGACATCTGCCCTGGAGACAGCACGAGGCTGTTAGGAAGAGGAGATAATAAAGATAACCATGATGATGATACTAGCAACTGTAATAACATCTGATAAGCACTTTCTCTATCACAGGTCCCATGTTGTAAACCCTGAGAACTTTACCATTTAAAGCTCATAGGACACCTTGGAGGGTGGTAGAAAAAGAACTCAATCAAGTTTCCACATATAGAAAGTAGCTACCAACTCCAGAACTTGGATGCCTTTAACAAATGTACCAGGTGATAGTCTTTATTCTACAAACATAGAACATTATAATTATATGATTATAATCATAGACGTTCTTATATTTATGCTTATTTCATGTTATATGTCCGTTTCATGTCAATGCAAATAGCCAATTATGTGTGGAGTGTTTATGCCAGGGGTCCTCAAACTTTTTAAACAGGGGGCCAGTTCACTGTCCCTCAGACCGTTGGAGGGCCGGACTATAGTTTAAAAAAAACTATGAACAAATTCCTATGCACACTGCACATATCTTATTTTGAAGTAAAAAAACAAAATGGGAACAAATACAACATTTGTATTTGCATGTGGCCTGTGGGCCGTAGTTTGAGGACCCCTGGTCTATGCCATTCAGGTCCTTGAGAGGATGGAAAAAAACATGTGCGGAGCAGGCTTGGGTGTCAGGGAAGTAGCAGTCGGGTTTGGGTTCCCGCTCAGCAACGTACAACACTCAGTTCAAGAAACATTGGGCATCTCAAATGGATTCTGCTTGTGTGAATAAACACAAAGGCATATGTAGGAGGTTAAGTTGTGCGACATCTAGTCACCCTGTGCTCTACATAACTCTACTTTATCTGTAGTATTGGCAATAATGATTCTTATTTTGCTAGATTGTTATGAAGATGAATAACTGCATACAGCAAGGGTGACTATTTCCATCACACAAGTGTGGGAACAGACTCAGAGACACTGTGCAGGGCCACAGAATAAGGGGTGGGACTAGGATTCTCTAGCAGAGCTCCCGTATCAGGTCAATATCCTGCACTTGCGCTGTGTTGCCTTCCATAGGAGTTTGATTCAACTTGTCCCCACAATGCCGATTATTTCTGTCTTTCTACAACATCTGTCTGCAATTCCAGTGATCTTCTTTCTTAACTTCAGAACACATTTGCCAAGACCAATGTCAAGGAGCTTATATCCTTAGAAGTTTTATGGTCGCATGTCTTACATTCAAGTCTTCAGTTCATTTTAAATGGATTTCTGTGTATGATGTCATATGGGGTCCAGTTTTACTCTTTTGCATGTGGCTATACAGTTTTTCTAACATCATTTATTAAAGGGACTGTCCTTTCCACATTGTATAATCTTGGTTCCTTTGTCAAAAATTAATTGACTATATATATGCATGGGTTTATCTCTGTTCTATTCCATTGATCTTTGTGTCTGTTTTTATTTTGATACCATACTGTTTTGATTATTATAATTTTGTAATATAGTTTGAAGTGAGGATGTATGATGCTCCAGTTTTGATCTTCTTTCTCAAGATTGCTTTGGCTATGTGGGATCTTTTGTAACTTCATACAAATTTTAGGATTGCTTTTCTATTTCTGTGAGAAATGCCATTGGGGTTTTGATGAGGATTGTGCTGAATCTGTAGACCACCTTGAGTGGTATGAACATTTTAACAATATGAATTCTTCCAATCCATAAACATAGAATAGCTTTTTATTTATTTATATCTTCTCCAACTTCTTTCATGAATGCTATTCATCTCCTAGATTAAATATTTTGATGTAATTATAAATGAGACTTTTTTTTAAAATTCCTCTTTCTGATAATTCATTCTAAATATATAGAAATACAACTGACTTTTGTATGTTGATTTGTATCTTGCAACTTTACTGATTTTGTTGATCAGTTTTAACAGATCTTTGGGGAGTCTCTTAAGTTTTCTATATGTAATATCTTGCCATTAACAAATAGAGATAATTTTAGCTCTTTCTTTCTAATTTGGATGCATTTTATTTCTTTTTCTTGCCTAACTGTTCTGGCTATAGCTTCCAGTAGTAATATGTTGACTAAAAGCAGCAAGAGTGGGCATCCTGTCTTGTTCCCAATCATAGAAGAAAAGCTTTTACCATTTCACCATTGAGTATGATGTTAGCTGTGGGATTGTGATGAAGGATTCATAACTGATACCCTTTCTCAATGAATATTTGTTGAACTAAAAAAAGTTAGATGCTCTGATTACCCCAAAATTGAATAACATGTATGTACAAAATAGAGATGTAGCATGGAGAATGGAGGTACTAATTATACTAAAGTAGGAGGACCTTCCAAGGGAGTCTTCCAATGGCATCTTAACTGAGTTCCGAGGGAAGAACATGAGTATAGAAGGACAATACAAGAGAAGAGAACACCCTACAAAGAGAAATTCAATTCAATCCAATATACATTTATTTTGTTTTATTGTGTGGCTGGCATAGATCTGTTTGCTGGGTTTAAAATAGTGACACAACAGTGTTAAACCAATGGCAACAATAGGAGTTTTAATGGGGAGAAGAGGACTGAAAAAGTTTTTAAACACTTTGACCACTATTATAAAAAAGTAAAATATGAATAATAATAATGATGATAAAAATACCTAACTCACAGGATTTTTGTGGGAAGTTCAGGAAGATAAAAGGTGGAAAAGCGATAACATATTTCAAAACTATCTATAAATAGCAGTCCTTCGTAGTCGGCAGAGAATGGCTTTCATTATCACGTGACTCATAATTTCCTTTTCTTGCTTGTTTCTTCTACATACTCTCAAAAACTGAATAATATATTTCAAGACTATCTATAAATCGCAGTCTTTCATAGTCGTCAGAAATGGCTTTCATTATCACGTGACTCATAATTTCTTTTTCTTGCTTGTTTCTTCTACATACTCTCAAAAACTGAAGGGAAAAATCATTGTCTGGGTACGACAGGGGCCGGGCCTGAGGGGAGCAGCAGCAGAAGGATGTATGCATCTGGCAGAAGGAAGATGGATGAGCTGATACCTTCAGGGGCATCTTCAGCAGAGATGGGATCTCATTTGGGTAGCAATTAATTATCGGCGCCTCCACATCTTCATGTGTTGTGATGAACTTGGCTTGGGTGATCAATCTGGGCTGGCAGCTCCAGGAGGTCGGTGGAATTTCCAGTCTGCGATGGACATTATTTCTCTATTAATCAATCCTTAGCGGTTCTCAGATGACAGTTTTTCCCTGTTCCCTGAAGCTTGATTAGTAACCAGGATGCCATATGCACTTTCCATAGTAGCAACAGGAAAACCATGAATTATTTCATGAAAGTTGAACCTGGTGCTGAGACGAAAGCAGTCTCCTTTCCTTGGTTTTTGCCAAAAAGAAACAAACAAAAAAACACACACTAAAAAAAAACCCCAGATGTAATAATCTCTGGCTTCCTCTGCTAGCACACTCTTCCAGAAACACTGGCTTCCTCACTCTTGTCCAATATACCAGGCAGCCTCTCTCCAGGGTAGTTTGGTCTTGCTGGTCCCATTGCCTGCCATGCCCTGTGCATATACATTGTGGTCTTGCCTGGCTGTGTGGAGGAGAAGCCCCTCCCCCTTTCAAGTGCTTCCTGTATTCCTTCCTTCCTTTGTTTCTTCTCCACAGCACTTGGCACTGTCTGACAGACTAGGTGAGTTTATTTGTTTATTGTTTGTTGTCAGCACCTAAGCTAGTGACGCCCAGGGCTCTTTCTGTTCCCCGCTGTGCCCCAGAACAAGAGCAGTGCTTGCCACAAAGAAGGCACCTGTCCCCCCAGCTTGTCCACCAATAAATGAAATCCTCACGTTCAATTGCTTGATCGTATTATTAAACGTATTTCCCTGCTGCAAAAGCTAAACACCTTCACGATGCTTCTGATACTCAGCATAGCAGTAACTTGCTAAGGACCCAAATGAGCACCTCCACGTGAGCTTCAAGAGGTCATTGTTCAAATTTTGGAGGTTTCATTTTTATTTGATTTAAAATTGAGGTTTGGAGTTTAAAATTCAAAATGTCCTGAAGAAAACACAATTTTTGAATTTCTGGATCAAATAATGATCCCTGAAGTCAGAATAAAAGGAACATAGAGCCCGTTTACCTAGCAGCCAGTTGGCACGTTTCCTGAGCAGCTACAGGGCGTTTGCCTCTGCTGATGCCCTAATCTGCGTTCCGGCTGCTCACACTGTGGTTGCTGTGCAGTAATAGAGTATTAAGGAGACACCACGGGGATTGGAAAGTTTGATCTTCAACATAGTCACTGCTCTTAACTCTGAATGGATTCAGTCAGATAACCAGCCTCAGTATCTCTCCCTATCCACTGGGTCTGGAGATACTCGCAGGTAGAACTGAAAATTCCTGCCCAACAAAAAATGCTAGATTTTAACTCCAGAGACAGGACAGAGTGAAGCACAGAGCTGGCTTTCGACAACTGGTTCTCGGCCAGCAAGCCTGACACCCCTGCTTCCTCCCAGCAGAAGGGCTCCTGCGCCTGGGAAAGGCAATGCTCTCGGCCTGCTGACGCCGCAGGTGTGGCGCACGGAGGACTGGACGCGATCCGATGATGTGCAGGGCTAGCCTGGACGGACCATCCAGAGAGGAAGCAGGACCCCATGGCTGCTGGAGGACAAACACCCCACTCCAGGGAGTAGCTTTAAGGCTACATTGTTATGGGGCTCTGGCGCCACCTGGTGATTCTTCTCAGAATTTTCCTGCAACTCCAAAGACTGTTCTGCAAAACACCCCTCAAAAGAAGGCTCATCTGATGCGGCCACAACATTGGAAGAATTCATTGAGTCGTTAAATATGCAGTTCAGCAAATGTGAGGGTAAAAAACTAGTCTGTCATAAGAACAAAATGAAGAAGCAGAGGTCCAGGTATTTACATTTGAAAATAACTCCACACAAACAGCCAGGACTGATCCCAGCCAATGTGAAACCAAAGGGACGGAGATGTTCTCTGCCTGTAGGAGCTCACTATCTCAGATACTTTTGTTTGTGATTTTAATTCACAGCAACAAGGGTTGGGCTGCTCGTCAGGCTTGATGCTGTGCTGGGCCTTAGGGAACTCATGCTGGGATAGGCTATTCACCCCGGAAGTCAGACACGGCCAGTGAGAAGTACTGGGACTATTGCAGAAGTCCACCTGTACGTGCCATGTGGGCCTGGCCAGCCAGGCAGCCTTGAAACGAGTCATTAAATATGCAGTTCAGCAAATGTGAGAGTAAAAAACTAGTCTGTCATAAGAACAAAATGAAGAAGCAGAGGTCCAGGTATTTACATTTGAAAATAACTCCACACAAACAGCCAGGACTGATCCCAGCCAATGTGAAACCAAAGGGACGGAGATGTTCTCTGCCTGTGGAAGCAGCTCACTATCTCAAATGATTTTGTTTGTGATTTTAATTCACAGCAACAAGGGTTGGGCTGCTCGCTTGAAAATAACAGTCCACACAAGCAGCCAGGACTGATCCCAGCCAATGTGAAACCAAAGAGACTGAGATGTTCTCTGCCTGTGGGAGGAGCTCACTATCTCAGATACTTTTGTTGGTGATTTTAATTCACAGCAACAAGGGTTGGGCTGCTCGTCAGGCTTGATGCTGTGCTGGGCCTTAGGGAACTCATGCTGGCATGCGCTATTCACCCCGGAAGTCGGACACGGCCAGTGAGAAGTACGGGGACTATTGCAGACGTCCACCTGTGAGTGCCATGTGGGCCTGGCCAGCCAGGCAGCCTTGAAACGTCAGCACATGCCCTCACCCCTCCACTGTCTGTGTCCATTGGTTATGCTCATATGCATGCATACAAGTCTTTTGGTTGCTCTCTTACCCCCTCACCTCCGCCTTCCCTCATAGGTTGGACAGTCTGTTCCATGCTCCTGTGACTCTGGTTCTATTTTTGTTCATCAGTTGATGTTGTTCATTATATTCCACAAATGAGTGAGATCATGTGATATTTATCTGACTTTGACTGGCTTATTTCACTTAGCATGATGTTCTCCAGGTCCGTCCATGCTGTTGCAAATGGTAAGAATTCCTTCTTTTACTGCAGTGTAGTATTCCATTGTGTAGATGTACCACAGTTTTCTAATCCACTCATCTGCTGATGGGCACTTAGGCTGTTTCCAAATCTTAGCTATGGTGAATTGTGCTGCTATGAACATAGGGGTGCATATATCCTTTCTGATTGGTGTTTCTGGTTTCTTGGGATATATTCCTAGAAGTGGGATCACAGGGTCAAATGGGAGTTCCATGTTTTGTTTTTTGAGGAAACTCCATACTGTCTTCCATAGTGGCTGCACCAGTCTGCATTCCCACCAGCAGTGCACGAGTGTTCCTTTTTCTCCACATCCTCTCCAGCACTTGTCGTTTGTTGATTTGTTGATGATAGCCATTCTGACAGGTGTGAGATGGTACCTCATTGTTGTTTTGATTTGCATCTCTCGGATGATTAGTGACTTTGAGCATGTTTTCATATGTCTCTTGGCTTTCTGAATGTCCTCTTTTGAAAAGTGTCTATTTAGGTCCTTTGCCCATTTTTTGATTGGATTGTTTATCTTCCTCTTGTTAAGTTGTATGAGTTGCCTATAAATTGTGGAGATTAAACCCTTATCAGAGATGACATTGGCAAATATGTGCTCCCATGCCGTGGGCTTAGAATGGGTTTTCTTAAAGCAAACAAAAGACTAGCATATCTGCACTCTGTTACTTGAGTGAGTCATGTAGTCTCGTGTATCCTGGAGATCGGGGAGAAACAGTCTCCGAAGTGGATTAATCGCATGTGAGTGACGGAAAGTGGATTTCCTTTTCCATGTGGTTCTGGAGAGGGCTCGCTTGGAGGTCTGGGAGCTGAAGTCCAACCAGGCAGCAGGGGACTGGGCTAGTGAAGCTAATGGATTGATTTTTAAATAAGGACATGATTCTGGAAATCATCTGACAGAGGAAACCTGTTTATCTCTTGAAGCAATCTCATTATCAAACCAAGGGAATATGGGATAATTTTTCCATTGTCTTTCATTGATATCATCATTTGATAAGTTTCCATTTGGTCAGAAATAGTATTTCAGTTTTAAAAAGTGTGTGGGTGTGTATGATCACTATACAGAATACCTATACTACTTGATGTATATTTACCAAGCTTGTGTTATAGACCAAAATAATTGGTTCCATAACTAAATGAATTATTATTTTTAGAAAATCTTGGTGAGTTTATTTGAGCCAGTCTGTCTACAATTGCTGGGAAGCAAGATCTCAGTGAACTGAGATACTGTTCCCACTAAATTCTATGTTTACCAGTTGGTTCTCATGGAGAAACTTTTATTAATTATTAAGGAACTTGGTTATGTTCACATCAATCCATCAATCCATCTTCGATTTGCTCTAAAGTAGTTAGGGTACAAGGAGAATGAAAAAGAGAAGAGGCAGGAGCCCCGTATCACGGTTCTCTGGGGAAACCCTTTAGTCATGTAATTCAGGCAACCCCCAGGCACATACTGAGTTCTCGTGTTACCTGTGCTGAAAGGATGTGATGAGGACTGGAAAAGGTCACTTCAGAATGAGAGTGTTCAGACCTGGCCGCTCTGTGGGTAGGACTGTGGGCTCACTGATGGCTTTGTCACACTCCACGTGTCCCGTCCCTCTGTATCCCGAGCTCTTGCTCAGCACTGACTGTGACGGGGCAGAAAGTGTGAGATCTGGCCCTGGATGGGTCTGAGGCCAGGTATGCCACTGGCTGTCAGACTCCATGGAAGGTTCATAACCACGTGAATGCACTTCCTCATCATAGGATTGTGAAGAGGATTAGAGATGATGTATACACTATATCCAGTGCTGCCTGGCCCTGACCCTGACCCTGACTCATAGTGAGTACTCAGTAGGTCCTCAATCTTTCTCTCTCTCTCTCTCTCTCTCTCTCTCTCTCTCTCTCTCCCTCTCCCTCTCTCTCTCTCTCA
>NW_005371287.1:552048-553377 GCF_000412655.1 Myotis brandtii
CTCTCTCTCTCTCATACACACACACACACACACACACACACACACATACACACACAGACACTCCAAGCCTTGTTCCAGAGAACAACAGACTGACATGATTTTCTGTGCTGGTTGTGGGGCTGCTATAACCACAGTCCACAAGGTCAGACGGCTAGTGTTTACTCCAGGATGATGTGCCGCCTTGTTCCAGAGAACAATAGACTGACTTATGGTTTTCTGTTCTGGTTGTGGGGCTGCTATAACCACAGTCCACGAGGTCAGACGGCTAGTGTTTACTCCAGGATGATGTGCCTATTTCCTCATCCCTCCGGAAATCACGGAGAACAGCTCATCTGGAAAAATAAGGAAGCATGCGGACTCGCCCTCAGCCAAAGGCATGGGAAAAGCATCTGGCACTCTGGTATCTTTAATCAGTGCGGATCTTCACATTGTTTTGTGATTTGTTCTCAGTGAAGAGTGTTAACGTAAAAAACCATCGAAACCTGTAAATAATTTTTGTGAGTTTATTTGAGCCAAACTGCCGACATATGCTGGGAAGCAGAACCTCAGCAAATTGAGATAATGCTCTGGAGAATGTCGGGTTACCTCTGTATTTATACATTGCAATCAAAGGAAAGGGACGTAGGTGGGTTACATGAAATCCATTGGTGATAGACTAGAGAGGTGGGAGAAAGCAAAGCAGGGAAACCCCTGGGATTGGATAAAAAGTAAAATGATAGACACATACTTAGGTGGGTGCTGGAACAATCCTATTTAATAAAGAGGTAATATGCAAATTGACCATCACACCCTCACAAGATGACGGCGCCACAGCGGGGTTGGGGCTGGCTGCTCTGCGTGCCTGCCACCAGAGTTCCCTCAGCCCTGCCAGAGTTGCCTTGGGTCCTCCTGCACCCCCCACTGACTGAGGATCAGGCAAGCAGGACCAGCCAGAGGTGCAGGCAAGCCTCAGATGGCGGCTGCCCAGCCAACCAGGGCTAGCCCAAGGCTCAAGTAACTAGAGCCGGCCGAGGCTTGCGCTGTTAGCAGTGGCAGCAGCAGAGGTGTGATGGGGGCATTGCCTTCCCCTGATTGCCGGGTCACCTCCCACCCCTGAGGGCTCCCAGACTGTGAGAGGGGGCAGGCTGGGCTGAGGGACCCCCCCGCTCCAATGCATGAATTTTCCTGCACTGGGCCTCTAGATAACATAATAATGAAGGAATTTGTGGTACCTGTCCTGGTGCACAGGCACATTAGGTTGTGCCCCAAGGGGTCCAGAAAAAGGGAAGTTACAAGTTACCCAGACATTTCAAGGGTATGTTATTATAGATACAAAAAGACAGACAGGCT
>NW_005371287.1:553426-588653 GCF_000412655.1 Myotis brandtii
ATAACTACCCACCATAACTGCTTTTAGTTAAAGTTTAATTTCAGACCATTCTTTGTGGTTACTTTAGGTCTCTGAGTTTGCAAGACTGCCATGCAGGCCTCCTCTGGGCCTGTCAGGTTAGCATGTGGCCCCTTTCATCCACAAGAGGTTGTTTTTTTAAACTTCTCAGCTTCTTCAGCTTCTTCTTCTTCTTCTTCTTCTTCTTCTTTTAAATTTAAAGGCATGGCAGTGTGTTAGCATGTCAGGGAAGGTACATGGCATCTTCCCACCAGGCCAGCTCTGGGCAGCAGAGGGGCTGGCACAGGCCAATGCCCCTTGTGAGTTGCCAAGTGGATGTCAGGCCAAAAGGTAGTAACCAACTTGCAGCCCCCAGCAGATTCTTGGGGCTTATTTAAACATCGGGTCTGTAGCCCTAGTTCGTTTTCCTAGTTCATTCTACTTGGTTGTTTGATCCTATGATCATGTAATTTTCCTTGTCTCTCTGTTCTGTGTTTCTGAATACTTTGCAGGCTCTCTCTCATCTCTCAGACAGGGCTGGCCCTGCCATATCCCCACTCAAACGTCGCTCCTTCCTGTGAAGCCCCCGCTCACTGCTCCTCCCTCCCCTCCCCTCCCCTGGGTGCTTCCAGGCTCTAATCCCCAGCTTCTTCTTCTTCTTCTACTACTACTACTACTACTACTACTACTACTACTACTTTTAAATTTAAAAGCATAGCAGTGTGTTAGCATGCCAGGCAAGGTACATGGCATCTTCCCACCAGGCCAGCTCTGGGCAGCAGAGGGGCTGGCACAGGCCAATGCCCCCTGTGAGTTGCCAAGCGGATTTTAGGCCAAAAGGTAGTAACCAACTTGCAGCCCCCAGCAGATTCTTGGGGCTTATTTAAACATCGGGTCTGTAGCCCTAGTTCATTTTCCTAGTTCATTCTACTTGGTTGTTTGATCCTATGATCATGTAATTTTCCTGGTCTCTCTGCTCTGTGTTTCTGAATACTTTGCAGGCTCTCTCTCATCT
This sequence comes from Myotis brandtii, assembly GCF_000412655.1. Classification (NCBI taxonomy): domain Eukaryota; kingdom Metazoa; phylum Chordata; class Mammalia; order Chiroptera; family Vespertilionidae; genus Myotis; species Myotis brandtii. The sequence continues at coordinate 554,439 of NW_005371287.1, forward strand.
CTCAGACAGGGCTGGCCCTGCCACGTCCCCACTCAGACATCGCTTCTTCCTGTGAAGCCCCCGCTCACTGCTCCTCCCTCCCCTCCCCTCCCCTGGGTGCTTCCAGGCTCTAATCCCTGTCAGATACTGCTGTCTGCTCACCAGCAGTGCTTTTCACTTCCTTCCTTGCTAACAGAAATTTGATTTAGCCCAGATATCAGATGAGTAACAGGATGGGAAAGGCAGGCAGGCGCTGCACCCGGTCCTAATGTTTATGTTCCATGTAAATCCTATATGTGATCTCGCTCTCTTATCTAAGGATGCGCTGCACTGGTGAACAGTGGGACTTAAAGGTACAGCTTTTGAGGACTTTTTGATAAGGTTTCCTTTCTTCATAGAATAGGAGGTGGTGGGGAAAGGACTACACATACACATTATTTTCTCCACTCATGCAGCTTGTATGAGGGGCAATGGCAGGGCCATTTTGTACCCATGAAGGAAAGAGCAGAGACACCAGCCAAACCTCCCATCCCAACACCAATGAACAGGACTCAGACCTCTACATCTACCTCCACACATGCCTGGAAGCACAGCATCCATGTCCTCACTGGCTACGTTATCTGTACCTTCTCTGCTCGTGCTGACAGCTCACTCATGGTGGCTGTGGCCACATCCCACCTTTCCCTCGCCTATGGCTCCAAGCCTCCACGTGGCCACAGCCTGAAAGCTGATGGTTAAAGAAAAAGAACCAAGAATGGCCTTCTGATCGGAGAAAAGTCCTGAGAGAAATACTTCTTACTTGTGATAGCATTTTGTCTTTACTCAAGGGAGAGTGTGGTATGATTGGTCGCATTTTAGAGGTTAGAAAACTGAGGTTAGAAACAGAGGATTGAAGATGTGAGTGACTTGCCAAGAACTTCAGGGCTTGCAAGACGCCAATGAACAGGACTCGTTCCTCTACATCTACCTCCACACATGCCTGGAAGCGCAGCATCCATGTCCTCACTGGCTACGTTATCTGTACCTTCTCTGCTCGTGCTGACAGCTCACTCATGGTGGCTGTGGCCGCGTCCCACCCTTTCCTCGCCTATGGCTCCAAGCCTCCAGGTGGCCACAGCCTGAAAGCTGATGGTTAAAGAAAAAGAACCAAGGATGGCCTTCTGATCAGAGGAAAGTCCTGGGAGAAATACTTCTTACATGTGATAGCATTTTGTCTTTACTCACCGGAGAGTGTGGTATGATTGGTCGGATTTTAGAGGTTAGAAAACTGAGGTTAGAAACTGAGGATTGGAGATGTGAGTGACTTGCCAAGAACTTCAGGGCTTGCAAAACACCAATGAACAGGACTCAGACCTCTACATCTACCTCCACACATGCCTGGAAGCACAGCATCCATGTCCTCACTGGCTACGTTATCTGTACCGTCTCTGCTCGTGCTGACAGCTCACTCATGGTGGCTGTGGCCACATCCCACCTTTCCCTCGCCTATGGCTCCAAGCCTCCACGTGGCCACAGCCTGAAAGCTGATGGTTAAAGAAAAAGAACCAAGAATGGCCTTCTGATCGGAGAAAAGTCCTGAGAGAAATACTTCTTACTTGTGATAGCATTTTGTCTTTACTCAAGGGAGAGTGTGGTATGATTGGTCGCATTTTAGAGGTTAGAAAACTGAGGTTAGAAACAGAGGATTGAAGATGTGAGTGACTTGCCAAGAACTTCAGGGCTTGCAAGCGATGGAAGGTTTGTTTTGTTGTTCTGGGGCTCGTTTACAGATTTCACAACTCTGCTCGGGGCGATAAGAGTGAGATCTGAATACTTGACCTGGTTGGCCAGATCCTACCTGATGTTATCTCTCACCCATCCCACCAACCGTTTTTACTTAAAATTCCTCAAATAGTTGAGGGTTTCTTTTCCTCCCGAGGCTTTGTCCAGCCCACTCCCTCTGTCTGGAAGGCTCTCCCTCCTCTCTTCACCTGGATGAGTCTGTGTCTCAGAATTGAGCTGAGAACCACTTTCTTCTGGAAGCAATGATGGAAGGTTTGTTTTGTCCTGAGGCTCCTGGTTTACAGATTTCACAACTCTGCTCGGGGTGATAAGAGTGAGATCTGAATACTTGACCTGGTTGGCCCGACCCTACATGATGTTATCTCTCACCCATCCCACCAACTGTTTTTACTTAAAATTCCTCAAGTAGTTGAGGGTTTCTTTTCCTCCCGGGGCTTTGTCCAGCCTGCTCCCTCTGTCTGGAAGGCTCTCACTCCTCTCTTCACCTGGATGAGTCTGTGCCTCAGAATTGAGCTGAGAACCACTTTCTTCTGGAAGCATTCTCTAGTCTGCACACCAGCTGGGTGCGCTACCCGCTATATTTCAGTTGAGCATGTCTGTGCCCATTTCTTACACAAACCGTCAATGCCTTGGGAACCAAGACTTCTCACGGTCACTTCTGCATTCTCTGAGCCTGGCGCGGGTGCTGGCGCTTCCCTTGGTAATGGTCCTCCTCCCTCCTTACCACAGGAGCACACCTGGTTTAACCTGGACCTCACTCCACATAGGGCATCATGCAGTCGAGGGCTCGAGGCAGGGACTTTTCCATTTTGAAAGCTTCCTTGATGATTATAATGCACATTCCTGGTGATAAACCAGAACTCTATGCACCCAACTTATTGTGGAGGAAATGCTTTGCCAATTCCTTAAAAACACGAACAATAGCAAAACTCATTCAATATTCTTCAACTACTTATACAGACTAATTCGACTTAGTCACAATCATTGAAGCCAACTACACTGTCCAGAAAGCCACAGGAAGGCGAAGAGAACAAAATAGAAGTTAGCCCAGGGACCCACAAGTTTCCTGAAGGGCTTATGAGAGGGTTCCAACATCTATCACACATTCAGCAGCGCAGGGATGAGCTAGGTCCAAGTCCATGGGGATTTCTATGATCCCTGACAAAACATACCAATTCGATGTTTGTACCAGAGTTTAGAAGGAACTGGTGATTTAAGAAAGAAGAGCAGTTGACCAGAATAAGAGTGAGGACGAAAATCACATTTTATTCAAATGTAATGTCTATTTCTGATAAATTCATCTGTGGTGTGTGTGTGTGCATGCGTGCGTGTTAAATTCCTTACAAACCAAAGTGTTTTTGGAGACACAGGAGCTTCGGAATGAAGAAAATAGGTCACTGGCAGATGTCTTGCCTCAGGACAGAAAACAAAGAGCCGTTCCAGATGGCATTGTAGAGATGGTGGAGGAAACTCACTAATAATTATGAATTGTAGGGGTAAACACACACTTTATTGGATATCAGCAAAACAGAGTCCTTTAACTAACAGTCAGAGATGGTGCAGGTAATTTACAATAAAAGAACTTAGACATATCTACCTAGAAAAAGGGGAGGAAAGCTTTGAATGTGGAGAAAATTGACTTTCTGTTCACAGAGCTACAGTTAGCAAAGGGATCCAATGTTATAAAATTTATGTTAAAATAGACATTAACCAGGGACCTCCATGTTTGAAGGGAGTGCTGTTATCTTGAAAGAGTCTGAGGGAAAGAGAAAAGCAATTGAAACCACCTAATACTGTAATCCTAAACGATCAGAGCACTCTGTAGAAAGGACACATGCTTGGAGTCATTGAGACCAAGTTAAAGCCTGAATCGTTTATACTAACTGGGGCCTAAGACTCGAGTCTTAATGCCTTCATTTTAATGGCAACAGTTACTCACTTTTCCCCCCTAACGTTGAATAAGGTACCATAATAAACTGCTTGAGATAGAATCTGAAAAAGTTTTTCCAAAATTACAATTACTTATTACTCTGAAGAAGGCTGGAAAAGAAATCCCCCAACAGTGAAGACTTGGTTGGCTAAGGTTTCTGGCACTGTTGCTACTGTCACAGCGCCCTGGTATCTGGCTGCTACTGTCACAGCGCCCTGGTATCTGGCTGCTACTGTCACAGCGCCCTGGTATCTGGCTGCTACTGTCACAGCGCCCTGGTATCTGGCTGCTACTGTCACAGCGCCCTGGTATCTGGCTGCTACTGTCACAGCGCCCTGGTATCTGGCTGCTACTGTCACAGCGCCCTGGTATCTGGCTGCTACTGTCACAGCGCCCTGGTATCTGGGAAGAAAAGCACCCGAAAACATACCATCTGAGGGGTCTCTCTGTTGTTAGTGGGTTTTCTTCGAGAACCAGATATGGACATGGGAATATATCATATACAGGTGGGCAAAAGTAGGCTTACAGTTGTGAGTATGGGAAGCAGTTTATTCTTCTATTATTATGTGTTAATTATTGTATGATTTTCCATATGGACAACTGTAAGCCTACTTCTGCTTCATCCTGCATAACGATCATGCAATTTTTCACTTCTCAAAGCACTTTGTTTAATTTGATCTTCACAGGAAAGGCATTATTTCCCTCTCCCACAAATTCAGAAACAGACATATATAGATTCAGGAACCATGACATTTCAAAGTCAAGACTAGTTCAAATATTTGTGAGACTATCCCAATGCCAGCGTTCTGGGCTTTTACTGGGTGTTCCAGGGTGCTGAGAGAAAGGCTGCAGGGAGGATAGGCTTGTGGGAGAGATTCCCAGTGTCCAGGCCCTTTGCTGGACACGGAGACCTGGGACTGGAGCAGGAGAGGGAAGCTAAATCCCTCCCTCACACAGCAGCTCCTCCTCACTGCCCAGCTCTCTGAGCACTGGAGGCTGAGCGGCAGGATTCAGAGAGATTTTCCAAAGCACAGGAAGCTCAAGGAGGACAAGTGGGGCACGAAAAGCACCATGAAAATTCAACAACCTTCCGGGAAAATGCAGAGGGACCCAGTGTTTCCAGAACATGCAGAGCTGCTGGGTAAGGTGGGAGAAAGAAAACTTGAGAATTCTGTCAGTGGGCAATTCCAAAAGCCCTGTTGAGTGGAACGTTTTCATTCTGCCTTAGACATATTTGAAGCAAGTTGAGACAACACCCAGCCCTAGACAAATGGCAAATTAGATTCCCTCAACCTCCTACTGGCAATTGACAGAAGACTGATGTCCCTTCTTAGAGCATAAATATTATTTTCACTAGGTGTCTACTTTAATTCTCTCATGTATAATCTCTGGTGTCCGATTATAAACTAGAAAAAAACTGAAAGAGCTAAGAAAAGTAACCCATAATTAAGATAAAAGACAGTCAATAGAAAAAGAACCAGAGGTGACCCATAGGGAAAAAGGATCAGACAATGATTTTAAAATAACAGTGATAATTATGTTCACAGAGAGAGTGGGAAAACAAGATGACATGAGTGATGAGAGGTGATTTCAGCAGATCCATGGAAATTAGTAAAGTGAAAACACCCGAAATGGAAAAGACAATCAGAAATCAGATGAAGACCTTGTTTGGTGGCTTACAGAGTGCACTGGATACAACAGGAGAACGTACCCATGAATTTGAAGACGAGTCCATTGAAAGGAACTAAAGAATCAAGTTCAGAATCTTGGAGAGATATTTGAACTCCCACATTCACAGCAGCATTGCTTACAATAGCCAACATGTAGATCAGTGATGGCGAACCTTTTGAGCTCGGCGTGCCAGCATTTTGAAAAACCCTAACTTAACTCTGGTGCCGTGTCACATATAGAAATTTTTTGATATTTGCAACCATAGTAAAACAAAGACTTATATTTTTGATATTTATTTTATATATTTAAATGCCATTTAACAAAGAAAAATCAACCAAAAAAATGAGTTCGCGTGTCACCTCTGACATGCGTATCATAGGTTTGCCATCACTGATGTAGATACAACCTGAATGACCATCTAGGCATGAATGAATGAAGAAAATGTGGTCTATACATACAATGGAATATTATTCATCCTCAAGACAGAAGGAAATCCTGCCATTTGTAACAATGGGGATGAACCTGGAGAACAGTATGCTCAATGAAAGAAGCCAGTCATGAAGGGAGGAATACTGCATGACTCCGCTTATGCAATATATTAATTATGTAACTATTCAAACTCATAGAAGCAGAGAGTAGGCCATGGTGGTTGCCAGAGTGAGGTGTTGAGGGTGGAGGAGGATGGGTATAAAGTTTCAGTTAAACGAAACAAATGAATTCTAAAGATCTGTTTTACAACATAGTACCTACAATTTACAAAACCTTTGTTAAGAGGGTAGATTTCATGGTAAATCTTCTTACCCAATTAAAACACACACACACACACACACACAAACAAACAAACAAACAAACAAAAAACACACCAACCTAAAGCGGGAAATGAGAAATGCATTTGAAAAATGTGGTGTATGATATTTGCAGGACATAAAGTAATAGTTTACTACCAATGCAATGGGAATCCCAGATGGACAGTAGAAAGAGAATAAGTTATTGGTAATAGCTGAAAAGACAGGCCTGAGAAGTTTCCAAATTGAAAGATTCCAACCCAAATGTCCAAGAAGCAGAATTAACTCAAGCAAGACAAATGCAAGGAAAATCATACCCAGGAAATGCCTAGCCAAACTGAAAAAAAATCACAAGACACACAATGTGTCTCAAAAGCAGCCTTTTAGGATCTACGTGGGAGCCTGCTCTGCCCTCCCCAGCAAGGCTGCTTGCGTCAGCATGAACTGTATATACCTTTTGATGTGTATATGTGGGGTCATCAGTCCAGGCATCTGAACTAAATTTTGGATGGAGGGGTCCCCTCCACACCCCCAGTTTGACACAATACCAAGTGGCAACTGGACCCTCATTCACTGAGTGTGTGACACGGTGCGAGCACCATGGAAAAACTTTGGGCAGTGTCTTACCAAGTCACACATGTGACTTCCTTTCTATGCAGCATTTTCTCTCCTAGATATTTTCCTGAGAGGAATGCAAACAGGTCCCCAGAAAGACTTATTCAAGAATGTCCATAGCAACCTTAGTTCTAACAGCCCCAGACTACAAACAACCCAATCGTCCATCCCCAGTATAATAGACAAGCAAATTATGTCATATTCATGGAATATACTAATAAAATCACCCCACAACTACTTGGGTGGACCTCAGAAATATTGTGTAGAGAGCAAAACACCACAAACATAAGAATACACACGGTACTAGTGCGTTCATGTGAAGACCAAGCAGGGGCCATGCAGGAATCTGAAGTAATTGCCTCTCTGGGGAAGCAGGCAGCTGGAATTGTTTGAAAGGGATCTGAGGAATGTGGGGGATGGTGCAAAGTTCTTCTCACGTTTCCTTTGGGGTTGCCACGCATGTGTAAAATTGCAGAACTTGTTCATCTGACTGGTTAAGATCTGCACCGTTCGGTATGTATAGGTTACACCTCAGTTTAATACAGGGAAGAAAAGCCAAGCACACTACACACTGGGATGATTGATGATTTAAATTTGCTAACAGGTCCCCTTTTAGGCAGCGAGACCACATCGTTGCCCAGGACATGATGCTGTGACGTAGGAATTGCATTCATACACCTGTTTGCCATTTGAAGAGACTGGGCCCAGAAATGCAACTAACCCCTCAGTTTACACAGCTACTGGTAAAGGGTGCAGTTTGGAAAGAGAATTCTACTCTGGGAAGTAGATCATGTGATGTCTTCTAGATGCATCTTTATTTCACTGTGGCTATGAGAGCTGATGAGTGAAGGGCTGGGGTTCTGTTCACAGACGCTTGAGTATTCCCAACACAAGTGACATCGCCTGCTATTTATGATTCTGAAACCTAGAGACTTTCTGGAATGGTTTCCACTGACCAGCCAGTGCTAAGCATGAGCACCAAACAGCTAATGGCATCTTAGAGCATGATGTCATGATTTATATGACAAGCTCCTCAAGTGTTAAAAATGCTAAGCAGTTCGCATCCATGGGGCCACAGGCATGGAGCTTCTCTTCTGCCATGGCTGCCAATGAAAAACTTTTAATTATGTTATGCAATCACCCCAGAGGAAATAGATGGCTTTCGGCTGCTGAGCTTCCTGTCAATGACTTGATTAAAATGCATCCAGGGGAAAGGGACCCAGATGTTCTTGTCATTAACCGATAAGATATTGCTAGTGAACTTTGCTGATTGCTGAAATTATAGGAAAAGTGCAAATAAGAAAAGAGCAACATCTTAATGGCAAAATATAAATGGAGCCTCCTGTAGGCTGTATCTTTCGAGCATTTGTCCTCCTTTACCTTTTAATGATCTGATGTATTTTCCCTGGGGTTTGACAGTCCTCCCATGTTTGTTATCTTTGCCACCAACCTCTCTGCGCTTCTAGCCCTTGTTCTTTCAAACACCTCCAGGCTGATGTTTCCTGGACATGCAGATCACCAGGCCTCCCCTCTGAGCAAATACCCTCAACAGTGTGGAAACTAAACCTATGGCATAGATTCATGGAATCACAGAACTCTGGGAAATGGGTTGAGATGAGCTTAGGGATTAAACGGGCCAGAGGTTAGCAAGCTTTTACTCTAGAGACACAAAATGAAATTTCCGGCTTGGCAGGCCATGTAGTCTCTATTGTTGTAGCATCCATAGCCAGTATGTAAATGAATGGGCGTGGCCGTGTTCCCATGAAACATCACTGCCAATAATATTTAGTAGGTCAGATCTGACCCACGAGTCATACTGTGGTGACCTCTGAACTAATGACCAACACTGCGATCTGATAGAGAGCTGAGCTCCTAAGTTGTAGCATCCATAGCCAGTAAGTAAATGAATGGGCATGGCCGTGTTCCCATGAAACATCACTGCCAATTATATTTAGTAGGTCAGATCTGACCCACGGGTCATACTTTGGTGACCTCTGAACTAATGGACCAACACTGCGATCTGATAGAGAGCTGAGCTCCTAAAAAAATTATTTTCTATTCTCTGAAAACACACACACACACAAAACCCACAAAGTTTGTCCACACAATGTAAAAACAGTCAAGGAAACCCTGTACAGCATGTGAGGGCATAGCTTTTGTTTATATTAGTAAGTGAATTCCTCACTCCTGACAGAATGAAATATATGTATAAGCATAATTATAAACTGTAATTAAATGTAATGATTTATATGACAAGTTCCTCAAGGGTCAGATCTATTTTACCAGATAAACTTGGAAGATTGCCCCAGACCACCTGATCACTTATGGATCTGGCATTAGAATTCTTACTGTACTCCTTGTTGACAAAATAGTGCCCTTGCATTGGGAAACAAAGAATCACAGTGTTAACTGTGTACTCAGACCCTTCTGCATGGACAGAACAGTCTGAGCAGGCAGGTTACATATAACATGCAGTCAGGATTGTGTTCCATGCCTGCACTTGAGGAAGACAAATTTTAAAAAATAAAACCAGAAAACACCACGGATACCTTCAATATCAAGTTATCCATCTGGATGTTCCATGTGAAACCCAACATGTATAAGCCATGATTTTTCTCTCCCCAAATATTTTCCTCCTATTAATCTGGCATAAAATATATTTACTGAATAAGTATGGGGGAGGCGTAAATTAATTTTAGAGGGCTGCTTCCATCTTCTTTTTAATGCCAGCAACAGGTCAGTGCTCCTTATGGCTTTCTACCTGTGCTAGTTTTTTTGTTTTGTTTTTGGTTTTGTTTTCAATCAAAAGTAGACAAATCGCTTCTCAAAAAAGCTGGAACTAGAATGTTCATCAGTGAGAAAGAGGGTCACCCACATGGATGACCCCCCTTCTCTTGTCTGTGTTAGAGGCAGAGTTGCCCTCAATGCCCCAGAAAGGAGGGTTCTCTGGCAGAGATCACCAATGGCTTGCTCTAGGGATGAAGCTACTGTGCAAGAACTTTCAAAGGTGACCCAATAATCTCCCACTTTCAACATGCCCCTTTGCTATGCGATCTTGCCTCTCTTTCTATTAAGATGTAAAGTCTTAGCCCCCCAGGAATCTGACCTGGCCTTTGACTTTGACCAATAGAATGCAGCAGAATGACCGCTCTATGACTTGTGGCTTCCGTTTTCCCTTGGAGCCCTGTGCTATGATGTAGAGAAGTCCCACTATCTGCTGGAGGGACCATGTGGAGAGAGAGGCTCATAGTTATTCTAACCATTCCAGCTGACGTACCAAACCATCAGGGCCATCCCAGAGCACCCCGCCCCAGGTGAACCTTCAGATGACTGTATCCCAGAGCACCCCACCCTGGATGAGCCTTCAGAGTAATCTCAGGGAAGATCAAAATAATAACCACCCAGCTGAGCCCATTCCACCTTGTAGAATCATGACAAAATCCATGCCTGTTAGTCAGCAGACATCATGGCTGGGGTTGATTCTATGTATTTGTTCTGCACAAGTGTGATCAAAATAATATTTGCAATTTCAAAGCACCAAGAAGATAGCGATTGGAATTGCTGCCGGATGTTTGCCTCTACACGTCACCATTATGTGAATTTGGAAAACCATCAGCATTTTGTTTTAGGTGTTGACTCAATAATATCTGTTTATACAGAGCTAGTAATTCAGAGGGTTTTGTATATACAGAAAACACTTACGTTTTTTGTATTCCACATTTTTCAAAGAAATTCTATAATTATCACCTTGCTTTTACTTTAAAATGTCCAAGTGAGAGTCACAGGGCTGGTACCATGACCCACATTATGTATTTGAGGGCTCGGAAGGTTGATAACGACTTCCTCAATAACAGCCCAGGAAGATCCCACCTCCTTAAGATCAGAAATCTTGTCTTCTGAGTTCAGTGTCTTAGGTTTTATTACTCTTCCCTGGGTGTTGAGCTAACTTTGTTTATGAAAAACCAAGAAACACATCTGGCTTCTGCAGTTAGCATGCTAAGACTGCAGATAATGTGCCAGGGCCGAGGCTGAGAAAACAGACTGCACAGAGGTCTGTTTCCATTGATCTGTGGGCCTGCTGGAGCCTGTGAGTGGTGAGCCTTGTGCCTGGTATGTGTTCAGTTCTAAAAAACTAGTAGTTACCACTCCATGTCATTAGACATTCTGTACAACAAATGTAGGTAAGACCTCCACGTCCCTCAACACTCCACTCAGAAACACGGGGCCCAAGGATCTCAGTGTTCAACTTTCAAGATGAAAACCACATTCTGCGGCATGAAAATGCCGTACAGTCTTTGTGCCTGTAGCACCCTGAGATTTTCAAGTGAAGATAGACTTTTACCCTTTCAATAACTGTAAGTGAACCTGCACTTTCATAATTTGAATGCGAACTTAAACATATGAGCAGAGGTGTTTATTCATCATCTTCCCACATCATGTTTAATCTTTAAGTGAGAAGCAACTTTTCTACTTTTGTCACCTTTTACTAAAGCAGGGGAATATTTCTATGGAGGAGGACATAAGGTGGTTTCTATCAGCAGTTTATTTTTGTGGTTATTGCCAACTCTCTTGCATTTTAGGTTTTAAGATATTTAATGGTTGCTAATAATTACAGCTAGATTCGCTTCCTTGCTTTCTCACAAAATGATTTTTCTCCATTTTCTCTCCTCCTGCTGAGCTATTTCTGTGCCAGATGCCTGATCAGATAGGCAGTGGTTTTCTAGCCAATCCTCCCACCTGCACGCTAACGCTCATTTTCTATCCAATATCCGAGCTCATTTTCCTGTCATGTAAATCTTGCTGCTCTCTGCATTAAGGTTTGTTTTCTCAGCTCTCCTGGCTGTTCTTTTAGATTAGAAATCCCCTACATCTAGAATATTTAATGGGAGAAGGAGAGGGAGCAAGGCGGGGCGGATCTGGGAACCTATTTTCCGATGAGTTCTCTACTTGGAACAGTTCGGGCGAGCCAAGGTGAGCTGTGGGAAGAGCAGCGTGCGGGTCCCGCTGTTTTTTATTAACCGACCTCGTTCTGGTGCTGACCCGACTTGGTCCTATTGCAGAGGTTATTCTGACCATCCGCATCCTGCCTGCCCAGGTGAGGGGAGCTCACAGTGTGCTCCAAACACATCTGTAAAAACCTGTAGTAAAAAATAACAGGCTTTTGTTTGTTTTGTTTTTACAGAGAATTTGGTTCCTATCTCCCTGCAGGGTTTCCCCTGGAGGACAGATTTGCACGGGAAGAGGCTCATCATGTAAACATCACTTCGCAAATGTGGAATCAAATCTGAGGTCAAATCCCTGGATTCAATGCTTTGAGTTGAAGAAAGGTCATTTTCTAAAATGAAAGACATTTCAGACCCGTTCTGAGCATTTACTATGATGTGCAATGCTCTTTGGGGATGACATTCAGATAAATTGTGTTGATTGTACTGAGCACCATCAGGCAGTGACAGCCAGGGTGAGCCCAGGAGAGCAGCGTGGAGGATTGCTGACAACCCGGGCCTCGCCATTGAAACCTACTCTAACCCCAGTGAGTTCAGAAATCCCCAAAGCTAATAGGCTCAGTGGGATGGGAGAGGACTCTCTCACCCTTCACCTTTAGTGAGTTAGATGCCAAAGGAAAGATAGATACAAGAGCCAGGGGTGAGGACAACACAGAAGAGAAGTCTGCCTCCATCTGCATCCCCGAGCACAATAGAGAGAATGCGCCTCTTTGGAGGAGCTGGCAGAGAACAGAGCCTGCACCCTGACAACCTGGACATGAACTTCAGGTCTGCCACTTCCCAGCTGTGCGGCACTCAGAGGGCTAAGCAACCTGCCTCCGACTCAGTCTCCCCATCTGTACCAGAGGACTAATGAAGAATGCTGTTCATATGTTTGTTGTAGCCTTGAATTGAATGAGTTTGTTGGAGAACCCAGTGCTCCGCACATCAGGAGCTTTATGGAAATGGATGGGCTCTTTATTATGGAAAATGTACATGCCAACTGAAGGCACCGGCCGCAGTGAAGACCTATTTCAATGTGGAGTGTCACTATGTATGTAATTCAATCTCTTGTATGTCTCCTCATTTTTTAAATAAATCTCCTCATAGTGTCTCTGTTTTGGGCCACCCATGTAGGTTTGCAAAGAAGACCACATGAGCCTGAAAGGGCACAGTATTTGGGCACATGGGAATGATCCCATCACATTATTCCAGCTGTGGAGGGAGAGGGGAAGGGCGGGCAGGGCGATGGTGAGTGCCACCCACTGCCTACACTTAGAATATGGTCTAGCCAGCCTCCGGGGAACAGCTCAGCTCAAAGGGAAGGGACTACAATAAGACAATTACAGATTTTAGAGATTCTTAAAAACAGGAGGAAAGCAACAATAAAGTCCTTAAAATAACTTCTAGTTGTTGGTTATCTTCCATGGTACAGGCACTGTGTTCATTAATTTATATTTATCATCTGAATTATTTAGAACAATCCTGCAGATAATTTTCATTTTACAAATGATAAAATTGTTCATTGATGGCAACAGTGTTAGTGAGGTTATCTTATAGCTGTAGGTACCAGGTGAATATTTAGAAATGGCTGCCTCTGAGTCTCTGCTGTTCTTCACACTCCAAGACCTCGCCGTCTTCCTGACCAGAATTAGACCCTCCTTTGTTGCCTCAAATGGTTTAAAAATGTTTGGCACCTCCCCAAGGCTAGGCTTTCTGTTGGATAATTATAGTCTTAAAAACGAAGGTCTCAAGTTGTCCTTCAGGGGCCATTGAGAAATACCTCTCCATGTTCTGTTCCCTAATAGCTCTCCTACCATAAATAATGCACGTGGCATGGCCTCTGCATCAGGCTGCATTAAAAACGACCATGTTCCCAACAAGTCACTGGTGGAACGGACTGGTCTGTGCAGCTACACCGCCATGATGCTGTCGTGTTGACAAAGGGGCTAGGAGCTATATTTTATACATGAAGTAATAAAGGACACAAACCAGGGCTGAGGCTTTAAGGAACAACGATATATTTGGCAAATACAAATGAGGAAATCAAGGTGTTTCAAAAACCAAAGTTCTGAAGTTTAACCTCCCCTGGTTTACCACTACATTCAGGCAGGATAGGTTTGCAGGTCTGATTGGTTGGGGAAGCCTAGAGTCTGCCTTGAGGAAACACAGGAAACCCCTTGGGACTAAGGAAGAGAGCCTCTGAGTGCACACATTTATTCTAAGGGCAGTACATTGAGTTGCAAAGAGCATGTGTAGGCTGGAGGTAGTGCCTTGTCTGTGTCTTAACCCTTTCCCTTCATCAGTTCCTAGGGAACTGTACTTCAATTCTAAGTAGGGTTGTGATAAAAAAGTAAGTAGAAGGTGAAAGATCTAGAAAATCGTGAGTGCATCTTAGCAGTTTCTGCAGCCATTAGGTGATAACAAAGAACTCTCACGTTGGGATCTAACATAGGCACTGATGTTGCTGGTCATGCCAACAGTGGCACTGATGTTGGGCACCAGCATTGTGGCAACTTCAGTGGGATCTCCCATTTTTCTCTTCTTCTGTTTGTGCTCAGAAGAAGAGGAACTGGCAGACGTCATGGATTGTCACAATGACTAACTCAGTGAGGGTGTTGGAGACCTTGTATGGAATCCACTAGGTAGTAGGCTGACTTGACCTTCACAGGAGAGAAACAGTAGTTGGGAAATGGGCTAGAACTGCCGAGAGCATGGGTGGGACTATAGGTTGATGGCAGGGAAGGCTCCATATTACCTGAAACTTTAGAGGGGTTCACTCACTCAGTAAGTGAGTCACCGGCCATTTAGATTTCTAAATCCCTGTGGGATTCAGGATATGGGGCTGAGTGTAAACCAAGGGATTTGGCACCCAAAGGTTGATACACAGAGAGAAAATAAAAGCTTTTATTTTTTCATTTGAACAGATAGAAAATAACTAATACCTACAAGAATTAAGAACTAATATCCTACAGAGACATAGAGAATGAAGAGAAATTTCACACTGTTTTAGGTGAATAATGTAAGGGATAAATTTAAATAAAAGGAGGAAGGATTATCACCAAAAGAAGCATAAAAGATTTTATTTTTTCATTTGAACAGATAGAAAATAACTAATACCTACAAGAATTAAGAACTAATATCCTACAGAGACATAGAGAATGAAGAGAAATTTCACACTGTTTTAGGTGAATAATGTAAGGGATAAATTTAAATAAAAGGAGGAAGGATTATCACCAAAAGAAGCAATTAACATTCTAAAAATTCTAAGAATTTGAGAAAACAGCTCACACAGGTGTATAAGGGCAGTTATTAATAAGATATATAAACCATATTGAAAATTATTTTGCACAGTGAGTCAAACACTAGAGGATTTTTTTTGGTCAGCTAAATTCAAGGCTTGGTAATTTATTCCAACCTTCCTACATGCTCAGGCGAGTGCCGAAGCCCCTGGCTGCTCAGCCTGCTGAGTTAAGAAGTGCTCAGAGGAGATGGCCCAGGGATTGGGATAAGGAGTGAAGACTGTGCTCAGAGTCGACATGAGGCATTATCAAAGGCTAAGACAGGGATGAGTTGATGCAGTTTCTGTGTAGGTATAATTTCATAATTAGCTGTCCTACCTTTGAACTTCCTCTGTTTATCTATAGATGTTACAGGAGTCAGAGCTGTTGGGCCTAGTTTTCATCAAACCAGATCCATGAATAGGAAGGGCTACTTCCTTAATCAGCTCGTGTTAGGGACAGTGTGTGTCCGAAGGAGTCTCAGTGCTCAGATTGCTAGTTCATTTGATGCTTTTACAATAGTTATTAAGGGCCCACTCTGTGCACAAGGCATTGCAATGCTGAACAGTCTACAGGTTAGTGAGGGGATAGCAGATGAACATGACACTATAGTTCAGCTTAACAAGGATTTTGATGAAAGGCCATGGCCAGGTTTGACAAGAACATTGAAGGGCAATAAGTCCAGTGTGGACACGGCAAGGGGAGGGTTAGGGGGAATTGGAAGAAGTTTCATGTCAGCTGCATGATGGGAGACACCATGACACATGGAGCAGATGCCAAACTGGAAGTACTGGTGGGAAGTATTATTCTCCACTTAGCAAAACTCAAAACACTCCTTGACAAGTTACCTCCAGTGAGTTGTGAACCTGCTGAGGGGCAGGGTGGCCTCCAGCCAGGCCAAAGGAGGAAACGAGTAATGAACACCCACCATGTGAAATGTGAGTCCCGTTCTACCAGGAGGGTATTCTTGTTTAGCATGTTAAGCAGAATCCTGGGGTTCCCAGGTTTCCTAACCAGCATCTGGGCTGCGGGTTTGGCTTTGTTTTAGGTCAAGACCATACAAAGTCTACTCAGAGTCAGTGTGCATTGGAGTAAGCTTGATCTTGAAAGGGTTTTTTAAATTGGATTATTTCAACTTAGTTACATTAAGCAAGATACTATTTTTTGAAATATCAACTGTGCTGGACCCAAAATGGAAAGGCCACCAAAGCTCAGTGACCTCAGGGCTGTGACTTTTAAGGCATTTTTGAGTGATCCTTCTCTATGGTAAGTATATTGAGTCTAGAAATATTTTAAAAAAGAGATAAAAAGGCAAAAAATTACATTGAAATTCTCAAAGGGAAAAATAAAGATTCCATTTAAAGGATAAAGTTGAATTAAATATTACCTAAATATGTGTTATGTATTTTTTGCTTAATGGACATTTGATGTCTACTCTGATATACAACTGTGGTTGAGGGTGAATAGGAAAAAAGTCTCCTTATTCATGTCACAAGAATTTTGTCAATATTCTTTGTTATTTCAGAGCCACCCTTGCAATCCTTTTAAATATGAAGTACCGGTAATTGGGGTATTTATTCTCACACCTGGAAGGAGACTGAATGTGAGTAATTGGTTTTGCGCTGAAACAACTGAAATCTAAGTTCTATAAAAAGAATGTTCCAACAATAAGTGAGCTTAATAACATACTTACTTTGAAGCACATATTCCCAAGGGTGCTTGGGGTATTGCTGACGTATGTAACAGGAAAAACTTGTTAAAATGCTGCCCAAGGCATGGGACTACAGTAATTTTTTGAAACCCTCCATATCCATAAACAGTAAAGATCCCACAGAACAACCTGGACACCTTAGAATAGACTTGGTCTTCATAGGTCAGGATTGGAATGCAGAAGCCACCATGTGTCAGCCTGGCCACGCTGAACAATTCATTCACCTCTACAAGCCTCAGGTTCTTATTTTGTAAAAGGCACACAGTATGTCCTGGAGGATTCCCATGGAGACTACAAATAATATATGAGTTGGCACTATGTTCCTGACCCAGCCAATGTGGGCCAATATCACATTTCCCTTAATATTCAAATTAGAATAGTTCAATCTTGCCAAATTAGCGGACACTAGTATTTTCCCCAGGATTGACTGCCAACAACATTCTTGAGAATCCCTATAGTTGCTTATACTTGACTGTACATCAGACATGCTTGTTGCTTTTATGTTGCCTCCTGTCCCAAATGGAAAAACTCAGACATAACCCTGAAGAATGGACTCAGCAACCAGACTGTCTGATACCAGGGACCCCATCATTCAGTCTCAGGTCAAACTCAGCTGCACCTGACCAGATCCCAGTGATGCAGTCTGAGCTATTCGCTGTTGCCTCTGCTCTGCCCCTCTGGTTCTCTACTCAGGTTCTGTTGATTCTCAAACTATAAGAATTCTACCACAACTAAACTGCCAAGGCCCTGATCTTAGAATATGTGCTATAATTACAGAGAGAACCACTAACATACTTTCTGTCTCTATAGATTTGACTATTCTGAACATTTCCTAATGGAATTATACAATATGTGGTCCTTTGTAACTAGCTTCTTTTACTTAGAAATTTGGGTAAATGTTTTCAAGGATCATCCATATTATAGCATCAGTTACCCAACTTCCTTTGTTGGTCTAATATCCTATATAATAAAAGCCTAATATGCTAAGTGTCCAGTTGTCTGGTCAGCTGTTCAACCAATCAGAGCATACTATGCTAATGATATGCTAAGGCGGCTCAAATGCTTGCTATGACATGCATTGACCACCAGGGGGCAGATGCTCCGACTGGTAGGTTAGCTTGCTGCTGGGGTCCGGCCAATAGGGACTGAGTGAGACGGGCCAGACATGGCCTGGAGTCCTCCTGTGGTCCTTCCCCGACTGGCCAACCTCCCACATCCCTCCCCGGCCCTGATCGTGCACCCTGCCAATGTGGGCCAAGGGTGGAGTCCCTTGGCCTGGCCTGTGCCCTCTCACAATCTGGGACCCCTTGGGGGGTGTCGGAGAGCTAGTTTCTGTCTGATCCCACAGGCCGAGGAACCCCGCCAGTTCATGAATTCGTGCACTGGGCCTCTAGTTTAATCTAATAGTCTCCCCCTTAGGCCTAACGCTGTCCAGACACACACATACAGAAGTGTATCTAGTGTAGCTTTACCTCAGTTTGGTAAAGCCTTATTGGACTTTAGGGATCACACATTTGAAAATGTGCTCTGGTCCTGGATAGTTTAAAAAAACAGCAACACATTTTTTGAATTAGTGGACTCTCTCACTCTCTTCCCTCTCTCTCATCAAGAACTTTTCCTCCTAACATAAAACCTATGGGAATTGAACTCCTTTGGTTGAAGTCTGTACTTTAAAAAAATCAATTTTTTGCCTCTCAGCTCCAAATCTATGCTTTATTGTCTGCCGTGTGGTAATTGAGCTGCACGCTGTAAGCATTTAACGTCGGCATCTAGCAGGGAACTCAGATTTCTCAGTAGAAGGTGCTGAAGAGACGCTGTAGGAGGAAGGGGTTTCTCTTCCTGGTTCTGGCACGCTTCCGATATTCTTTCTACCCTTTCTGCATGGCAGCCTCTGGCATGTCTCGGGGGGAGGGGGTGCAGTGATGCTTACCCCAGTCAAGTCCAGTCACCTACATGGACTTCCCATTGGGCTTCACAATGCTATGGTACATTGCCTGTGAGTCTTGCTGGCACCCGGCTGTTGGCTTCCACTGGGCCTGCCTGGATCCTAGAGTGGTGTCTCCTGTTTGCCTGGCAGCTGCAGTTCCCTGGCCTCACTTCAGCCCATGGCCACATAGAAGGTGCTACCTGCGTGTCAGTCTAAGTTGTGGTTCCTTGCCTCCTAGCCTTGGTCCATCCAGCAGCAATGGACCAACTCTGGTCCAGGAAAACCAACTGAACTTCTCCATCATCTTTTGAGTTTTAACCACAACTTCACCAAGGCCTAAATCCCAGCTGTGGTGAGGTCTTCCCACTCCCAAGTTTATTTTTTTCCTTTGGCTATTCTTCCTTAAATCTAGGTCATTCAGAGGTCTCTTTACTCTTAAGGTTAGTCCGTTGATCCTAAATAATCATTGATGTTAAATATTTCTATGTGCCTATTCCCTAACTAATACGAAGCTGACATTGGAGAGGGAGGTGAACACTTGTCTATTAACTCCTCCTATGTACCTATGGGGAGAATATGAGAGAGATACATTTGAAAACCTCTGGACGGAGTTATCTTTCAATCCTTCTACCCTGACATTGTCAGGTCCATATGGCGTCAAGTACAATGAACTCAGGTGGACACAGGGTTTTGTATGCAGCTTGATGGGACCCATCACCACCTCACAGATAGTGTTTTTATAGCAGAAAGTCCATGCAGCGTTGAATGAGGACACCTGGGTTTATAACTTGGATCTACTACTAAGAGATATACTAAATCAAAATATAAAATCTATGTGAGCCTCTGTGTCCTTATCTATAGTTGAGATCTGTAACCACATCCCATGAATTTCATAGTATTGTTATGAAGATCATCATGGTAACTAACATACAGGGACTTATTTGTATATCATGGCCATCAATTACTCTAGTGGTTATGATATCTCTTGCTTATGTTATTACAATATACTTTCTTTTAAAAATATTTTTATTGAGTTCAGAGAGGAAGGGAGAGGGAAAGAGAGATAGAAACATCAGTGATGAGAGAGTCATTGATTGGCTGCCTCCTGCATGCTCCCCACTGGGGATTGAGCCCCCAACCTGAGCATGTGCCCTGACCGGGAATCCAACCATGACCTCCACGTTCATAGGTCAATGCTCAACCACTGAACCACACTGGCAAGCTCTCTTATTTCTCATACTGAAAAATCAAGGCCAGAAGGATTAGAAATTTACCTAAGATTGCATCTCTGATAAGATTCATCTTCATGTTTGCCCAATGCACTATGTTTTCCTCATAACATAATAGGTTTTGAAGACATGTAGAAAAACCACCCCAGAAGGATCCACCATACATGCTATCATGTTTTGAAGTAGTATTTATAAGAAAATATCATTCTTAAACATATAGCAGTGAATTTTGAATAACTATTTACATTTTCTATTTAACAGTTACTTATGGTTTTAAAGAAAGATTTCTGATATTCTCATTTTTACCAGGAGAGGCCACTGTGATCCCACCTAATGAATTTATTATTACACTAATTCCATTCCGTTTAGAAAACTGCCGACACTTCAGAAGGCAACGATTAGAACTGTCTGTCCTTTTTCCTCTCCTGCTGAAAGTCAGCCACATCCCCAGTCAGTGGTGGTAGCTAAGCTTTTAGAGACAGACATAGATTCTCCTCTTGGTTCTACTGCAGACACAACTGCTTCACCCTAGGAAGTAACATAAACTTGTTCACTATTACAAAGGAAAAATGATGGCAACGACCCTGTTTGCTTTTGTAAGAGATAAAATGAGCTATTGCCATTGAAGTATTTAAAACAGAATTTGTAGCATAGAAGATGCGCACATATTAGTTCCAAAGCCTCTAGGAAATCGGATGCACTGTTGGTCATACCCACTTCTTCCTATTTTTAAAATATGTTATTTTTAAAATATGTTTTTATTGACTTTAGAGAGAGAGGAAGGAAGAGGGAGAGAGAGAAACATCAATTGACTGCCTCCTACACTCACCCTACTTGGGGATCAAGCCTGCAACCAGGGAATGTGCTCTGATCTGGAATCGAACCATAACCTCCTGGTCCATAGGTCCAAGCTCAACCACTGAGTCACAACAGCCAGGGCAGACTTCTTCCTATTTTTTCATTATATTTGAACGACATGGTATCTGGCATATTGTAAATTTTAACATTTAACAATAAAAGTATTTCAATAATTATTTGTATTTTATAGAATACAAATGGAATGATTTGATACCCATGATCATTCATTTAAAAATAAATGAACAAGCTTTTTAGCATAGAAAATTTCCATTTTCTCTTTTCTCCTTGAACTCATATTTAATTTCCACTTTCTCCCTAATTTCCAATCTCATGGAATATATTTTTGTTAGAAAATCTTTTACTGATTGCTCCATCATACCTGTATAAATTAACATTTATATATTAATTGGATTTTATACTGTTTTATTTTTGGAGGTCTGGTATGTTATAATTTTTTTCTAAATTTAGTTAAAGAATTATTACTAATAATAGTATACAGTTAGTCAAAATGATGTAGATATATTATAAAACTTGATAATTATGAAAATAAGGTAGAAATACAGCTCTTAGTGAAATAAAACCTTATCAAAAATTTTATTTAATAAAAATAGGCTTATAGCAAAAACAAAAACAAAAACCCTAATCATTTGACAATTACCATATTATCTTTTTTTGGAGGTAGAAAGAGTAATCGTATTTAAGAGGAAATAAGTCAAGGATTAACTATAATTGAAATAATTTTTATGGTATGATTTGATAAACTGTCTTGACTGCCTTATAAATAATATACAGTGAATCTGAAAATAATAACAGAAAAACTTTATCCATGTGGATTATCAATATAATGTATAAGACTGATAGTCTCAAAAAAGTTTTTTTTTCAAAAAAAAAAAAAGACTGATAGTCTCAAAAAATATTCTGGTTAAAACCAAAAATCCTCATGAATAATATATTCTGGCTTTGACTCTCAAAGGAGCAATCTGTTCAAATAATGACTGGCCCCAGGGGTGAGTCCTGAGGGCAGCTGGAAAGACTTTCTTAGGTGTAAATTAATAAAACAACAACACTGTTTTAGAGTTAAATATTTCTTATGGAGTCTCTTTTTGTTTTGTTCTCAGGAGCCTCTTCCTCGAAAGGAATGATTTATTTGAAGATGTTCAAGAGACACGGGAGGCAAAGAACGTAAGTGGACAGCATTCGTATTTCTACATCAATCTACCACGTATCTGAACTCAGGAGATGTGAAGATACTTTTCTACTACTCAGCTTCATGTCCCCCACTCCACGACACCCCCAAACAGGAGGATTATAAATCCTTTCACACCTCAGGGCAAATAACACAGTAAAACTTACAATAGATAAGGCATGTGGGTTTCCTTTATTAAGAAAAGACTATTTGTGAATTCAGAGGCATTTATAAGCAAATCTATTGTAAGAGATTTTACCAAAGAAAGTTAAGGCTCTGGAAAATTATCTCCTCCTCCAGAGCTGTGCTCTCAAATGAAGACCCTCCCTTTAGCATACTCTAATCATGTGCAAAACGAAGACAAGCACAAAATTGAAACAATATATAATTCTTAAAAATAATTAAAAGCCATGGACTGAATGCTTTCAAGATTCATTCTGTAGCTCTGAAATAAGAACTAAGATTTCTAGGTCAGGGTGACATTAAGCATTGTCCTCCTTTGTATGTGTCACTCTTTCTACTCTGGGCACTTTTCTTCATGGGAGCCAAGAAGGGTCATTCCCTGAGGAGGCAGAGAGGTCTGACAAGTATGTTTCTATGGGACTCTCCACAAACTTTGGAAACCAAGGCTCTGCACAGGACTATACTAGTGGATTTGACAAGGTATAGTCTTTGACCTCCTAATTCCACAGGACAATGATGCAGACAGACATGCAGGCGGATGGTCACCACACGCTGCTGTTATTTGAGGCTGCATGTGCTACAGTAGGCTTCATGACAAGATGAAAGAAAGTGCAGAGCACACTTACTCTGGGTATCTCTAGGGCATGGGGAGAATCTGTCTCATGACAAACATTGATTTTGATCATTTACATGACACATTTCTCAAGAGAGTAGAGGAATCTAAAATTAGGAAATGCTGTACAAAACTTTTTTTTTGGAAAAAAACAGTATCTCAACATGATATCATAATCACGTAGACTACATCCATGTAATGAGTTCTTTGCTATGGTCTATACCTCCATATTCTTCACAGAACTTTAAGCCTTGCTGAGTTGGAATATTCTCTTTGAGTAATTATCATTCCTACTAATAAGATAATGTGATGGTTCTCTTGAGGCCAACAGAGTGAAGTTTTGAGTCTAACGCCTATTGAGAAAGCACACATAGCCCAATAGAAGGCACTCTGGTATAAATTAGTTAAGTTATGAAGTTGAAATAAAGAAGACAAACATATAATCACCATCTTTTCCCCCTCAAGCAGGTTTATAATGCATTAATTGATTCAGAGAAGTTAATAAAAATACCTGAAAAATGAATCTCAATGTTTTTTAAATTATGGGTATTTATCAGTAAACACAAGATACTTATGGGCCAACTATTGAAGTTTACCGAAAGGCAAGCTGTTCAAAATAGATTGGACTCCGGGATAAAGCCTGGGGCTATTTTTGACGCAAAAAAAAAAAAGTTTGGATTTGTCAGTGTTTGCAGAAAGAATTTCATTATCTTGTTCTTCCAAGGTGTCAGCTTTGACAATACCATGCCGAAGTCAAATAGGACAGGCAGCAAGTTCTTCTGTAAATTTTAAAATCCTGCCAACGCTGTGCCTGAGACCCTGGTCTCTTTCATATGTCAGGAGAATGTTTGTCTAACCACAGTGAGCTAACATTTATTTTTGTTCTAAATTAGAAAAACAATGGGATTGAATCAGCTTGACATGACATTTAGCTGAACACCACCAGGGATGTTTTCATTGGCAAGCATGAAGAAATAGGAGGAAAGATGAGTCGAAAAATGAAGTGTGTGCTACAGTCAGAATGGGGCTGCGTGAGGGGAGACTGGCTGAGACCAGGGAAGAGCTTTCTGATCATCAAGAGCCATCAAGAGCCATGGTCTGGGAAGACGTGAAGAGGGCTCTGCATTTCACATGCAGTCAGTCATCGTTCCATGTGGTTCTCAGCAATATTTTAGGTAAGACTTTAGAGAACAAAGGAGAGTGAAGTAGCATCATATTCTGATGAGGAAACCGAGGGACAGAGAAGTCTGCCTTACCTTAGTTCACAGCCAGCATTTGAGGGGACAACTTGACCGGAGAGTACAAATTCCATTTTGCTGATCTGTCCATGAAAAAAACAGAGAAAACGTTCACTGTAAGAAGTCTGTTTTCTTCATTCAGGTTCAATTTCTTTGCAACGTGGGATGACATCAGAACTAGGAGCTCCATTCTTATGAAGAATGACTCCCTCACGCATCAGCTTCCGGACCCTGGAAGACAACATGGCATTGCAGGAAAGACACGAAGCTGGACCCCAGGACACGTAGATCCTGCCACTTCCCCTCCCTGCACCTGTGTCTCCTCATTTATACAACCATAGGGCAGAACAGATTATTTCCTAGTAACACGAAGTCTATTATTGTTTTTTTTTTTCATGCTGAACATAACAAATGATGTAAAATTTGATGACCTTATTAGCACAAATGCTAAATTACATTTCAGAATAAAAAGTCGAATTACTCATTTGTAAGCATGTGAACCTAGGAGTGAATTTATAGGTTTCTCTGACATCACCAATATTTTTGGAAATAAGTTCTATAGAAAGATTTTATTTGTAGAATCTGGCTCTGTTCCTCCCGCCCTTTCTCCTTCACTCCTTCCCGCCTCTTTCTCCCTTCCTTTTTTCTTCTTCCCACAGATATTTACTGAGCAACGACTGTGTTCTAGGGACTTTACATGATACTGGGAACAAAGATGTTGTAAGTCAAACTTTGATACACCTAGTAGATAGGCACTTTAACAAACAATTAGGATAGAGCAATGTGTGCTAAGAAAGGCAGAAATAAATTTAGTTCAAAGGCAGAGCCCTCCTCTCTGTGTTTATCAGTGTATCTCTTTGCATCTTACTTCTTCCAGGTTTGAGGATGGCACCTTCATGCTCTTAAAGACGGCGTCAACGGGAAAATATCTAGATATCTGTACCCGTTTCCTTGGATTCTGTAACAAAATACCACAGGCTGAGTGGCTCGAAACAACTGAAATTTATTCTCTCAGTGAGGTGGAGTCTAGAAGTACAGAGTTAAGGTGTCAGAGCAGCTATACTCCTTCTAAAGGCCCAAGGGAATCCCAGCTTTAGTGGCTGAGCATCAACCCATAAACCAAGGTTTGATTCTCGGTCAGGGCACAGGCCCTGGTTGTGGGCTCCACCCCCAGTGTGGGGCATGCAGGAGGCAGCTGATCAATGATTCTCTCTCATCATTGATGATTCTATCTCTCTCTCCCTCTTCCTTCCTCTCTCACTAAAAACCAATAAAAAAAACCCATAAAAAAATAAAGGCTTAAGGGAAGAATCCTTTCTGCTTTTAGCTTCCTGTGGTTGGCAATCCTTGGAGTCCCTTGCTTATGGCCACATAACTATAATTCCTGCTTCCATCTTTATGTGTCCTGCCATCTCTCCTCGGTGTCTTCAATTTCTCCTTTACAAAACACCAGGCCTTGAGTTCAAGGCCCCCCCCCGCCCAATCCTGCAGGATCCCAAGTTGAATTGATTACATCAGCAAATGCCCTATTTCCAAGTAAGGTCACATTCTCAGGTTCCACACGAACATGGATTTTTGGAGGACATTATTCAACTCAGCACAAGACTTAGTATATAGGGGGAGAAGCTATGTGAAGGAAGAAAGCAGAAGTATAATACAACGTACATGCACATTTATGAATATTATATGTTTCTTCAGAGAAAATAGAACAGGGTTTATTAATAATACAAGGTTATGCATTTATACTGCAATGGTATTTCCATCTGAATGTGTATAGTACATAGTTCATTCACAGATGGCTGGATTCTGGGCCGATCGTGGGCAGCAGTAATCCTGGACTCTGCCCAAATCTCACAGAGGTCAGTAGCCTCATCTTCATTGCCCATCAGGCAGAGTAGAGTGTCCTTTTCATCCCCCTGCCCATCATCCTTCAGAGAAGACACTAATGAGGTGGTCAAAGAGAAAGGCCACAGGAAGATGAAAAATGCAAAGTTTGAAGGCGCTCAGAACAGAATAATTAGCTTCTGAATGATTGCAAATGTGGAGAATTCTTGACAACATAATGATTCCAGCAAATTTCCTTCTAATTTTCTTCAATTCAAAAATCAATTTTGGGTTTACTTGTCTCACCATTAGAGATGACATATGTAATATGAGAGACTTTAAACAATGACAACACAGAATCCTTTTATAATAGATTTGTTGCTAAGCCCTCAAGTCACAAATCCAACCCCTTAAGACACGATTTATGTTCTTTTCAGTTTTGTCAGCTCTTGGAGAATTTTCATGGAGGAGGAATTTGCTTTTGTAAAGTGCAAGTGAAGTTAATCCTCTGAAATTTTAGGCTTTTCCCTGCATGGGTTAGACCCAAATAGAATGGCAATTTTGAGTGACTATGGTCTCCATTTCACAGTTACTTTCTTTTCTTCTTCTTCTTCTTCTTCTTCTTCTTCTTCTTCTTCTTCTCCTCTCTCTCTCTCTCTCTCTCTCTCTCTCTCTCTCTCTCAGTCTTGGAATTGTTCAGCAAGTTATCTGCAGAAAACATCTGCCTCCCCCCCACCCCCACCTCCCTCCCTCTTTTTCTTCCTTCCTTCCTTCCTTTAGGGACTAGAGATGGCTCTATAACAAGGGATGAGAGTTCATCAATGTGTGATTTTCTTTGTAAATCTGTCCTAAAAGACTATAATACAGAAAGTTCAAGTTGTGCATCCAGAAAGAAAAAGAAATGTGAGATGATATATACTTCAGTTAGCTTGATTATGGTTATTTCCCAATATATACATGCATCAAAACATCAAATTGCACACCTTAAAATATCTTATTTTTATTTATCAATTATGTTACAACAAAGCTTAAAAAAAAAAGGATTAGGCTCATTTTGCAAGTTCAAATGCAGTTTTTAGAATCCCAAATGGAAGCAGGTAGAAGGAAATCGGGGAAAAATGGCTTGTCCAAGATCCCTCAGAGAGTTTGGGGCAACCCTGAGAGAGGGATAGGAGCTTCTTGTGAGCAGGTGGGCAGCTGAGGTTGTGGGTGAATTTTATAAACTTCTCCAATTGTCAGTTTACAAAGGCGCCTCCTGAATACAGGCACTGCCCAAGGTGCCCTTCTCGCCAACACAGGCTGACCTGACCGGAGCTGGCTGTTCTCCTTCATCTGCCCCCTGACACCCAGGGGCAGCCCTTCCCCAGCAGTGGAACTAGTTACAGATTTTAATTTGCCATAAGGGTATATAAGCATTGGATGCATAGTAGGTGCTCAATAAACATGATCGCTGGTTCTGGGGGCCGGAACGTTTCCTGGGGATTCCTAGAGCCGCACTTTTGTGTTCCTGCTGGGACAGAGCATTTGCTTCCCTGAGCAGCCCTGTGCGACCTTGGTCCGGCTGTGAGTCCTAAGGGGGTTACTAACAAAGGCAACGCCAGCGCCTCAGAAATCTGTGTGCGATTCTGTTCCTAATACACAGAAACCTCTGTTCCTATTCCACAGCATGACACAAGGATTCTTTCCACTCTCGTTTCCCGGCATGCACCACATGCAGAAGTGCAGTTTGACTTAATTCTTAGGATTATTCCTGAGGCCGATCTCCTCCCTACCTAAATCCTGTTTATCAAGTTTGACAAGATTTTCTGCAGCTGCTCAGCCTCCTCCGCCTGCCTTGGTCCAGGTTCCTGGAGTTCCTCCTGAGGCTTCAGCGGCCCAGGCCCCTGTCTCTGCAGCCACACCTCCCCAGACTCCTCTGTCTCCTGCAGGAGAGCCGCGGTGAGCTTCCTAAAAAGAAGGCTTTCTGGCCCTAACCAGTTTGGCTCAGTGGATAGAGCATCGGCCTGCGGACTGAAGGGTCCCCGGTTTCATTCCGGTAAGGGCATGTACCTTGGATGTGGGCACATCCCCAGTGGGGAGTGTGCAGGAGGCAGCTGATCGATGTTTCTCTCTCATCGATGTTTCTAACTCTCTATCTCTCTCCCTTCCTCTCTGTAAAAAATCCATAAAATATATTTAAAAAGAAGGCTTTCTCACAGCATTACACAGCCTCTGATACTGAAACCATTCCCGCGGTGAGTAGGGAGATGTCCTGCGGGTTACTGTTTGCAGAGAGGCTGCTGAGCACTGAGCAAGGATGGAACTGGCTTTGAGGCGCACAGCGTGCTGTTCTGTGACCCAGGCCACAGAGCTCCCAGCCCACTTTGGAGGAAGAGGAAAGGATGAGCAACAGCCCAGGACGTGAGAGGAGATGATTCCGGGGAGATTATGCCACTTCCCGTGGTATCACCTTTACCCACTTGTCTATGAATATCCCGCTGTGATGGTAATTGCGATGCACTTCGGTAGCGAGGAGAGGATAGACGCAGTGAAATATGCACAGGTCGGGACACTACACAACCACAGCCTAGTACTGGGCGAGCACTGAGTTTGAGCAGGGTGCCTCCCGCATGCGCCCCATTTATGCTCAAGGTGATTTTACAAACCACAGATTATCGACTGTGAAGATGAGAAGGGGACCTGGGGAGAGGCACAGTAACTTGCCTGGAGAACCTCACTGGCGAGCCTCAAACCTGGGTCTCTCTGAACCCCCAAGCCTTCCTCCTTCTTTTGCATCGCCCAGCCTCGTGGCAGCAAAATCTCACCTCACAGTTGTCTGTATCCAACATTCATGCTTGCAACTTCTCACAATAGTTTCATTCCCATAAATATCATTGGGTGTTGATCGCCTGTGTGGCATACACTGCCTCTCCTCTCTCCGAGTTTTACCAGGAAATAGATATTGCTTGCTGTCTTTCTGCCTTATAACTGTTTTCTAAATGCAAGGCCTTATCACCTCCCGGGAAAGACGGGGAAGAGCAGTAGAAGAGATGAGCTCGGGATTCTGAAATGTGCGGCCAGGGCAGGTGCACGGGGCGTCTGAGGTCCAGAGACTTCCCACTTGCAGCAGACAGTGCAATATACTGTCCTGGGCACCGGATGTAATGTGATTCGTTTAACACCGCACATAATGAGGACTAAGACCAGCACCACGTTCAGTGACACATTATTTTAAATTTAATTTCTTAGAAACAATCAAGTATTTCATTATTGTTGTTGTTCATCCTCACCCAAGGATATTTTTTTCCATTGATTTTTAGAGAGAGTAGAAGGGAGAGACAGAGAGAGATAAACATCGATGTGAGAGAGACATGGAGCCTGCAACTGAGGTACGTGCCCTTGACTGGAATCAGTCTGCAGGCTGATGCTCTAACCACCGAGTAAAACCGGCGAGGGCAATGAGTTCATTTTTACACAATACACCGATCGATGATCTAAGTCACAAGCATACATTTTAATGAACTACACAAACTGCGCAAGCTTAGCACTTCGCAGCTGCCTCTCAGCTTTTCTGTTAATGACCACTTAATATCTGTTGTGTGATCTTTTAGGGCATGTGACTAACAGACAACTGACTATAGGTTTGAAGTGCATGGAACAGATACTCGTTTGCCTATTTGTAAAACAAAACAACAACAAAAAAATCTGCTTTCTACCTAGTCTCCCGCATCAACACAGATAGGAAACAAGGAAATAAAGAAAACGCTTCTGCGGTGAAGTTAGCCCATAGACCCCTGCAGCTCATTGATGTCCCATGGGAGCTACTCGGAGTCCAGTGGAAGCTTCGACTACTTCACCCAATAATCTCACTTTTCACTGGGCAAAGTGAGGGCCAGGGAAGATGTACCGTGAACTGTTTTTATTTGTGCAAATTATTATTACTGATTTGAACCCTCTTATTTCTGAGGGGAAAAGGATGCTTTGGGATATTGCATTTCTAGGGCTCTTTGCTGGTAGGAAGGGGCTATGACTGGGCCTTCTCTGCCAATACACCTTCACACACATGTACACATGTACACACACACACATACACACACACACACACAAGCTCACAGTCGTAACTGCTTAAAGAACATGCTTTTTCCTTTTTAAAAAGCAATGTGTGTTTCTTCTCAGATTCAATTGAAAAATACCCCAAATTTGTAAAGAAGAAAATAAAAATTATCTTTTCACCAATCTTAACAATAAATTTGTGTAGGGAAAAACAATAGTAACTAAAAAAGGGGAATAAAGCTTTTTTTTTTAAACCTTATGTTGTAACTATACTAGTGTCCACCGAGATTTCAATAAATTTGTCAAGAAGTTATGCCTGTACCCTATGATTAACTAATATGTTTACATTACTCATGCTGAGCAGGGCTTTTTGAAAGGGAAATAAAACCAGTTACAATGACACGGATAGCTTCTGTCTACCAATTCCCCCAGTTGGGAATTAACCTCCAGGACAGACAAGCTTGTCCTTGGGGGCCTCATGCCTTTGTCAAATGCCCAGAGACGCACCGCAGAGTCACAGCCTTCTCCTTCCCAGATGAACCCTCCTGTCCTGAGCCTGGTAAAGAGGACTTATGTCGTTGGAAAAACATGACTTCATCTTCATTTTCTTTTACTGAAACGAATGCTCCTCCTCTTCCCATTTTCTTTTTAATTTCTAGGACTGATTTAAAGCTGATTAACCACCATGATTAAACCAAAGTGCATGTAAATGGGAACAGATTTTCATCTGAGAGAAGATGCTTTGAGTCTTCAAAGGAAACGTACTTTCTGCTACTGAAAGCAACCTGAGAGGACAGAGAGAAATCTGGCCTCCTGCTGGCGGAAGTCAGAGCGGGACTGGAACTCTGCAGAAGGAGCAGGGATAGAGGGGCCAGGAGAAGAGGGAGCCATGGCATCATGGAGACCAGAATTTGGGGAAGAGAGGAAAGGGGGGCCTAGGAAGCTTCCTGCCAGTCAATGGCACCCCCCAGAAACTCCCTGCCATGACCAGGTCTGCAACAAGAGACACACTCTGCTTAATTAACTGTCAGTAATTACATTAGGGCCTTATTAATTGTCTAATTCAAAACAGGGGCCCGGCAGGTGTGGCTCAGGGGTTGAGCATGGACCTATAAACCAGGAGGTCACGGTACCCTGTCAGAGCACATGCCTGGTTGTGGGCTGGATCCCCAGTAGGGGGCGTGTAGGAGGCAGCCCATCAATGACTCTCATCATTGATGTTTCTCTCTCCCTCTCCCTTCCTCTCTGAAATCAATAAATATATATTAAACAACCACAACAAGGGCAGGAGAGACCGAGTATCACATGGTTAAAATGGACTCAAGACCATTTCCTACCTATTACCCAGCCAGGCATTCTCCGGTCCATGGAGAAACACACGTCTCCTGGAGTGAAGCGCATACATGGGATTCTTGGGAGGGAAACCCATTGCCCAGGTGACAATTTACCAAGGATCAAGGTCATGTGAGATTGGATCTATTATTTTGGACCCTGTCACCCTGGGCAGGGGTGAGACCTCATCTGTTGAAACTTCCCAATTTAAATATCTGAGTTGGATTTCCCAGTTTAAATATATAACTAGCAGTGAGGCGCGGCTGCCTCATTGATTCTTTGAACCAGGGGTTATCAACCTCTTACAGCCCCGAGAACATAAATACAGGGAGAAGGTGGTAGAGCAGAGTTTTAGATTCAGAGCAATAGGGCTCGGTGGGACAGGTGTCATCAAATACCAGAGAGCCAAGGCAGGAGGTCAAAGGCAGAAAATGTAACCCAATCCATGAGTCTGGCATCTGCCTAACCAGCCCTTTCCATCTCAGGAGAGGCAACAGAAGTAACCAAAGACCAAGATGGTGACTTTAAAAAATATATATTTTTATTGATTTCAGAGAGGAAGGGAGAGGGAGATGGAAATATCAGTGATGGGAGAGAAACATTGATTGGCTGCCTCCTGCACACCCCACACTGGGGATCAGCCCCCAACCCAGGCATGTGCCCTGACTGGAAATCAAACCATGACCTCCAGGCTCAAGGGTTGATGCTTAACTACTGAGCCACGCCCGCTGGGCCAAGATGGTGACTTTAAGATCAGATCTGGTTTGAAGCAGAGATAGAGGGATGGAAAAACGTGTGATGTTGATCCAGATTTTTTGCAAAAACTCTTCTAAATGGCAATCCCAAGGAACAACTAGAGGCCTGAGAGGAGTTAAGGAGATAGATAGAGAGATAGAGATAGAGATAGAGATAGAGATAGCTGAGAGCAGATAGCCTCCTGCAAAAGCAGGGCACAAATCACCTCATTCAGAGAGGGGGTGAGGTCTTATTTGGGAGTGATGTTTGAATGAAACATTTATTTTGTTAGAATACTGGTTGGAACTATTAAAATTACTATTTTATTTTAATCTGGAAAATGACTACAGGATTATGCAATTACCTAAGAATGAGCTGGCAAATCATATGGGATCTGCTCAGATCTCTCCCCTCCCCCCACCCGGATGGGGAAAGATTACTCTCATGTAAGGCAAGTGAAAATCTCAATGGAAGATAATGTGTTGTGTTGATTTTTCTTTAACGCAAGTACTACAAAAGGAAGTACAGGAAGGGGATGGAAAATGAGTAGTGGGAAGGAAGGAAAGCAGACCAATGAATTTTCTTCCTTATCACACATGGCTTTAAAGTGCAGACCATAGGATTGACCTGCTAAATGTTTCAGATTATATCTATGAGATCTAGTCTACTCTACATTCTAGTCTCTACTTATGGTATCCGGGACAGAATTCACATCCCCTTAAACCTTAATCTTATTTCTCTCATTCAAACATATTCAGATTTGAAATAATATTTAAAGAAAGCCAGAAGTACATCATGTATGGTAATTCAGCACTCATTTTCCTTCTCAATCTGCTCCTTGCCTCATAATTTTAAAACATTTTCAGTTTAAAAATTCAGCTAAGCACCACTGAGCTATTAAATAGAGTCTAAATGTATCAGAAACTAAGTCTTCCGGCTGGCAACAAACCCAATGTGTCAAATTAATAGCTTAGTACTTCCCAGGAATCTAAGGTAGGTGAACAATAAAATCTGCTCACAGAATATGTTGTCTGGGGGTATTGGAGATCCCTCTCAATGAGCACTGCTGTAATTACAATTATAATTTAAAATAATAGCAGCTCCTCTGAGGAACAAAAAAAAAAAACCTCTTTTCTGACAATTTTATGATTTCAATCTGAGTTTTAAAATTTTCACCCCGAGTCAAAGCAGAGGGAGAAATAGTTTCTTAATAACAAACTGGGAAATAAATGATAAGAAATGTTCAGAACTAAAGAACCAGATGTATAAGGATCAACAGAGAAATAAAGAGAGAAAGAACTCAGTGTCCACACCTGATGGGTTTATATCAGTCCTGAAATGAGGAAGACATTTGAGACGATGGCTGGACTAATAGGTCAAAACCATTGGTCAGTTAAATATTATGATTAACTTTTTGCATTACGCCCTGTGATAAGTTGGGGTACCTTGCAAGAAACAACAAGAAAAGACACAATTTTTATGCTACTGAAGAACCTACAGGAGAGTTAGGAAGAAAATAATGCCATACTGCTCAAGGCCTTAATGAAATGTTCTGCTGTGTGGGAATCAAATCAAATGCTGGAGAAATTTTAGGGGTAATGAGAGCCTGTGAAAGATGCCTAAGAGGTTGGCCTCGTCAGAGAGTGCTTTTGAAAGGGCTATTATAAGAGTAAAATACTTTGCTCAGCAATATACGTGATCTGATGTGGCCACTCACTACCCCGTCCACATGCTATTCTCCTGTAGGGCACGCCCAGGGTCTTCCAAAGTTCAGTCCACTGACTTCTTACTTTTCTTCTATTTCTGCTTTCTTCTTTGTCTGTGTGTATACTAGGTTTCATCCTAATAAAGTCTTTCCACGTCCACTCTTTTCTTTTACCCTGACCCCAGGATTGTGTGGGTTAGATAGAGTGCGTATCCAGGAAACATGTTGACTTAAGCATGGAGATGGAATTCCAGTGGAGAATGTAGGTAATGGACATGCTGTACAAAGCAACAAGACTGAGGTAGGCAAGCTTATATAACCAGTAACCACAGATTGCTCTTAGAAAGTACTCCATAAAACTTACCTGGATTGAAATAGTCATCCGTTGACACACATGTGTGAGTGTACTGGTTAATGTTTGTAAATATGTCAGACATATGTATGTCTATTCACACATTCTTTCTCTCTCTCCAGTCATCTACACTAATAAAAGAGAAACATGAAAATTGGTGTCACTCCACTACCCTTCCCATTGGCTAATCAGGGTGATATGCAAATTAACTGCCAGCCAAGATGGCGGCCGGCAGCCAGGCAGCTTGAAACGAACATGAGGCTTG
>NW_005371287.1:590200-611182 GCF_000412655.1 Myotis brandtii
CCGAGTGTACGAATTTCATGCATTGGGCCTCTAGTTTACAATAATTGAATATATACATTTAGTTGAATATGTCAAGTATCAACTGTCATTTTATGGTAAATGCAGCAAATCAGAAATAAAGACTTGCGTTGTATGATATAATAGAACCATTTTTTTCCTTGAAGCCACCATGCTGTTTAGAAAATGCTATTCTATTATACTATCTGGTACAGCTTCTGAATCAAAACCTTAGATACCTGATAGTAAAAGTTACAGGAAAAGCAATTCACGCAGAGCATAGAGAGGGACTGCTTCTGTGGTACAGTGATAATTTAAAGCTACAAAAGGAATTGAGGTCTTAACACATTGCGGACAGATCACGAGAGTTCCCGTGTTTTCATATTACACAGTGTTTTACAAAGTATCATACTTTAAAAAGATATTAGCTTGTAAGAACATGTAATAAATAACTTCAAAATGCAATGGGTATTTAATTTTAAAGCGTGCCTTTAACATTTATGTAAAACGTTTTTTGTACTTGTTCAATAGAAACTTATCTGGCCACTGGGTAAAGCTAGCATAAAACTACTGGTCTGCAGTGTATAATACTGCCATACTGAGAAATAGAAACTTCTCCAATGAGGAGCATTCAGCTCATTCTAACACAGTCAGAAATTAATTGTGTTATCTTAATAATGAAGAAATGACCTCATTTCTTTTACACTCACACCTGGGACACTTGTCACCACTCTACACATTTCATGCATCGATAGTCTCCTATATTCCTGCATTCACATATGACATCCTGGGGTCAAAATGACTTCCCCAAGCCTGCAACCATCTTTTCTCTCTTTTCCATTCTTTCCAAGGCCAGCCCTAGCACACCAGCCCTGCCAACTACACATCTCCTCACGTCTATTTTATTTTTGTGCAAATGTTAGTCCTTTTGCTTAAGTTCTGGATCCTATGCCTCCAGCTTTTTGGGGGCAACTTTCTCTATAAGTTTTCCCTTCTCTCTGTTCTAATGATCAAAACACCTTTCTCTGTCAGCCCCTTCCCTTCAGCATCAGGGCTCTGCCATCTCCTATGGTTTCTGCTGACATTACCTCAGCTCTCTCCTCTCCTTCACAGCCAACCTTCAGCACAGCGTTCCCTGTACACCGCCCCCCCTCCCACCACCATTTGTTGATTTTTCCTTATTGTCTGAAGCCATTTCCTGTCTGACTTTTGCCTCAGCTACTCAACCAAAGTCCTCAGGCTGAGGTCCCCAGGCACTCCTCACTTCTAAAGCAAAAATACGCCTTTTATTTCTTATTTGGCTGGATCTTCAGCAGCAGTCAACACAGTTGGACATGTTCCTTTTTGAAATATGTCTTCTTTCTGTGTTCACTTACACAATCCTTTCCTAATTTTCTTCTCACTCTTCAAAGTATCCTTTGGGAACTTTGGGAACTCTTCCCCTTTTATGAGGGGAAATTCCTTTGGACTGAGACCCAGGCTCTATTCTCAATAGGTGCAGTTTCCTTAATCTATGCCATCTACTGCTGAATACACAGCGGCTGTTCCTATGCGCATTCTTCTCAAGTCACCCCGTCTTCTCTGTTGCAGATGCACAGAATCAACTGCAAGTTAGCGGCTCTTCCTCACAGACTCACAGTCCAGATGTGACAGGACATGAGAGTCACACACGATTCTTCCTCAGAGGCAGGGGAGGTGCTGTAAAGGCTGGGTCCACTTTTCCTAAAATAACAGTTTGTGGCCTGGCTGGCATCACTCAGTAGTTGAGCATCGGTCTATGAACCAATATGTGGTCTATGAACCACTAGTGTTTTCTTCATGCAGAGAGACACATGGACATAAGCCACACAGCCCAGGGTGTCTAACAGATCTGGGTGGAGCACAGCGCCGATTCAGGAGTATGAAGTTGGATGTGAAATAAACAATACGAGTTCTCTAGCAGAACCACCCGGATCCATCAGGAGCTGCCTCGTGAGTTCTGATCTATTCTTTGTGGTCATATGGGGAGCTGACTTGGGAAGGAACATTTTCTGTTTTTCTCTGTTGGCCCAGCCAATGGAGGGGTTCTCAGGGGGTTGGCTCAGAGTGATGCGTGGTACTGGGGTCTTGTGTTGGGCTTATTTTCTGTGGCAAAACTAGACTTCTCCTGGCTCCATTGCTCTAAACCAAGACTCGCATGGCTTCACTAGGGAATTTCTTTGCCTCCAGTCAAAGTGAGTGTCGTATTCTGAAAATGATGCTGTGACGCAAGTTTCCGGATATGTGACCAGAGTTCATCTGTTGGATATTGGGATCATTCTTCATCCTTTGGTTCCAACCCACTGGGTACAATTTCATTTGGGAGGAGATAGGAATAGATATGCAAATCATTATTGATGTCAGCATTCACCAGCGACAAATTCTAAATGACAGTCAACATGTGCACAACACTTCTGAACTGATAAATCTTTTATTTTTCAGCCGTTGTGCCATGTTATTCAATTCTCTCCCATGTGAATAACCTATATTTCCATCCATTTTACAGGAAACAAGCTTAGCAAGACCGGTGGTAGAATTGTGCTTGAGTGAGAGAGAGAATGGATGTTTATATGTATCAAGCACTAATTATTTGCTTATGTTACTCAATTCTTTTTACCGCTTTGTCTTTCACAAAGCGATAGGATTTGCACATTTTCTCTTCCACTTCCATTGTTGATGATATTGAACCTAATTTGCTAAAATACTTCCTTCCTGTCTCTGCTCACCTTTGGACACACTGAATCCCAAGCTCGAGAGCCAGAGTTTCCCACTGGCGTGTCTATTAAACTCTTTTTAAAGCTCAACTCTGATACCCAAATGCATTTCCTTCAGGTCAATCATGATGTACCGGACAAGAAAAACATTAGTGTTTACAACAGCATGTGAATAACGTGTGCAGGGTCCGCATGAGTCAGTGAGCTGGAAGGAAGGACAGTGATTGAATCTGCCACAGGAATGCATCTCTTTCCTGTTTCTGACTTCGTTCCAAATGTGGCAGAGAACAGCCTCCCAGAAACTGGCCATGATGAATGTCTATGTTAATGATGTCTGTGCTCTGAAGGGCACTCCCTGTGGATGGCGAGCTCACAGTTTAGCTGAAGACACAATGATGAAGAAGAAAACACTAACTACAGTGTGACAAGTGTTCCGATGTTGTACACTATGTAAGAACAGGGGGTCAGAAGTTAGGGAGATTAGAGAATTTCCAAAGAACCCCTTCTTGCTGATAGAAAACAGGACACAACGCACACAGCTATTTTATCCCTTTGCGACGGCGCCTTGTCCATGGTAGTGTTAGGGCCCACCCTTAGTATTTCTGGGGCCTGGATAGCATGGATGTTCTGTCTCATAATCCATACCCCATTTTTTCCCCACACGCTCAGCTCTGTCCTGTATATGCCTGGGTGTCATAGCCAAGCTCTCTTCTTCCAACTCACTTTGGGCCCACCTGGCAGCATTGTCTGCCCTGGTGAGGACTGACAAGGGAAGAGAACTGCCCAGACCTTGACAATGAGTTTCTAACACAGGAGGGATCAATATGGGGAGGTACCTCCTTTACACACATGTAGATTCCATGACCCACAGGAAGAGATGAGACTGGGGGTCAGAGTACATGATACATGTACAATAAATGCTTGTTCCTGACTATAATACAGTCTTCCTTAGCAAGGAGAAGGAGCTTAGGGCTGTAGTCAGTCCTAACCGACACTGTGACTTGAGAACATTCATTTCCTTCCAGGAAAATGTCCATCTTTCCCCCAGACGAGCGCTTAGACTAAGTAGTTGTTAAGATTCCCAGGCTTGGCTCCTTTCTAACTGTGTAATACTTGGAAACCACTAAGTCCCTCTGAGATGCTCCCTCTTGCTTGAACAATGAGGATTCAGAATCTCAGCTCATTTCATGCACTGTTATGAGGCAATGAGATCCCGTAACAGAAGTGCTTTCAATATTGTGAAGCACAATTTGTGTTAAAGCTGAGATTTGCCTCAGCTATCTTCCCGCATGAAAACTCAAATATTGATTCTATGAAAGGTGGTAATGGTTGGCAAATATTATTTTACTAGAGGCCCAGTGCACGAAATTTGTGCACTCGGGGGGGAGGGTCCCCCAGCCTGGCCTGTTCTCTCTTACAGTGCGGGAGCCCCTCGATCAATCACCACAAAGAGGTAGGCCCTGCCCACCCATCCGGGGCTCTTTGATGGATTGCTCAAAGAGGTAGGCCGGAGCTGGGCCACAGGACCCCCAGGCCTCGCTGTGCAAAGTGGCCGCCGGGCCCCGCCTCTGTGGTGCTCAGGGCCACAGGACCCCCAGGCCTGGCCATGTGGAGTGGCCACCGGGCCCTGCCTCTGCGCCACGCATGCAGTGTCAAGTCCCCGCCCACCCGCATGCGCCTGCTGTACACACAATCTCCTCGTGATGGATTGTGGGATTGTGACGGCATGAGGGCATCACGGTGTGAGGGTGTGATGACCACCTAGGCTATTATTAGTATAGATTCCTGCTGTTGATTTGGCATTGCATTGGACAGAGGGCTGACACAGCCCTAGGCTCCTATCACAGCTGGCCCTGCCCCTCCCCAAACCCTAACAACCAACTCCTTCCCACACAGGTGAGCTCCGACAGGTGAGATTTTAATCAAGGCTGCTGTGCCTGCTCCTGTCTGACTTGAAGCAAATCACTGTCCCTAAGTCTCTAATCATTTTTAATGGGGCAATTAACACACATAGCATAGCGATTCTATGAGGTGTGAGAATGAAAGTGACATAACTTTAAAAGTTCGTACTATGACTGCTACTTGATAGGAATTTAATAAATGGTAGCCAACACCAGTGCTATCCCAACTGTTTTATTGCTTGCAAAAAATAGTCATCTGAATTATGTCACTCCCCTCAGCTTTAATTAGATATAATTGACATGTAATATTGTGAAGTTTAAGGTGTACAACTGTTGATTAGATACACTTACATTTTACAATATGATTATCACAGTAGAGTTTAATACCTCCACCATGTTACATAGTTACCTTCCCCCCCTCTAAAATGCGTTTTCATTGATTTTAGAGAGAGAGTAAGTGAGAGGAAGAGAAAAAGAGAGAGAGAGAGAGAGAGAGAGAGAGAGAGAGAGACAAGAGACTCATCTATCAGCTGCCTCCTGCATGCCCCCTACTGGGGATGGAGTCTGCATCCTGAGCATGTGCCCTGGTTGGGAATCGAACCGGCAACTCCTAGGTGCATGGGATGGTGCTCAACCAACTGAGTGACACAGGCCAGGACTACCTTTGTGTGTGTGTGTGTGTGTGTGTGTGTGTGTGTGTGTGTGTGGTGAGAGCATTTAAGATTAACTCTCTTAGCAACTTTCAAGTATACCACAGTATTATTGATTGTATCACAACTTATCTTCTAACTGGAAACTTGTACACATGGACCAACATCTCCCCAACTCCCCACCTCCACCCAGACACTGGTAATAACCATGCCAGTCTCTGTTTCTGCAAGTTCTCCTGTTTTAGATGGAACATGTGAGTGACAGGAAGTATCTATCTTTCTTTGTCTGACTTAAGGTTCATGCATGTTGTAGTGAATGGTCGGATTTCCTTCCTTCTCATGTGAACCATGCCACTTTTGCAAAAAACATAGATGGTGAGAATTAATTTTCAATTTATACATATGTTTCATCTCTTTCATCGTGGGAAAGTTTTAAGAAAAGTTATTTTCGTCTGTCTCTTCCGCTGCTCATCTAACTAGTGCTGCTTCCTCTCTACCATAAACACATTCTCTCTCTTGTCATAAAGAGTAAAAACGCACTGGACATAAACTTGTAATTTATTAGCAAAACCCTGGGAAAGGCTCTCCCACTATGGGGCTGCTGCAGCTCTGTTGTATCACATGATTGACATGGACATGATTGACATGCTCTGAGGACCGAAATCGGACAGTTGTCAGACATGCCCCAACATTGATTGTTTCCGGGAATTCAGGAGGAAATGGGTCTTACTTCCCAGAATTTCCTCAATATTTGAAAAACCACAAAGACAAGTACAAAGGTATTTCTTTCTCTAAGATGCTAAGTCAAATGTATGAGTGACAATATAAGATTCCAAAAAGGTTTTCTCGTTCCATTAAAAACTAAAATATTAACAGTACGCAAGAAACTACACTTCTATCAGTAACTGCAATGACAACTGATCATGACCTTTTTGTTGTTTAAGAAATAAAGGTAATGGTGGAATGGTTACGATTAATTGATAATCCCAATGACAGACGGGATGGATTCCTGGAATCCCCATTCAGGTTAGGAATACAAATAATAAAGCATAAAACTTTTCCCAGGTGCAGAAGAGAGCCTTAATAATCCCACAGTCAAGCTTTGAGTTGGAGTATTTCTGACACATTTATGTAGTTCTTTTGACAAGCTAGACATTCTTTCAGAAGCAAGAACTTTTGAGAGCTCTACTTAATACAGCATGAAACACGTTGGATGGTTGGAGGAAAAGGTAATTTTGTAAAAAGCCATTAAACTATGGAATCTAGACAGAAAAGACAGATCTCAGGCACTGGGTTGGCCCAGGGAAAATTGGAGCTATTCAAAAGGTACTAATATGTCCAGAGACATAGAAGCATGGAACTGAGGAATCTCAGAGGAAGGTGTGTGTGTGTGTGGGGGCGCAGAGCGGGGGATTAACCAAAGAACTTATATGTATAACCCATGGACACAGGTAATAGTGAAGACCTGGGGAGGGGGGGAGCAGGGTGGAGGGGGTCAATGGGAAAATAGGGGACTTGCCCACTTGATTCTGGCCCCTCCCAGCCACGTACAGCACTTTTACAGAAAAAAAACCTTCCTATAGAATGGGGTTGCTGGGATAAAGAGTGGGACTTGCTTTACTGATTTTTTTCTCTCTTTCTGTTCCAACATTTTGGAACTAATTAGGATTCACTAAGTGCAGGAATCTGTACAAGCCCATATCTGTTTCCATCTGAACCTTGCCTATACCCAAATGTAATTACCTACAAGGACTAGTGAAATAGTAGTATACACACTGCTACTATTATTGTCTTACTGTCTGTGACTTTCACTGAACTTCCCTCTCCCGTTTCTGTTCTCTAAACTCCAAACTTGCAAACCAGATAGTTCACAGATCACTTAAGTAAACAAACTAATGTGTGTGTGTGTGTGTGTGTGTGTGT
This sequence comes from Myotis brandtii, assembly GCF_000412655.1. Taxonomy (NCBI): domain Eukaryota; kingdom Metazoa; phylum Chordata; class Mammalia; order Chiroptera; family Vespertilionidae; genus Myotis; species Myotis brandtii. The sequence goes on from NW_005371287.1 coordinate 597,404, forward strand.
GTGTGTGTGCATACATACTTTGAGGCTTATAAATTCCTTGCTATTTTCTTGTTTTTCATAGCGAGGCTGTATACACCGTCCTTCTTGCTTTAATGACTACATGCTATACAACACTCCTGCGGTGACAGTGGCATGATTTATGATTTATTCCCACAATCTCCAGTGGATGGGTTCTCACTGGCTTTCTAATTTTTCTCTCCACAAAACAATGTTCTAGTAACAAGCCCATTATGTACACCCTGACATATCTGCACTTTCATTTTGTGGACTAGATTCCCAGGAGTAAGATTGCAGGGTCAAAGGAAATACGTTGAATTTTGTATTTCCAGGGATGTTGCTTGACTCTTGTCTAAACCCTCTGTAGGGATTCATAGCTCAATCACAATGTACGAGATATTTTGGCTACACTCCTGACACTCCTGTGTATTACAGAGCATTAAACATTTTTATGTGTTTTAAAGGTAAAAAGAGATGTTATTGTTACATTGATTGCACATCGCTGATACTAGTGGCCTTAACTATTTCCCCCTGTGTGTACTGGCCCTTTGACTATGCTCTCTTGTTTTTGGCTTCTTCACATATTTTGGATTTTACTGAATCTAGAAAGCCTTAATTTTCAAGGAGGAGATATTCCTATAAATGAAAAGTGACTGGACATCAGGTGTCTAAAATAGTATCAGTGGGAAGAGGAGAGAAAATCTATAGAGCATGTCTCAAGAAAGCAGATGAAGAAAACACAATCTTTGTCATTGCGTTTTTGTAACTCATTTGGTCCAGCCTCTATTGTAAATAAATTAAAGAAATAAACATACCATTGTATCTAGGGTTCAGGCTACTACAGGGGAAATTTAAGTAGATCCAATGATGTTAAAACAAATATCCACTTAAAGTATAAACTTCAGTGCAGTGATTTTTTTTTAAATTTATTTTTTTAGTGAATTTTCTACTAGAGTAGACCCTGGAAAACTGACAAGGACCCCTTCCTCACCCCCAGGCCCTGTTTCTGGGATCCTCCAACCTGACTCTAAGAAGGTTTCTGAAAACAACAAAACAACCCCTTTGAGATTAGAAGACTCCAAAGGCTGACCCCAGTTCAAGCTCCCTTGTCTCCTTGACCTCCTTATTACTCTTTGTTTCATTTGATCGCTAGCTCAATAGCCAACCAACGTGAAGCAACCTTGCTTGAGTCTAAGATGTCAGTCTCTCTACTCCTTTTTCTGAAGTAGCCTTTGGGGTCTGGCGGGGCTCAGTCCCCAGTTCACAAGTTTGTGGTAAAGTTAAAGTGACAAAAACAAATGTGACAGAACACAGAGTATTGTTATCATCACCATCCCATCAAGATGAGTCCCAGCCTTGCTGTTGGATCAGGACTTGGTGAAGAGATCTGTCTCAAGCACTCATAATTTCGTTCCCCACCTTCCCCAAGCTGGGCCGTGGGGGAAAGAGAGTAGGACAATATCCAAGTATTAGCACATGCAGAGCGTACTCAGTGGTGACGGCTGAGCTCAGGAACAGATGAAGGAGCCAGTGTGACATTAAACCCCAGCTTCTACCGGCTGGTGTGCTCAGTGGTTGAGCGTCAACCTATGAACCACAAGGTCATGAATCGATTCCAGGTCAGGGCACATTGCTGGGGTTGTGGGCTTGATCTCCAGTGTGGGGTGTGCAGGAGGCAGCCAATCAATGATTCCCTCTCATCATTGATTTTTCTCTCTCTCCATCTCCCTTCCTCTCTCTGAAATATATATATATTAAAAAATATATACATGTTGAAAGTAAAAAAAAATGCAAAAAAAACAACCCAGCTTCTTCCAGCTCAGTGACCATGAACAATTCCACGCCACCCTCTGCTTTGGGTGGGGGATATGCCCTCTCCTTTTCCTGTTCTGCCTTCATGTTCATTCTCTTAAAGGAGACCATGTGATAGGGGGGATTATCGGACAAGTCAAGAGGATGCTTCATTCAAGTGTGATACTAATGGTGACAGAAGGGACTAAGGGTCTCGAAGGAAGTAAGTGATGGGTCTGGGTGGTAAGTCCTCCCAGAAATGTGTTCTCTGAATCTGGGGAGAGTGGACATTAAACAGGACAAATGGGAAGGGCGGACCCTTGGGTGTGTGCAGAGGCTCTGGGTGTGGGGGGACTGTACTGAGGCACAACCCAGGCTGTTACCTAAGGCAGTTCTTCTCCCCAAGCCCTGTGTCCTCATCTGCCCTGTGCTGATCATAGGCTACCTTGCAACCCTTGCTGGTTAACAATCAAATAGGTTACCGTGTGCAAAACCACCCTGTCAAGCTTAAAGCTCTATTGGTAATGGTGATGGTCTTTTTTACTGGGCTCTGGGAGTGTGGTGCTGTAAAGCATGATAAACTCCATTGGTTGCTTTGTAAAACCTGAGCTTAATGCTGATGCCGAAAGAAATCGCCTCTACAAAGTCATACTATGCTTGCTTCTCTGCAGGAAAGGGAATAAGGATGAGGGATGGGATTAGAAACGCAATCATTTAAACAGAGCTCTCTGCAGCCCCCCTCTTTGCTCTGTCACCTGGACATCCACCTCCCTCCCCAGCCCCAGGCAGCCGTGTTCTCTCCTCCCCTCCTCCTCTCAGCACCTAATATGCATGGGGGACTTGACTAATCACTTCAGATATGTTACCTCATCAAGCTTCACCATGAAATTACATGGGAGCTATTATAATGCCCATGTCATAGACGAGGAAGGTGGGATTTGGAAAATATAGGCAGTTGGCCCGTAGCCCATACCGATCCAGGAGTTTGCGTCTCAGCCCTGCACTTAGCCACCTTGCTATTTGGCTTCAGACACTGTTTCTATGCAGTATGTGCCCAGTTTTAAAATTCTTACATTCCTGTCCATCCTCAGAAGGACCACATCATCTAAATAGCAGTTGGGGTGTGCAGGAGGTAGCCAGTTTTAAACCTGATTGCCCCCATTTTCTTCTGATTTTTTCCCCCCATTATTCTCTGACTAGAGGCCTGGTGCATGAAAATTCATGCACTGGGCGGGGAGGGGCGGGTCCCTCAGCCCGGCTTGTGCCCTCTCACAGTCTGTAGTCCAGGAATCCTCAAGGGATGTCCAACAGATGGCTTAGGCCCACTCCCCATGGGGAGTGGGGAACGGGCTAAGCTGCAGTCTGGCCTCCCTCTGCAGGAGGTGACCGAGCTGATCAGGGGATGGCGTGGGTGGCCAGCCCCGCCCTCCATTGTGCCACCACAGCCAGTGGCCTCCCTCTGTAGGAGGCAGCCCCCGTGGGCTGATCTGGGGGCAGAGAGTGGCTGGCCCTGCCCCATATTGCCCCGCAGCTGCCACCACCTGTGGCCTCCCTCTGTGGGAGGCAACCAGGCAGGTGATCAGGGGATGGTGCCGGCCCCCATCACCCCGCTGCTGGTCGCCCACCGACCCCCCCACCCCATCGCTGTCCCCTCCCTCTGCCTGGTGGCACCCACCTTGGCTGGCCTGGTGCCACTTTTTTGCTGGCCCTGCCCCCCCACCGAAAAGTCATTCTGCCATTTGGTCAATTTGCATATTACACTTTTATTATATAGGATTGTCACACTTCCTGCTTTTTCTTTCATGCTCCCTTCCACATTCTTGGTTTTGTCACTTACATAGCCCTCATTTTAACACCAAAAGAGTTACTCCTCTTGCTTTACCTATAGGTGGAATTTAGTTTCTTATCTTTAAAATGAGAAAAAGTAGCTAATGGGAAAACACATTCCCAATTATTTTCCCTCCACTCAAGATATGTCAGCATTTATACAGCACAGGAGAACTTTGAAAGAAATAACAAAGACAAATGAAGTCTCAATTAATCACAGAAATGGTGTCATGAAATAGCAAGATCTGTTTCCAGCCGGAGAGGACAGACGGGAAGTTACCTGGAACCTTACAACTGGGAAAGGCTGCTATCTTTCCAACAGGACAGTAATGTTTTCCATGCAGGCATGGCTCTAATAATGTTCTAATAAATATACAACCATAGATCGAGGAATTCATTTATTATTGTGTTTAAGCATACATTAAAGTCTTTAAAATTAAATAAACATATAGCCATTGAGTAATCCAAACTACATGCTGTGTCCTTTTTTATGGGTTCTCTCATTTAAAATTTTATTGATTTTTAGAGAGAGAGGAAGGGAGAAGGGAAGAGAAACATTGATGTGAGAGTGCAACATGGTTCGGCTGCCTCCTGCGCACCCCCATACCGGGGATTGAGCTCACAACCAAGGAATGTGCCCTGCCTGGGCATCAAACTGACAACCTTTCAGTATAGGGGAGGATGCCCAACCATTGAGCCACACTGTCCCAGGCTGGGTTCTCTCATTTAACCCGCCAAATAACTATTCTGTTCTCCTTTGAAATGTCAGTATAAGGAATATAGCGTGACTGATGTGATAGAAGGTTGACTATACAGTGTTAATATAAGCAATACAAGGATGGAATATATCTGTGGTGAGGTAAACCCTGCGGTTTCCCAAGGCTGGAGAGCCAGGGGCGCCAAGGCCCAAGGGAAGGAGAAGACAGATGTCTGTGCAAGGAGAGTGGATTTGCCCTTCTCACACGCTTTGTGCTATGCAGGTTCTCAACCAATTGGTAATGCTCTCCCCACAGCAGCCTTTCGGGCTGGGTTGGAACTGTGATAGGACCAAGCCAATACAATTGTTCTTCCCATTTGCCCTGATGTTTCCCGCTGGTGATTTCGAGGAGTGCCTGTGGTGTAAAACCTTTGTGTTCCTCACTGAGAGTGCTATCTGCCCATAAAAATAAAAAAATAAAAACATTGAGTAATTGACGGGAGGTAGAAAGCTCGCAAATTCATAACCTACGATCTTTTCCTTCAGCCTTTAAAATTTTTCCATTACATTTACTTTACACCCATGTCAAGAAAGGGAATCTAACGTCGTGGATATCAGTAGCCTGAGGCAGAATGGTAAATATTATTCCTTTCGGTTACACTTTTTTCATTTTTATTACCAATGTGTTTTGTTTTTTTTTTCATTCACTGGCTTCTTGCTCTCAGAGCAACCTCATTTCATTCAACCCCTGCTCTGTTCTCCTGTGTTATTTTATAATGCTATCATGAGATACAGTTTTAAGTGTTTATTAAAGATTTAAAAACACAGATTGGTGCAATTTAATTGAAAAATGTTGGCATGTCTCTATAAAACTAGTCAACTCCTTTCAATGGTTCATGTTCTCAAATTGCCTTGGGGGTAGAGGAGGAAGCACCCCCATTCTCCTTGCACTGTTATAATTTAGAAGCAGCCCCGTGCTTGTGTGATCAAATTTGTAATCATCTGTCACTACTGGCGGAAAAGAAAATGAAAGAGACCAATTTATAGCAAAAGAACCAAAATGAGATTTCTCCTCCCTCCCTAGAATAATGTGAAGTTCCGAAGTGGTTTTCCCCTTTCTGCTGCGATCACAGGGACATACTTTTCAGGGAGGGACTTCATCTCATCACAAGGTCTGCAAGGCAAACTCCATTCCTCAGAATCGGGGGCCGTGTAGGTTCCCTAAGTCACTGCTTTGGGCTCTGCGGGTGAGACTTTTGTTGAAATCTCCAACCTGAATGAATGATCATTCTCTCCCTCTTTTTCCCCGGGTCAGTGAATATACATCTTCTCCTGCTTTAGCCCACGAGGAGGCCAGGGAGGAGAGGGCAGTACTCCACCTCATGAATTTGTGGACATCCTTCTCTGTACAGAAACAAAGCCTGAAGTGAAGGCTTTCAGTAGATAATTTCAATAATCCTCTCTAAGTGACCAAGAATGAGCTGTTGATAGATGGTGGAAAGTTAAGATTTGGCCTGCTTGTCTGGCTCCGGTGGTAATTGACTGCTTACTTCCATCGATACGTATTCAGTGCTGGAGATAATTAGAAAGATAGAGAATGCTTTCTCCGTGAATACCCATCCCCTGCTATGGAAGGACATATGTAAAGGTCTGTTTCTTTCAGCCCCAACGTAAGCTCAGAGAAATATGTTCATGAACATAGTTTGAAGGACAGAGGAATTAGGGTCTAATTCAGCCTTAACAAATATTTCTCTTTGCAAAAAAGGTCTTTCTTGAGTCTACTCAAAACTTATTTATAGGTTTCGGTGTCAGAGGTCATACTTACTATTTTTCTTAGCTGCAGCGGGTCTCTGGTTTAATGGTGTTAATGCTTGTCAAATTAAACCATTGTTTAAAGAGAATTCTAATCAAAATCCCAACCAGCTTTTTTTTCTCAGAATGTGTCTACAGATCCTAAAATACACAGACGTGCAAGTACTGAAGATGAATCAATATTGTTGGAAAGAAAATAACAAGCGAGGATATTTTCTGTTATAAAGAATTAAATGTGAAGCAATCATAATTGAAATAGTGCATCAGATAGTAGACATAGAGTCCAGTGGAACACAGTGAAGACCCTGGAAACTGACCCACAGTTACGTGGTAATTTCACATACGATGGATCATAACTGTCAAGTATGGAATCATAAGCCAGTGTAGAACGTGGGCTCCTTAATAAAGGAATGCTACAGTTGGCTGGAACTAACCCTTAGGTCATATTCTAAAATATATCCCCAAAGTGATTCAAGTTCCAAATACCAAAAGGCAAATCTTAAAAATTTTAAAAGAAAATATGTAAGATATTTTCTGTATATAGGGCAAAAACCCCACAAATAAATAACAAATCATTTTATATGAAAAAGCAACTGGCTTACTTTCATAAGATAGTTGCACACATGCCCCTCTCAACAAAGTAATATGTACATTATGTAAAGGAGCTCCTAAAATGAATGATAAAATTTAAATCTTTAAATATTCTGAAATCAAAATAGGAGAAATGAATGACCACTCCCCTCCCCCCAAAAAACAAAAACAAAACAAACAAAAACAAATGAAATGCTGCTTAACTTCTTGGTAAACAGAGAAAAGCAAGTGAAAAATACAGGCGGTTATAATTTTATTCACAATATTTTGCTACAGTGGAAAAGTCTGTTACCCAGATGAGGAAAACCACCAACCACTGCTATGTTGTTTGGACAGAAATTTTGTGTAACCACTTTTGAAAACAATTTTCCAAAATGTGGTAAAGATGACTATATGCGTACCTCTCCAGTCAATAGTCTACCACTGGATAATGAATTAATTAGACATGTATTTATTAAATTTTGGTTAAGTGGAAGATACTTTTTTTTTTGTCCTAGGACAGTGGTCAGCAAACTGCGGCTCGCGAGTTGTGCGTACATCTCCAGTCAATAGTCTACCGCTGGATAATGAATTAATTAGACATGTATTTATTACATTTTGGTTAAGTGGAAGATACTTTTTTTTTGTCCTAGGGCAGTGGTCAGCAAACTGTGGCTCACGAGCCACATGCGGCTCTTTGGCCCCTTGAGTGTGGCTCTTCCACAAAATACCATGTGCTGGCGTGCATGTACAGTGTGATTGAAACTTCGTGGCCCATGCACAGAAGTCGGTATTTTGTGGAAGAGCCACACTCAAGGGGCCAAAGAGCCACATGTGGCTCACGAGCCGCAGTTTGCCGACCACTGTCCTAGGGTTATAGTGATTAATAAGATGGAATAAATTTTCTATGCACAAGAAACTTACATTTTAATGGCAAATAAAAAAAATCAAAACAAATAAACATATACCATACAGCAAATTATAATGAGTGTTTCATAGAAACACAAAAACTGAGAAAAAGAAATAAAGCGTGAGGATTGTGCTATTCGAACTAGGATGGTCCAGAAGGGCTTCGCTAAGCAACCTTCACTAGGCGCCATGTGAGCACAGACCTAAAGGGCGTGAGGGCGGAACAAGGTCAAAGCCCTGCTCAGAATAGTATTAAAAACATAAAAATAAATGAATAACATGGTAAAGAAACAAATAGGCCCTTATTAACATTGAATTCTACTCCAACTATTACAAATTAGAGAAACTTTCTTATCCATTGGGTCAATGAAAAAAAAAATCAAAGTTGTACATCCAGACCATTTAGTAATAAGGCCTCCCTTTCAAAGACGACCTCAGGTTGGAAACAATCCTTAGGGACCCATGGGTGCATGCTGTCAATTTAGAAATAAACATCCTTGATCAGCAACAATGTGAGTCCTTTTGTTGGTGTCTGTAGAGATTGAAGATAATGTGAGGCCACAGCCCAAGCTTACATAGCACATGGGGAAAATCAGACACGTGCATATGGAAACTTAATTAGCCCTTTGAGAGTTCAAGGCACATTTTAGTCAGAGAGAGAAAGTATGAAGAGAAGCGTGATTGTTTGCTACACGAGTGGTTTCCTGTTTCAGAGGGACATGGCTCCCCCCACCAAGTGCCATTCTTCAGCAAGCTTGCCCAGACCTGGAATGGGCCGTTTTCTGCTGAGCAAAGAGCAGGTGTTCCAGTGCTTCCTCAGCCGAGGCCTGCACAGCAGGAGGCGTCTACAATAGCTGGGCAATTGTGCTAAGTGTGAAGGGTTTGGGAGGGTTTGACATCAGCTTTTAACTGTGCTTTTCTCTCTCCAACATCAAGGACAGTTAAGCATGCCATTTAACAAAGAAAAACCAACTAAAAAAATGAGTTCGCGTGTCACCTCTGACACGCTTATCATAGGTTCGCCACCACTGCCCTAGGGGCACCCATTTTCATTTGCCAAAGGGTGAAGTTTTGACTTTGTGCCAGCTATAGTTGAGATTTTATGTTTTCCAGTTAAGGGCTTTTTTTCATTCATTTTCCATTTCATCATTCATATGATTATCCATTTAATGCAGAGTGATTGGCCTAGGCCAGTGGTCGGCAAACTGTGGCCCCTTGAGTGTGGCTCTTCCACAAAATACCACGTGCGGGCGTGCACATACAGTGCGATTGAAACTTTGTGGCCACACTCAAGGGGCCAAAGAGCCGCATGTGGCTCGCGAGCCGCAGTTTGCCGACCACTGGCCTAGGCTATTAATCATCAATGTGGCACAGAATCTAAACAGAGAGAAAAACAAAGCTCACCCTCTTCCTGTGGAAACTGACACGAAATAACACAGACAAGTTTATTAAGAGCTAAGTGCAACCAAAACAATTCGTTTTTAAAGAAGGACAATCATTAGGCACAAATCATTGAGGGATACGTAGGACCTGTGGGGAGAACGGGCTTCTCACAGCTAAGGGAGTCGAGGAAAGCGTTACTAAGCTGTGATACTTGGTAATTACATACTGCACACGACCTCTAAGTATAGGGAAGAGCGCCGGACTCTTGGTCAGAGGGAGCAACCTCAGGGAGGATCTGGGAACTCGGGAGTTCTGGCAGTGGGTGGAGCGGGAGTCCTTCCTGACGCTGGAGTTCTGCTTGTCACTCACTCACTCACTCACTCACTCACTCACTCACTCACTCACTCACTCACTCACTCACTCACTCACTCACTCACTCACTCACTCACTCACTCACTCACTCACTCACTCACTCACTCACTCACTCACTCACTCACTCACTCACTCACTCACTCACTCACTCACTCACTCACTCACTCACTCACTCACTCACTCACTCACTCACTCACTCACTCACTCAGGCTGTGGCTTCATGCTGGGCCTGCTTCTTGTACAGATGATGGTGAATAGGCTGTGCCCATTAGAGGCGTGTGTGTGTGTGTGTGTGTGTGTGTGTGTGTTTTGCGTAGGTCTCTTTTGGAAAATATCTCTTTAAAAAAATAATTCAAACACATTCTTTGTTTCTTTCCTCCGCGTGTGAAGGACCAGAAAGCCTCAGTGCTAACCAATCCTCTGGGCACCACGGGAGGCTGCCATCTGCTCTATGGGCCTGGGAAATGGCGGTGGGACTCCCAGCTCTGGAAACACTTTGCCCCGGTTTATGGCTCTGTACTCTGTGCGCACCACAGAGACCCATTCCAGGCTAATTGTTCCAGTGGATTGAGACCCCACGTTATAGACTCAGCCATTAATATAATGGAAGAGGACACGGCAAATGTTGGTCATGGGAAAGGGAGGCACATTCTCTCTCTCTCTCTCTCTCTCTCTCTCTCTCTCTCTCTCTCTCTCTCTCTTTGGCAAAGGAGGTCCTTAGTGAGTTGGCTGGTCCATGGTAACAGTTAGGATTTCACCCTGACGTTCAGCACCTTGTCCCAAAGCATAGCAAGCTGTCCCCACATATGGTGCAGAGAAACACTAATGAGTCTCTTTCCTTCAGAGAGAAATTAACTAACTCATGGAATGCTCTGCAGCACATAAAGAGAGTCCCAATATATAAACCTACTTCATTCTTACACAAGCACATCAGGTGGAAAGAAATATTCTTGGTCACAAGTTTTTCTTCATTGCATGAACTTAGGAAATCCTGAACCACATTTTCTTCACGTTTAAATGGGAATAACAGTCTAAGGCTGCTTAGAGAATCACCGGAGACAATACATTTTGTCAAACCTCATACAACATTACTTATTTGGAAAGATCCATTGAAACGGGATGGGAAAAACTGTGAGTGCTCTCAGTACTCATTGCAGTTCCTCTCCTTCCTGGTGTGGGCTGCCCTGTCTCAGGGTCCTTGCAGTTAGGCAGGCCCATGCGATTAGTTCTGACCAAGAACATGTGAGCAGAAGGGACATTATTGATGCCACTCTTACTTCTGTAGTGAATGGTACAGTCAATTTAGAGTACAAAGCACCCGCCCCTTTAAGGGTTTTGCTTAATAACTGTGATTGAGAGAAACAGTCCTACAAGACCATCAGCAAAAGTGAGCTTGGAAACCCTGGAGGAGGCCATGTCGTAGAGTTCAGGCTGAACCTTTGTAGATGAGAGGGCTTATCATGCTTCCAGCAATAAGTATACTTATAGGAATAAATAACTTACCCCAACTATTTAGCATGACCGATTTATTTTACCCTTCCATTATTATTTCATACTATGGTGAAGAAATTGAGATCTACAAAAATGTAGTGACTTGCTCCAAATCTTATCTAGAACATGACTACATTATTCAAGGTTCTCCATGCTTTTATGGTGTCTGAGAAGTCCCAGGATCTGCTGTATACAAGAATGCTGGTGGTGTAATTCAGTCCAAGACTGAAGGCCCGAGAATGAGTGTGTGTGTGTGTGTGTGTGTGTATTATTCAAGGTTCTCCATGCTTTTATGGTGTCTGAGAAGTCCCAGGATCTGCTGTATACAAGAATGCTGGTGGTGTAATTCAGTCCAAGACAGAAGGCCCGAGAACGAGTGTGTGTGTGTGTGTGTGTGTGTGTGTGTGTGTGTGTGTAGGGGTTCGGGGGCACGAGTGTAAGTCCTGGAGTCTTAAGGCCCAGAACCAGACACTCCTATGTCCAAAGGGAGGAGAAGATGGATGTCCCAGCTCAAGAAAAGAGAGCAAGCCGAAACCGGTTTGGCTCAGTGGATGGAGCGTCGGCCTGCGGACTGAAGGGTCCCAGGTTTGATTCCGGTCAAGGGCATGTACCTGGGTTGCGGGCACATCCCTAGTGGGGGATGTGCAGGAGGCGGCTGATCGATGTTTCTCTCTCATCAATGTTTCTGACTCTCTATCTCTCTCCCTTCCTCTCTGTAAAAAATCAATAAAGTATATTTAAAAAAAAAGAAAAAAAAAGAAGAGAGAGCAAGAATCTGCCAGTTCTCCGCCTCTGCCCTCTGCTCTAGTCTGGTCCCTGGAAGAGTTGGAAGGTGCCTGCCCACACTGATGAGGGCATGTCTTCTCTACTCAGTCTACTGATTTAAATTCAAATCTCTTCCAGAAATACCCTCACAGACCCACAGAAATCCATGCTATGCCAGCCACCTGGGCATCCCTTAGCCTAGTCAAGTGGACACAAGAAATTTTTCATCACAGAAACTAAGGTTGTCCTTGAAGGTAGATTGCTGGTCTCCATGTCTATCAATGATTTGTTTATTTATTTGACACATACCCACTGAATGCCTCTGTAGTCTGAGTTGAACCCTCTGCTCAAAGACCTTAACAACTTTGAGGTGAAAACCTGAGCCCATTCTGATACACTACCTTGTCTTCTTTCTCACATCCAGGGGAATGTGTGTGAGCAGGTCTGCGTGTAAGCTCTCGGGTTGGCTAATACTATAAAAGCAAGCGGTCTGTATGGTGTGATAATGAGGAACAAGGGAAGAAACTCCTGTGAGGCATATTCCACAAATTAACGTCTACTCTCCACACTGTGACCCACCCCTGAGATAGGAACTGCTTATCCTTTAAAATGGAAGACTTAGAGAAATGAAAATCTTACCCAAGTTCACACGTGGGAGCTTGGAGTAGAATGCAACCTTAATAAGGGTCCATTTATTTCTTTATCCAAAACTAGTCCTGACACTCTGGAGGAGAGATCATTGGTAACAATTCATGATTCTCCACATGGGAGGTTCCACACACTGATTTCTTACTGGAGCTACACCCCTGCGTTACTAAAGGAGATACCAGCACAGCGTGCAAAGCCAAGTAATACAACATTGCAATTTTGAAGATGTGAGGCCCTTCGTTCTGGTGAGCTAAGCTGCACTGCAAAGAAGTTGCAAGAACTCCTTTGCTTCCTTTGGTCAACAATGACAGTAAAATTACATCCTCTTATCTCTGCCTCCATTGGCTAAGAATAATGCAGTATGAGCAGGAAGCTGACACACCTGGAGAACTTGCTAAAAACATACCTCTCTCAACATCAGACTCTGAGAGGAGACCAAGGAATTTAATATGCACACTGGGAAATGACTGTTATAGTAATAATAGCAGCGAATGTTTACTGACTACTTACTATATATGCATCTTCTTGTCTAATTGTTAGAATACAACTAAATATGTATTATAACTGCAGTCAGCAATGGTATTTTACAGATGAAACAGCTAGAGGTTCCATAGCTCTGGAACCAACTTAATCATTACTACAGTTAATAAAACTTTAGTATTCGTCAGGAAACACCATCTTAGACTTTCTCCAGTCAAGGGGACCTCCCAGAGATGAGATCACTCAAAGATGGCCTTCTGGAATAAAGGATGGAGGAAAACCAAGCAAAGAAAAATTCAAAATTCAAAGAGGCAAATAGAACTGAGCAGTAAAAAGCTGGTCTCACCCAGCTGGCATGGCTCAGTGGTTGAGCGCCAACCTATGAACCAGGAGGTCATGGTTCCAATAAAAATATTATATTTTTAAAAGTTTGCTGTTTCCCCTTCTCTTTTAAAATTTTGTCCCTTAGCTGCCTAGAATGGATCCACTTTTATTGGTGCCTGGGTATTGGATTTGAGATAGCCTCACTGGAATGGCACATTGTTTTCTTGTGCAAATTATACTGATGTACAATTTTAAAGAAATGATTTGTCATAGATAATCCAAGTCGAAATCTTCATTTCACAAAAGAAGAACACATACCGAGAGAAACGAAGTCTTTGCCAGAATATCCAATGTCATCCACAAAACAGCGCCCGGACTCTGGGTCCTCCCGGACACAGGGCTCTGATCTTTCGCTCTCATTCCTGGACTCGGCCTCCTCTGCTTGGATCCTTGTGTCACACTCTAGAAGTTTTTAAAATTCTGACCCCATATCCATGTATATAAAAGAGGGTAGCAGTCGCTTAGGTTTATATAAATGATGTAGCGAATACGAATTTTTATATGCAAATCCCACAATTTTCCTAGTGTTATAGAAATTTCTTTAATAAATACGCTGACTTTTCTGCAAAGAGGGGGAAATTGGTCTGTATCGGCTGTGATTTGGAATAGCTAGATATTTTCAGTTTCCAGATATGTTTCTTGTTTTAGTTTCT
>NW_005371287.1:611276-626907 GCF_000412655.1 Myotis brandtii
AATAGCAGGGTGAGTTTCCTCCAAGGCCTTGTTTATAATGAGTGTGTCAGTGTAAATGAGGTTTGATTTCTGTATTTTTTCACTTGCCTGTGACAGTCCTTGTTGCTCTTTAATCTATAGAAGACACATTTTAAGTGAAACCCCTGGACACAAATATATGGCAGAGGTTGAGGGCAATTACGAGTACTTTTTCTAAGCTAAAATGATTCAAGGCCATCTTTCCATTAGCTTGTCCTAATAATGTTTCTAATTGACTAAAGAAAAGGAAAAGGCACTTTCAGGATATTCTCTCACTTCCTAGCTACTGTGTGTATGTTTTTTACCTTCTCTCTATCAGGTATATAACTTGGAACTAAGAAATATTATTATTCTCTATTCATCTGGGGAATCTACTGAAGTTGAAGCAAATATTTATCATTTTCTATGACATGTGAAGGAAGGGGCAAAAGACCACTTTCTAAGTATTTATCGTATTCCATGAACGCACAGGGTTGAGTCTCATGTTTACTTCCCCTTAATAACAACACAGTTACATAGAGTACAGTCTATAATACCAAGAAAGTGAAGTTGAAAGATAATTATATACCATGGTATTGAGAACAGGTTGTGCAGTGTCTAATTAATTTTTAACACAAAACGAAACACCCTAAAATATATTCTCTTAAGGATCGGAATTAGAACAGTCAGACAAATCCCTGCCCTCAAGTGGTTTACACGGTTATAGGGATAACTCACAACTAGAGAAAAAATAAAATACATATAGGCAGGTAGGGAAAAAGGCATCAGTATTACTGTTAGATAAAATGATAGCAAATAATAGAAAGTGGAGTGTGTGGGGGCAGAGAGCCATGCTAGATGATGTAGGAATCCATGCTTCACGAAAGGGTGTTGTTTGAGCTGAGATCTAAATGTTGAAAAGTAATCGGCCATGAGAAAGTTTTGGGAAAAGTCACTCTAGGCAGATGCACAGTGAGTGCCAGAGCCCCCAAGAAGCAACCAGCTTGCAACTGTCAAGGACAGCAAGACTGACAAATGTGACTCTGGTTGAGGTAAGCGAGACAGTGCTGTTTGCCATGATTGAAGACCTGGGCAAGGACTCTTCCACATTGGTCCTATAGAGCAGGAGGGGGGTATGGGACTTACTCGAGGAATGATAAAACTCCATTAGAGGGTTTTGAGCAAATGAGTGATATGATGTGTTGTATTACCGCAAACCATATGACATATCTAATATACAACATTGTGACTGACGCCATATTGGCTCCCCATATTTCACCCTAATAGTTTTTTCTTTGGAAGATCAATTACCCTTCTGTGTCGACAATAAATCATGAAATGGTGAAAGTTAAAGACAAGAGTGAGGCCCTAACCAGTTTGGCTCAGTGGATGGAGCATTGGCCTGCAGACTCAAGGGTCCCAGGTTCGATTCTGGTCAAGGGCATGTGCCTTGGTTGTGGGCACATCCCCAGTGGGGGGTGTGCAGGAGGCAGCTGGTCGATGTTTCTCTCTCATCGATGTTTCTGACTCTCTGTCCCTCTCCATTCCTCTCTGTAAAAAAATCAGTAAAATATATTTTAAAAAAAGAAAAGAGTGAGGAGAGTGCTGTAGTAATCTGGCAGTTGACTTGATTCAGGTTGAAGTACTTGTGATGATGTGAAACTAACCAATATGGGAGATCATATGAAGGTAGAGTTGATATCACTTGCTGATGGATTGATTTATCTCTTTTCTGTGGTTCACAGATTGAAGAAAGTGAGGAGATTGTGCTTGGAGATGTGCATGAGAAGAGGCATGAGAGGGATCTCTCAGTGATTGGCCAGCATTGAAGACATGCTCCCAACTCCACCAGAAAGGGGGGGAAATTCTCTCAGAGTTACAATATAATATCAATATATCTGAAATCAGATCAGTGCTCAGAGTTTCTAAATGAAGGCATATCTCTACATCTTGGCAAGAAATTTACTAAATTTACTCTAACAGGTCTCTAGCTGGGAATTTGGTAAGCCAAATTGAAGAAAGCTGAAGACAAACAATCTCC
Source organism: Myotis brandtii (assembly GCF_000412655.1). Lineage (NCBI taxonomy): Eukaryota > Metazoa > Chordata > Mammalia > Chiroptera > Vespertilionidae > Myotis > Myotis brandtii. The sequence goes on from NW_005371287.1 coordinate 613,315, forward strand.
AATTGGCAGTAATCTCAAAAGAATTCCAGATTTAAGGAGAATTTTTTTCTTATCTTGGCAAAAAGAGCTGCCAATTCTGGGGAGGACATCATTAGGATTTTTTTTTTTAGCTGAATGTCACTGAACTCTAAATCCATGTTCATCAAGTAATTATCTCATTAATCACTGGGGTGTACACCTGAAACTAATAAAATATTGTATGTCAACTGTAATTGAACAATAAAATGAAATAATAAAAGGAGTACATATTTATAGCAGGAGAGCTCTATCTAGTGTCCATGGATGGGCTTCAGGTGGCTCTTAAACCCCTGCTGTTCCATGCAAATGTTCATTTGAGATGGTAAGGGAAGGTCAACATGCTTTGTTAAATTCCCAAAGAGGTTCTTCACACCAAAAAGGTAAACATCCTTGGCCTAGACAGAGAGATAGTATGGACATGAGAACACCAACAACTACTTTCTAATCTTTATCTTTCCCTCTAAATCTAAATCATACAACTTTTTATTTCCTCTCTTAGCCTCTCTCTTACACTGGTCTTCTTGTTTGGTTTTGGACTTAGCTTTAATTACCTTACAAACTGCATCCAAGTCTTCCTGTTGCTACAACTCTATGGTAGTAGCTGCTTCAAACCCTAAAGTCGCCCTTAATTTGCATCCCACCTTGGATCTTCCCTGGGTGTTCTGGCCCATTGGGTCCATCTCCAAGGCCAACTTCACTCTGAGACTTCCTCTGAAGCGGGTGAAAGGCATTGTGTGAGATGGGGTTGTGCAGTGACATGCTGACATTCTTTGTCTCTGCCAGGCTCTAGTTAGAACTAGGAGCCTGTGGACTTTGGACTCTGCAATTTTTAGAAGGTGATTGCTGAATATCTGATTTATGTTAGGCAAATCCGTATGCTGTCTCATTGAATTCTCAGAGAAGTGAGAGTCACTCACACACAAGCCTGAGAGTTAATTCTCGCAGAAGATCCTCAGGTACAGAGAAACTTGCTCATATCTATTTCAATTAACACCGTTCATTTTTTAATGGCAAGAGATTGCACTAGGAAACTAATAGCATTATTATAATCAATCCCTAAAATGGCTCTTAAAATTGGAATTGCTCATCTTATTACAAATGAGCAGTGAGATAATCAAAGAGAGTAAATAACTTGATTAAGCTTAGCGAGGCAATGGCGGAGCGAGGATTCAAACCAGGTTCATTAGAATTCTAGAACCTGTGCTCTTTCTCCTGCAAATAAAACCCATCTCTTGACTATTTGATTAATGTTCTTTCCATTACCCATAGAATTTTCTCACATTTACACATCACACTTTAAAGTTATGGCGCCATCTATACACATTAGTTCATTAAAGTTTTGCACCATTTAAATATAGAAACTGAGATAAACATACAGGTTAAAAAGAGAAAACTGATAATAAAAACAAAATAACCTCATTCTCAATCCAATACTCTTTTGATAATATAACTATGCTTTTCACCTAATGAGCAACTATCTCAAAATAAAACACACTTTGAACAGTATGTTTATAATGCAGTCGGTGCAGTTTTTAAAGCTTACCAGCATTTTTTTCCTATGTCAAAACAATTGACATAGTCTTTTTTTTTTTCAGATCACTTCTCTGAAAACTGTTTTCCATGCTATTTCACATCTGGCTCTTCTCACAGATGTTTTTAGTAGTAAAAATAGCTGAAGAGTAAGAGAACAGCAAGATTCTGAGACCAGAAATACAAGGTGGGACAAGAGTAGGTTTACAGTTGTTCCTATGGCAAATAATATAGCAACAAATAGTAACACAGGAATACACTATGTTGTGTTCTCACAACTGTAAACCTACTGCATGCTCTGTAATTTATTTTCTGTAGTTTTCTGTTGAGCAGTAGGCGTTGCAGACAGGTTGCTCTCCAGGATTTGGAAGGATTTTCTAAACTTTCTGAGCAGTGGCTGTCTGAAGTCATGTGTGTGCAGAACCCCATGAGCGCACTCTCACACATAATAGGCGTGGGGTTTGCAAGCTCATGGAAAGGGCGGTGATCACTTCATTGTCATTGTCATTTGCTTGTAAAAGATGCTGTATTTGGTTCCTAAGGCTGCTCTAATAAATGACCATGAACATGGTGGCTTCACACAGCATACATTGATTATCTCTCCTTCTGCAGAAAGATAATAACTTGGACACAGAGCTTTCTCAGCTCTTGGTTGGGGGTGGGGGGCCGTATTCTCTTCTGGAGGCTTTAGGGGAACAAATATTTCTTTGCTTTTTCCCCAGCTACTGAAGGTCACCCTCATTCCTTGGCTCACGGCTCTCTTCCTCCATTTTCAAAGCCAGCAACAGAAAACTGAATTAATCCTATTTCTCCGAGTGCCTCTTCAGCCTCTTCGTCTACTTTTAAGGACCCTGTGCTTACATGTGGATAGTCCAGAATGATCTCCCTGGGTTAAGGTCAGCCAATCAGCAAGTCTAATTCCATCTAAGTCCTTAATTTCTTTGTCATGTGATATCACCTAATCACAGTTTGCAAGGATAAGGATGTGGACATCTTGGGGGGGGGGGTGGATTATTCTGCCTACTGCAGGTGCTAAGCCACAATTGATTATTCATGTCATACACACATTTCCAATTCAATCCAGTCACTCAGAAGGGCCTGCTGCGTGCAGCTCTATGACAGGTTTTATTGAAGAGGGATGATTCCGAGCTCTTTCAATGAGAATGAGGGTTGGCCTTTTAGGTATAAGGTTAGCTTTGTGCACTGAAGATATGAATAATGTCAGTTTCTTTTTGAAGCTCTTTCCAGCCCAAACTAAATTCATAAACTATTCTCATTGACTTCTCTGTTTCCTGAACAAGCCACCTCCTTTGGTAATTATAACTTCAGAGCATTCTTCACTCATGAATACCTTGAAGGAAAGGTGATGTATGCAAGGTCTTGGTTTGGCAGATAAAAGCACAGAGGGCTCAAGAGGAGAATGACCCATCCAAGGTCCACGAGCTCCCGTTCCCCAGGCCAGGCCCAGAGCCCGCTGTCTTCCCTCTGTGACTCGGGGTTCGATTTCCTCCTCTCTCCTGCCAGACACCAGTGACTTATCTAAAATGAGTTTAATCCCTAGCAGTGACAGCGAATTCCCTTAATCCCATAAGCAAGGTGCTGCAAAGCCGGGCTGGTTATAAATCTCCTGCACGCAGGGATGCTCAAACAGCTTTTCTGCCTGCACCCAGTTTCAGGGTGTGTGCTTTGGCCTCTTCCTTGAAAAGCAGAGTGAGAAACTAGTTTCAACCCTGAGTTATTCCTAGTCATTAATTCCACTCTTTACATATGAATGACCAAGCCTACATTTTTTTCCTTGTTATCTTCTTTACTGCGACATACTTACAAAATGTATGTTTTCTCCTCCTTTTTTGGTTTTACTTAAAATATTAATTAGAAATGCTCCCATTTTGTGACTTTTTAACTCTCCCTAAAAATTGTTTAAATCCAGTCTCCCTACCATGCTCAAAACATCAAGAAAAAAAAAGGCAGCAATATACACAGACCCTGAGATGAAGCAGATTTGAAGCCAGCTGACTAAGACTTTTAAAATATTGTTATAAATCTCTTCAAGGTCTTAAGGGAAAAGATATGTCACAGGAGGAAACAGATGGGAAACTTCACGAGGGTAATGGAAACTGTAGAATGAGGACTAAATGGAAATCCTAAAGATAAAAAGTAAAATATCTGAATTTAAAATAAATCATTCAGTGAGCTTAATAGCATATTATTACAAAAAGGTTATTATTAAACACAGATCAATACAGATTATCTTCTATTAAAAAAGGAAACTTCATCATTTACATCAGTGGTTCCCAAACTTATTTGGCCTACCGCCCCCTTTCCAGAAAAAATATTACTCAGCGCCCCCTGGAAATTAATTTTTTTAAAATTTTAATAGCAATTAAACAGAAAGATATATGTATTAATGTTTCTACCTTTTTCGTAAAATATAGTAAAGAAAGGTGTAAATTAGAAACATTGAAGTTTGAAATTATGAAACTATTTATTAAACTCAGAATAGAAAGGTAATACAAAAAAAGTTAAAACAAATGCACCTGTGGCCATCACCACCCCCCTGGATCGCTGCAGCGCCCACCAGGGGGCAGTAGCGCCCACTTTGGGAATCACTGATTTACATTGTCAGGTTCTCTGTTTTATTTTGTTTAAATTTGGCAGTAATTCCTGGCAGTAGCAGCCATGTAGTTAATGAAAGATTGTTTGTAGATCTGTCACAGTCCTCCACCGAGGCAGTGATACTCATTGTCAGGGTCTGTGATCTTCCCACAGTGTTTTCCCGGGGAATGACTGATGACGGGGGATGGATCTGTTTTGCTAATTTACAGTATCCCTTGATAGTAACAAGACATGACAGTGCTTAGGTTTGGCTGAAGAATCAAAATGATTTGTTATCATTCTCATTATGGAATGTGACATAGGGATGCGTGGTTATCAAGCTTAATCAGATATGAATATCTAACACCTTCAATCCCTAATTAATGGAAGAGCAAGCATCCTCGTTCTGGGTACTGTCATCCCTCAAGGTAGGTTGTAGCTCACCTTCCTGTGCAATTGAACTCTCTCCAGAGTCACCCTCCCTGGCATACCCCCTAGGGAAGGTGAGGACACGTGAGTGGCTGGGTGGGTAAGAGCAAGGAGAAGAAAGAAAAAGTAAAATGTGATTGTTTTATAAGCTAAATGACTTATGATCCCTTAAATCTCCTAAGGATTTCTATAAACCTAAATTGTTAATATTTATTAAGCCCGTATCCAGAACCCACATAAACCCACCTCTTTCAATGACCGTGGACATGAATAAGGAAGGTTGCCAAAGTTCAAGCTTCTTTCAAGTTTCCCATTAGAAATGTCCTGTGTGTGGCCACCATGAGCATGACTCCTACTGAGCTTCCAGCCTTTTTAACACCACATTTCCTCTTGCTTTCTGATCTTTTCAATCTCGGTTGTCCTTTCTCCACTTCCAGATCCTGCTTCTGCCTGTAATACTTCTCCATCTCCCCAATCTGCCTTTACCTCTGCTCCTATAACACTGGTTATTCCTCTAGATTTCACCCCAGCCATCACTGTCCCTGTATTTTTCTATCTAAGACAATTTCCCTTTTTAAACAACCTCAGACCTACATATTTTATTCCTAGCATTTATCATACTTCTATCTTCACATTCATGATATGATTATTAATTTAGTTGGTGTTTGCCTCTTAGAACATTAGCCCCCTGTAGGAACTCACCATGTTTTTCCTAGTCATAAATTAATATTGAGCACAACATAGATTATCTTTAATCATTTGCCAAAATAATAAATACATATCTAATAATCGACTTGATATTTTGTGAGGGAGTAATTATGTAAACATAATTTTACACAAAATATAGTTGCTTATTTTCTTATACTTAATATTTTTTATATCAGGCTAGACCTAATTATCAATATTCCTCATGAATAATAAAAAAGTTATCTTACTTACTAAATAACTGAATACATCTTATTTGAACTATATGCCATAAAATGCAATCATGATCATTTATCCCCATGGATTGGTTTAGATATATAAATATCTCCAAACCAGCCCTAGCTGGTTTGGCTCATAGACTAAAGGTTCCCAGGTTCAATTCTGGTCAAGGGCATGTACCTTGGTTGCAGGCCCCTGGCCCTATTCAGGGTGTATGCAGGAGGTAACCAATCCATGTGCCTCTCTCACATCAGTGTTTCTCTCTCTCTCTGTCTCCCTCCCTCCCTTCCATTCTCTCTAAAAATCAATGGAAAAATATCCTCAGGCCCTAGCCGGCTTGGCTCAGTGGATAGAGCGTCAGCCTGCGGACTGAAGGGTCTCAGGTTTGATTCCGGCCAAGGGCACATGCCTGGGTTGCGAGCTCAATCTCCAGTGGGGTGCGTGCAGGAGGCAGCTGATCAATGAGTCTCTCTCATCATTGATGTTTCTATCTCTCTCTCTCCTTCTCCCTTCCTCTCTGAAACCAATAAAGAGATATATTTAAAAAATATCCTCAGATGAGGATTAGCAACAACAACATCTAAAAAATAAATAAATAAAGATAAGGAAGCTCAGTGCAATTAAGCCCAAGATCACATTGCTTCTGAAACAAAGTAGTTTTTAAAAAGTATAGGTACAGCTGAACCCCTCTGGGTTCACCACATTTCCCTACGTGCCTGCCGCCTTCGTCCAGAGGGTTAGGTCTGGTCTGGGCTCCAGCCCAGCAGAGAATCGCCTGTGAGGGCTAGAGAGGCAGGTCAGCAGTTGGATGACTTGTCTATTTCTATTTCGCAGTTTATGCTGCTAAAGGCATTCGCCACAAGAGGGCACAAAGACTTATGAAACTGGACTTTGTGCTTCAAACTGGAAGAGGGAGGGAGGGATGAAGAGGAAAGAGAAGAAGCAGAGAGTATTTTCAAGCAACTATTTTAAATTCCAGCATTGCAGGCAAGCTGACCTGAAATTGAAGGTACTACTATTCATCAGCCGAGGCAAACATAAATCCTGCACAGGTTTGAGATGTTTAGGAAAATTTATCATGAACACCCTTATTAATAAATATTTGATATGCTTTGACATCTAGAAAGGTGTCCTGTGATTTCCATGAAGATGTGTTTTGGTCTAGAAGCACACTGGAATATTCCTTCCTTTTTTAAAAAATTTTTAACCAATTGCCCTTCATTGTAAAAATTCAATTTTCTTCCCCCTGATCCCCTGGGAATTCTTCCTTGATAGTGTCAGCCCTGAGAATTATTTTCTTCCTCCACATGAGCTTTAATAATTTCAATTTCCATCTGTTCATCTCCCCATATGGTCAGTGCTTGCTGTTCAGGGATGGAGACAGAGGCTTTAAAACATAATCCTTCAGTTGAAGGAACTCAGAGACCGGAGAACATGAGAGGAAAGTCATCTTTTTTTTTAAGTATCCCTGAACAACATTTCTTATTTTACAGATCCTGAGTCACCAGAGTTTAAGTCATGTCCCCAAATCCCACCAAGGCCAATTTGACTTCAAAGCCAGAGGACACTGGTTTGACTTCAAAGCATTTCAACAAGAACGTAGATTTACGTCCTCTACAGCCAGCTTTGCAGAATGCTATGATACCGTTGTGATTTAGCCTAGTGATGAGTCACTGGAAAGGAGCGAAGGGAAGGCCACAGATTGTGGGCATGCATTTGTGCAGCTTTGCCAGGAAGCCGCAGTTCAACGCTCTCCGGGTCTGTTCCCCATGGGTCCTGGGAAAGGGACTGGACTAAGGAAGAATAGATGCATGCCCAGTAAGCTCTGGATGAGACGGAAAGGTACTTGTCGGTCAGTCACACCTGGGAACAGACCATTTGCCAGAGTAGGTGTGGCCACGGCAAGCACAGGAAGATTTAAGGTATTTAATCTCCTAAACAAAGGCGCTCTCTCTTGGCTCTTGGCTCTTGGTTCTCTTGGGACTCTTGTTGCTGGGGGCACACTCTCTTGGACCCGCACAATGGGCTAATGGACTGCCTAATGCTACCCTGGACCCAGCTCCACCATAGAAGGGGACTTTGGACTCTGGTGTTGCTTCCAGCTCTGCTGATGCCTCTGCCATACATCTTCCAGGATGGGAATAAGGGAGATGGGACTTTGGAAACCCAAAGATGTGATTCCACGAAAATAGAGCTTTCTACCACATCTCATCCTCCTGTGGGGGCCTCTGGAGATGCTTATTCCAGTGGTACCCGAAGAACCCTCCTCCCACTAGCAACGGAGAAAGACCACCCATGCATTTCTCTGGTAACAATAATAGATCTTCAAGTCCTATCTAATAAATACAATTGAAGCTTCTTGATAATTGATTACTATACACAATCATCTACAGAGATGATTAATTTTTTTGGTAATCCCATGTGTATGTAATAAGTGACAAAATTCTCTTTTTTTCTTGATGCAAGATGGAACCATTTAAGAAATATGAACTTGCCGAAACCGGTTTGGCTCAGTGGATAGAGCGTCGGCTTGCGGACTGAAGGGTCCCAGGTTCGATTCCGGTCAAGGGCATGTACCTGGGTTGCGGGCACACCCCCAGTGGGAGATGTGCAGGAGGCAGCTGATCGATGTTTCTCTCTCATCAATGTTTCTAACTCTCTATCTCTCTCCCTTCCTCTCTGTAAAAAATCAATAAAATATATAAAAAAAGAAATATGAACTTGACAATTAACTCATGTTAGATAAAACCATTCATGAAAATTCAAATCGAATTTTTTGTTACCTACTTTGTGTGATGAGCTAAGAGAGCCAACTTGAGAACCAATTAAATCAACATGGTCAGCAGCTGCCAGGACCTCGCAGAGGGTGTGTGTCAGAACTGCTGGAAGGCTTTGCAGGAAACTCTTGTTGCAAAGGGCAGTAGAGAAAATTCCAAGAACGATACTTTGCATGAGCTCTGTATCTGTTATGCCACAATGAGCTGGGTCATGGGAAGGGGACACGCCCCCGAGAGCTGCTGGATGCTGCTGTGCCCGAAGATGAGTAGATGCCAGTCTGTGTACTCCAGGGACCAATTTTACGGAGAATCCCATTTCCCCAGGGAAAATCATTCTCAGCTGTGTGGTACTGAAAGAGCTCCATAAATGTTAAGCATTCATTTTATTTTTCAAGTATTCCATTTTCTCTGAATTTCTAGACATAGTGGGAGACAGCATCACCGAGTATGAAATTCAGTACAAAAATGCTATTAAGTTCAATTGCTTTAGGATAGAGGTTAACTTTTTTTGTATTAATATCCAATTGGTAAAAGTTATCCATGTCAAAGAATCAAAAAGCTATTAAGCGAGAACGTACTTTGTAAGTCATAAGCACATTGAATAAAGATGCCATCCTTCTATTGAGAAGGATTTCTGAATGATATACTGGCTGTTTAAAATTCATAATCCATGACCTTGGTTTCTGAACTGCAGATGGAGAAGTAATACTGTTTTCATTTTTCTTTAAGATTTCATTTTCCTATTGCAAAAGTTTAAGCTGAATGTGTATTTTGGGTGCCAAATGATACCATCTGAAATGGCACAATCTTACATTATACAGTCTATCCATGAAGCAGAATGGGTAAAAGCTAAACAAATTTCACTGCTAGTGGCTGCAGTGAGCTGCTCTTTCTTAATACATCAGTTGATATTTGGGGGCAGACTTCATGCATTTCTAATAGCCCCCACAAAATGTCAGCCTGGTCAGGAACAGTGAGCTGGCAGGGAGCAGACGTCCACAGCCCATACGATGGCCCAGGACTGCCAAGCCATCGCCCGGATAATGGGTCTCACGCAACTTTTCTGGACAAGCGCGATGAGCTCTAAATGCCATCCACTATTCTGCTTGCCACTCTTTCCCCAGAAGTGAAAATGGAGGTCTATTTTTTCCCCCAAAAACCTCTGGGCCATAAGTGACAAAGTTAAACTCTAAATTATATTATCTGAATTGAATGAGATTTTTAAAATTGCAATTGAATAAATTCATATTATTATTAATCAAAACCACTCATTTGCCTGTACATTTTTCTTCCTTATCTCTCTCACGCCTCAATTCCTGAAACACACACACACACACTCCATAAACTATAAAGGGCTTTATACAAGAAAGAAAAGTTGAAACCATGTAAAAATGCACAATTTGTTTCCGGAGAACAAAGTTAATATTAATAATTTATTTTGGCTTTAAACCTCAATTATTATGTAGTTAAGTCTTAAACATTTGTATGAAATTATTCTTTTTCTCCTGACTAGTCCTAGTCCTTCTGACCTTTGAGTGGTAGCACAGAACATGGCTTCCGGATAGAGGCTCAGGAGCCATACTATCTGAGCTCAATCCCAGTTCTATTTCTTACAAACTGTGTGAGCTGGTGTGTCATTTCACCTGTGTTTTAATGTCCCCGGCTGCTGATGTACAGGTGATGCACTGTTTGTGAAGACTGATAGATGCAAAGTTCACTAAACTGTGCCTGGCCCATAGTTAGACAGTCTAAGCATCACATTTCTTTCTGGAATTTTAAATTATTATCTTACAGATATTAAAAGGAGAGGAATAACATAGTCTTGGATTTGGGATTTTTAAAGTATTTGATATAGATTCAAACATAGTAGGTCCTAATTTGAAGAAAAAAATGATTTCAATGATATACAATAATGACATATACCTGCCAAATTAGAAACTTTGTTCAGTTTAGTTGATGTATATGTATATGAGTTTGTATGAAAAATGTTTTAAAACCTTGATTAGAACCCCAAAAACCGAGGAGAGAGAGACTGAGAAATCTAACAGATGAGAATCATCAAAATATTTTAGCAATCTAGCATATGAGAACTAAATCAAGTTTTATACTCCTGGGCAACCAACACAAAAGGAAAGTAATAGCAGCTCCTCTCTTTGTACCCTTTAAACAAACAGTGACATTAGCTCTTGACAGAGAGACAAAGTGGTTACTTCTTCACTGATATTTCCTTCTGAAGGAGGATCCATCATAGGGAGAAAAAAAATCACTGAAGAAGCCATAAGTTATTTGACTCCAATTTTACAAAATACTGTGAACTATTCATTACATGGTTACATATTTAGAGTTTTATAGAAAGGCCAAGGCTTGCTATGGGTGTGCAACTTGGTGAATATATTTTATGGGATTTTAATGCACCTGCTTGTGTATTTTGCTCTTTGCTGATGGAGTTTGGTTTGGGTTTAGAACTTCGAGGACAGAAAGAAGAGAAGAGCCTTCGGTTGTCCCACTTCCACATCAACCTCCTCAGGTCTAAGTTTGGCGAGATCTCATTGCTGCTAAGGCAAGATCCAGCTCTCTGACCACACCTCTGGGGGTGGGGAATGAAGAGGAATCTGTAGTTTCTGAGGTGATAGCCAAGCAGACATCAGAACACCCACAGAGCCTGTATCGATGGCTGATGGCTGCCCTGGAACAGGCCCTGAGGATCCCCCCAAAATACTGCAAATCCATGTGAGTAACTAACACATGGTAGGCTATACAGAAAAATGAAAACTAAACTAAAGTAACAGCAGCATCCAGAGGCTTCAGAGTAAGCAAACAAGGGTTCTCAATGTGGCTCCATACCAAGAAGCTTGAACCGCCCCCCCCCCCCACCACCACCACAGTGCTTAGCTGCTTGGTTGGTATGTAAGTGTTTGGGAAGGAAGAAATGAGATAATAGATTCATACTCCAATCCCTGGTTCAATATTGGACACATGGTAGATCTTAAGAAAGAATAGTTATTTCCTCTTGTCCCAAATTTTGTATTACTTATTTCAAAATCCAAGTGCTGTTTACTGGAAAGAATCTGCTGAGTATTATTCAGGATACCCTGGTATTAGGACTGTGTTTGTTTGTTTGCTGGTGCTTCCATTGTTTATGGAAATGACAGGACTTTTCAATCCTGGGAATCGGAAGAGCTAACACTCCCTCGAATGGGAGTGAAGGTTGAGTGCAGGCCAGTCTGGTTAGTTAACACAGACACTTGAGAACTAAACGGCCCATATTCCTGTGCCACTTGGTTTCCAAAAAGAGAAGGGATCAGAAACCAGAGCCAGAGCCAGAGAGAGCCTCCCATTGCAGTCATGGGCAGTAGAACTGGTTTTCTTTTTTACGCACGAGCTGAGTATCTTCATGGTCTCAAAGGAAGTAAGAGGATCTTTACGAGGATTGGCCTCAGCGCGGTAACTGCGCCTACCGCAGTGATTGACGGGAAATGGATGGAAGCTAGAGAGAAGAGAGAGCTGCACAGGTGGAGCCGCTCCTCATACAGTCCCTGATAACGCAGCTTCAGGTTTTATTTGGAGACTGGAATATAAATGGTTATTGAAAGGTGTGAGCATTTGCGTTTGGTAGCAGACCCAAGAAGTAGTGTGGCTCTCCATTTTCAAAGTTCATATGGGTATTCCGTGGTCTACTTACTAATAGCTAGTGAATGTCCGGGTCCCACTAAGCATTGTTTTGCTCAGCCCTCACTCATCCTCCCCACCTGTTCAGTGATGGCTGAGCTTAGTAATGAGTCCTTGCCCGGGAAGGATGCTACAGGGGCCTTGAAGGAGACCCCGAACCCATCCATAAACATGATCAAGAGCAGAGTTCCATAGGACACATGCTGTTCTGTGATGACCTTAGAGGTCATGCTTGTCCATATGATTTTTCATGCAGCATTTCGGATCTTGGTTTTCTGGAAACCCTAACAATGGCAGGAGTCACATAATTCCTGCAACATCCATGACCAATGTAACCCTGAGGAGAACTTGGTCCCGCAGGCCTCTTGCATTTGGAGTTAATATGGACCAAGGTCTAGCTATCAGAGTCTGTGATTCTGAAATTCAACGTCTGAGTTTAAGCAGACCCTAGTGGGGGGTGTTGGACTGATATTTAATAACAAAGTGATGCAGGAGAGAAAATTTCCCAACAGATTTATTTACTTAGAGATGCAATGGTAAGTTTTAAGCATCTAGAGAGTTCACACATTCTACTGAGATCAATTTTACTGATTCACAGTTTCATCATGAATCCTCTCATGATAGTTTATCTGCATGTGTCAAAAACACATTTTTGAACATGAGTGACATCTTAAGGCATAAAGAAACCTTCCGTGGCTCCTGAGATAAACAGCTGGAGGTTGATGCTACTTAATTTCTATGACTGGTGCTTGCAGAAAAACTCAGTTCTCTTCCTCAGCCCCATCTATGGAAATGCTATAAGAATGCTGGTGCGGAAATATTCAGAGAACGCTTTGCAAAGGCTACCTACATTGTCTTTCTGAAACATAAATGCACGCGAGAAGAGAAAAGCGGCCACCCCAAGGACTGAGGTCTTTGTGCTCTGTAACAACAAGCGCCCATCCAGGAGCCTGAGGAGGGCTGACATTTGCATTGCACCTGGTTAAGCAGCGCAGACCCAGCAGAAAACGCACCTCGCGCCCACTGGCCTGGAGGTGCTGAGAACGATTAGGAAAATGTGCCTTTTATGGAGCTGCACCAGCTTCCTGGCGTTTGGGGAACAGGCTGCCTCCAGGGCTTGCGGTGTGGGCCTGCAGTAAACAGAGTGCACAGCAAAGGTTCGAGTTGGCTTTTTGTTTCCCATTGCTGACTGCAGGGGTTAACAGGTATTTCTATTCTTCAAAGAAAAGTGGTACAATTTTTCCCCCTAGAATCCATTTAGCAATTTCATCAATTGTGAAGTTATTTTTTTTAAACAAAGGCTTTTGAAAGATGTAAAGTTGGTTATTATTTGAAAGCATCCTGAACCAGATGTAGCCGTGGCCATTGGAGATCAGCAACATTTCCCAGTAATTTTTAGGAAAAACAAAACAAAGTACCAGCTACGTAACTGCCCATAGATTTCCTCCTCTTTATACCCAATCTGGTAGCTTCCTTCAACTTAGTATGAAAACTTTTATTCAGCAAATGTTCTATTTGAGGCTAACAATTCCTCTCTTACAGTGCATGTATTTAAAGCAGTCATTTCAAACCTCAGAGGGAAGGCAGGGGAGTGTGGGATGGGGAAGAGATCAACCAATGAACTCAAATGCGTACATGCATAACCCACAGA
>NW_005371287.1:626925-704889 GCF_000412655.1 Myotis brandtii
GGAAAGGTCAATGGAGAAAAATGGGACATATGTAATACTTTCAACAATAAAGATTTATTAAAAAAAAATAAAGCAGTCATTTCATTCTTCTGCAATGATGGTAACAGCTTGCTGCCTCTTTTATCTGATGGTCTTTAAAAAAATGTAAATGTATGTATTAATGTTATTCTTTTATATAAGCTGACCTTAAGATTAAATGAGTTTTGAGGTCAAAATGCTTGCAATTCACTCTTGTCTTGAAGACCATGGCAGTGAGCCTCAAGTGGAAATGTCGGGGTTCGGTATTACCCAGCCTGCTGTGGAGCTCAGGTCAGCTCCTATGTCTGTGAGAACTGGAGAAAGCACGTCACCTCTTTGTGCTTTTTCTTCATCTTTAAAATAGACAGAAATGCTTCCTTTTAAATTATAATAAGAATCAAATGCGATAGCTGATGTTAAGGCATGGCAAGGAGAATTTGCTCAGTACGATAGCTTTCATCACCCCATCCCTAGTAGGTTAAAAAAAGATAGCTATCTATAGACATATTATTCCTACTAGAATTTAACTGGGAATTATTATTTTAATATCAATTTTAGTAAGTTTAAAAGTGCCATTTGGAAATTCAACAATTTAGTAAGAAAAAATATATTTTATATGAAGAAGAGATTATTTGTATGAAAGCCAAAGTGTTAACTATGATATGTTAATCAGGAGACTGTTTTAGGCATAAGGACCTAACACACACACACTTACACACACACACACACACAAAAAAAAACTAAACAAAAACAAACAGACAAAAAACCCCACCTTCTCATTATTAGAGTTTCAGAGAATTAATTAGAGGTTTTAGTCCCTATCCCTTATTCTGAGTTTGTGTGGGAGCCAGGAATATGTACTTTTATCAAATTTCCCAGATGATGTGGATACGGAGGGTCAACAAACCACGTTCTGAGAAACACTCAAATATGTCATAGATTATTCCAAACTAAATATAAGGCAGCCCTAACACACGCAATGGCATTCATTGGAAGTGCCAAAGAATCCTTTAAATAACATTAAGTGACCATCCTCAGAAAAGGCAGTCTGCCAACTATAATCAATGATGAAGAGATATCTAAGACTCTGTGCCATCCTTATTCAACCAGGAAAGAAGAGTAACAATAAATCACTAGATGATGTGTTTTTATTGTTGTTGATAAAATTGTCACATATGTTAATGGCATTTTGCCCATTTTAATATCATGTGCTAATGCGGATTTTACTTGGTCTAAGAAAGAGTACAATGTCCTTTTTAACCAGAAGGGGCGACACTTTCTTATATCAATCAAATACTAAACCTATCTCTTCCTAATATAAATGGTCTTTACTCCATATGGAAACTCACATTGGAACACACCCACTGTGTAGAGTTTAGGTCTATTGATGAATATAACCCTGACAAGTTGCTCAAATATGAAAAACATTACCCTTGGGCTCTTCCTTCTTAAATGGAAACCCTGCAGCTCTTCATTTCCCCTGCAGCTTAGAGAAGTCCGACATTTTTGTTGCATCCTTCTCCGGTTTCTCTGACAGAGACATTTGGACCCAATTTACTGCCAAGACAACCAATCAATTAATTGACCCACATTCTGCCAGACCCAGGCAACGCGATGGCTTTCATGTAGCCTTTCCCTGGGGAAAGCTGAGGTGTTAGTGGTTTAAGGGGTTTGACCAAGATCACATGGATGCTTACTAAGAACCCTGGGATTCTCTGAGTTCTGAATTCTGTACTCAATTTCATTGTCAGAGCTACGGGTTGTGGAATAGGGCATCACTTGGTTTTTGTAAAAACGTGAATCAGGCTAATAGCAGCTGGAAGATTTTCTTATAATTGTACCTTCAATAACAGAGTTGATACAGGGCCGTAAGAACTATAAAATTAGGTATTTAAAGTCATGATTAAATTTCATGAGAGGGAAAAAGGGAAGATAACATTATCATAATTACATCTTATCAAATTGAGTTTTTAAATTCTGATTGAAAAAGGTCTGGCAGATGAGAACGTTAGGGAAGACAATATTCCTTCTAGTCCTAAGGCCCTATGGGTTTGTTTTACAAGCTTTGATGTACTTTAAATAAACTAAAGTCTCAAACTATCAAAATTTTTCTTCAGGCCCCTACCTTCCAGAGTAACAAACTATCATAAGGAATTATTGGATATGTTGGTAAAAGAATATGTTATTCTCAAAAATAACCTCACTGTTTAAGGAGCTTGGTTTTTCTGGAATCCATCATTCACTCATTCATTCACTCACTCGCTCATTCATTCATTCATTCATTCACTCATTCATTTCACATGGTTTATATGCCACATTCTTTTGGATGCTGCATGTAAACCATAAGAAATGCATTGTCCTTTTTATATTTAAGTTTTCTATTTGTATGGTCTGATCAGTAAGTAAATAATTCTATGTGAATTACTTAGAAATCAGTCCCCAAAACATAAGATATTAGAGGATAGGAATTCAGTATATTTTTTAAAGAGATTGGGCTCCAGAATTGACCACCAAGTTCAAATATGTCTCTACCATCTACTCGCTGTACAACTTTGGAAAAATTGTCTGAGCCTCATTATCTTTCTTTGTAAAACAGGAATTATAGGAATACCTGTTGGATGGGATCAGGAGAGAACTCAGAAAATAATATACATAAATTGTTTTAAACACTACCTGGAACGTGGTTATGCCATATGGACGGGGCTAACCTTACAGATAAATAAAATAATATGTCTAAATTCCTTTAAACACTGCCTGGAACATGGCTATGCCATATGGACGGGGCTAACCTTACAGATAACGGTTTCTAAAAACTTGCAGAAAAGCAAACACGTAAGCAGTCTTAAATGATGAATGGGCATTTACTAGGAAGCAAAATGACCAAAGGGCTCTAAAATGTGCAAAAACATGGGAAAATCATGGAGTAAGTACAAGAAAGACCGCGAAGTGTGTGAAGAGTCAAAAATAAAGTTTAAGAAGAGTTCTGAAAAGCCTGTGTTTGCACATCAAAAAATGTACCTTCTCCCTAGCTGGTTTGGCTCAATGGATAGACCATCAGCCTGTGGACTAAAGAGTCCCGGGTTCGATTCTGGTCAAGGGCACATGCCTGGGTTTCAGGCTTGATCCCCAGTAGGGGGCATGCAAGAGGAAGCCAATCAATGATTCTCTCTCATCATTGATGTTTCTATCTCTCTCCTTCTCCCTTCTTCTCTGCAATCAATAAATTATATATATATATACCTTCAAAGGAGTAATCATCCTTTCACTTATTTCAGCAGCAAAATGAGCTTCTTGGAGAGTATTGCCAGAGAAGAGCATTACCATGTACAGGTTTTCATATTAACCAGATGCTGGGACACACCTGGATGATGCTAACAATTGCCATATCTTTCCAGTGTTTTAAGAAGTTGTTCTGGTTGCATTACAGAGGACGGGTTGTTGGGCAAGAGACTAAAGGCAGGGAGACAAATTTAAAATCTCTGGAAATTATCTGGGTGACAGTAAGAGCCGGACCTGAGCCAGTGAACAATGGCCTAGTGAGAATGAGGACAGATGTGAGAGATAATTTGGATGAATAATACAGGGTTTTTAAAAGAGTACTTGGATTCTATAAATTAAGGGAATTTGAAAAGAGATACAGTTTTAGAAGATTGATAGGAATTCATTGGAAACTAAAGTACTTTTTAATTTATAAGGTGTTTTAAAAAAAATGTTTGCTGTTACAAACATCATTGTTGTCATTACAGTCATTATTATCTAAACTTCATACTCCAAATCCCCATTACTCTTGCTACCGATCTGATGTCTGTGACATTAGAACTGTACATAACCATGTCAAGCAGGTCTCTAAGGCGCGATTCACCCAATGGCATTTTTCATTTTTGTTTTTAAGTCCAAAAGCAGATAGTTACAAAAACCCAAAGATCAGATGGCTTCCCAGGGCTTGACTGCACGTTGGAGACTGAACGGGTTATTTCGAGTGACGTCATCTGTTTCCTAGACTACTTTGCATCCTGGGAGGTAGAGGTGCCAGGTATGCCTCCAGGTAGCTGTGGGTTTCCAAGCCCATTTTACTGAGTGTTAAGGCCAGTTTCTGGTGTTTTCCACAGCTGGACTGATCTGAAAGCACATGGTAGATGCTCACCATGGCAATGATCACAAGGGAAATAATTCTGATGATAAAACAGGTGAAAGACAAGCCCCCTCCTTTGCAAGTAGTTGGAAACCATAAGTATGTTTTACATTTTCATTTATTTATTTGTTTCCTTATTTTTTTTTTTAGGGAAAGTGTGCTGTGGATGAGGTTTGTGTACTTTTCTCACCACTGTATCCTAGGGCCTACTTTCATAACTGGTGCATCAATTTTTGAACAAAACACTAAAATAATGGGTGATTAAGTACAATTTGTTCAATAAATATTATCTTTAATAAAATAAAATAAACAAAATAGTAATTGAAATATTACAAATGATTATAAAGAGAAAATATTTTCTCAGATTCACCTTGCCCACCTCCACCCAGCCCCTGCCCTCCCTGTCCTCTGGCCATCACTGCACTGTTGTCTGTGTCTAGGGTTATGCATATACCAGTATGTTCTCTGGCTAATCTCTTCACCTTCTTTCATCCAACCCCCCTCTTCCTACCCCCCGCCCATGATAGCTGTCAGTCTATTCCATGTATTCATGTCTTTGTTTCTATTCTGTTAGATTCCACATATAAATGATATCATTTGGTATTTGTCTTTCTCTGACTGACTTATTTCACTTAACATCATAATCTCCAGGTCCATTCATGCTGTTGCTAAAGGTAAGAGTTCCTTCTTTTTTATAGCTGCATAATATTCCATTGTGTAAATGTACCACAGCTTTTCAAACATGGCAACCCCAAGCAGTCATATCCAAGACTGCTAATAGCTATTTGGATGTGCTCACATAAACCTCTTATCTCTGAGGAGCAATTTTTACATCTGATGTAGGTTAAGAGATGGTTAAGGCATAACCTCTAAGTCCCTTTTTAGCTCTCATGCTCTGTAGATATAAATTTGATGCTTGGAATTTTGGGTTCAAGTATTTTTAATAAATGATTCCAATATTCAGATTGATGTTTTAACATTTACTATGCCTCACACATAGAATTTGTTATTTGTTATATTTTATCTATAATTCTGAAAACAAGTTCCCTTTCAAATGCACTCACCCACATTCTGATATTAACTGGGTTGACCAGAACTATAGAGTTAATAAATTGGGAAGTCAGGATTCAATTCCTTTCTTTCAAATCTTTACTGCTTTTGTCACTCTTAACATCCTTGAGATATCCTTGAGTTTTCTCTTGCTAGTTAAAATGAGTTGTTAGTAGAAGATAATAAAGTAGAATAACGTAAAATTAGATATTATACATTATTTAAAAATACTTGTTGAAATGTAATAATAAATTTTCACTAGAAGAGACACTAATGAAAGGCATTTCATCTTCCCCCCCCCATATTATTGCTATGATTCTACTTTTAAAATTGGGTATCAAGGTTTCTAGGGAACGAGATTGGTGTCAGAATTTCCAATAAAAGCTTGATTGTGTGATGGATAACCTGTTCACACTCTGATAAATAGCTTCCAATAATTTTAAAAGCACATCTTGCCCTCATTTCGCTGTCCATATTATATAGGTTGCATTTGAAATTTTGCAAAAGTGCTACCCAATCATTCTTTGTACTTAAGTTGAAGAGGAAAGCTATAAGTTTTACTACAGCATGACACTTCCAAGCACATATTCACAATATATTTCTTCTTCTTCACTTTTCCCCCTGAACACTTAACAGGTCACTGGGCAAGATATTATCGAGACAGAGTACTTTGGTGTAAGGCAATTGTTTCAGAAGCAGATGGATGTCGGTCCTCATGAATTAGGAATTAGCCAATGGCAAAAGGCAGCAACGCAGCAGCATTTTGTTTTCAATTAAGAGTAGAAGATGAAGGCCCACTGGGCACCCCACATAGGTCAACAGTTATCAGGAAGCTGGTGGTGCCACCTGGGGAAGCAGTTAAACAGCACGAGTATGAACATCATGCTCCGGTCAGGTCTTGAATGGGGTGAAGCACTGAGTATAGTTTACTTTCCAGTTGAAAAGGCCTGAAGAGGGAACCATCTGCAGGAGAGGAAGTGTCTTAAAGTGAGAGAGAAAGAACTTTCCTTTTCCTAATTGTTCAGAGTCTCCTCACTCCCAGGAGCAATGGGCTCACCGACAACTGTGCCTATCGATTTGTCCTGAGGTCAAAGAAAGGTGAGCTTTGGGACAATTTCGGAGGACAGAGTAGGTGCCACAACACTGAAAAGCCCAATAGTATGTCTCCCCAGAGATCCGGAGGGGTGGTGGGCTCTGGGGTCCACGTGGGCAGTCCATTCCCCAGACTGAGCTGGCTCCCAGCCCACCATGGCCTTCAGCCCATCGCCTCCTGCTGCCTGCTTGTGTATGGCTCATGAGCTCAGAATGCTTCTCCCATGTTTATATACCTCAGAACGATCAAAATAATAACAATTCTATGGCAGGCAAATCCCATTGGCCAAAACAAAGTTTTCTTGAAACACAGCAGCGCTAATGGGAAAAATGCTAGTGAAATTTGAAAACCTTTTCTGGGAGTTTCTGGCACAAATGAATTCTTGCTCCTCCTTCCCTCCCCCCTCCTCCTCATTCCTCTTCCTCATTCCCTTCCTCCTCCTCCTCCTAGTTCTTTGATGCTCCCAGTGGAAAACAAGGTGAGAGCTGATGAAATAGCTGAGACATGAAAGCAATATGGCTCCATCACTGATGGATCCAGAGGCTCATTTCTCTGCCGACACTATCCTGGTCTGTCCACGGGAAAGGAATGGGTAAAGCCCAGAAGATGATGTTCTAGGAGCGTCCACCACAATGTCAGAGGCCCTGACCAGCCACAGGCCCACTGGTACTTGAACCTGGACATGGGTTATAACCAACACCCCTGCTGCCGTCCTAGGAAACAAGCTGCCTCACTGAACATGAAGCTGCCTTTGGCAGAAGTCAACCCTGACCCCTGTTTCAGTGACAGAACGTGTGTAACAATGACTCACTCCTGCCGTTCTCTGGGTCACATTAGTCTGGTCAGAAAGGCAGATAAGTTACTCTTCCCACTGAAACACAGACACCTCCATCGCCATCTGAAAGCATATTTGTGCTCACAGAGGAAAGGGGAAAACTTGCAATGTTTTGCAAACTGACATCTTGATATTCCCTTGTTCCTTCTTGGCAAAGATCCTTACAAATGGCTTAAAATACTACAAATTTAAGCTAAGTAAAAAGTGCTACTTTCTCTCCCCACAGAATTCATGCTTCCATCTTATTCTGCTACTCATTGATGTCACATAAATACACAAATGAATAAAATACTCTGGTAACAAATGCTAGTGAGCATAAGATTTTAGCAAATGCCTTTTCTTCATCTATTGACACAATTAGATGCATTGTCCTTTACTGTATTTACTAGTGATTTATATTGATTTTTAGCTCAAATCATCTTTTTATTCCTATGATAAACCCTCTGTGGTCATGGTATACTATTCTTTTTTATATATTGCTATTCTGTAATACATAAAAACTAGTGACCTGGTGCATGGATTCATGCACATTGAAAGGAAATTAATTAGAAGGTGGCCGGTGGGGTGGGACTAGGTGAGATGGTCTGGACATGCCCTGGAGCTAACCTCCCACAGTCCCTCCCCGGCATCTGCATAGTGAGCTGGGTCCCTTCGGCAGGTGGGGTCCCTCGGCCTGGCCTGCGGGGATGGGACTGAAACCGGCTCTCCAACATCCCCTGAGGGGTCCTGGGGTATGAGAGGGCACTCTGCAAAGTTGCTGTCATACAGAGTGTGGAACGCAAATGCAAGTGTGCAGTAAACCAGATCCAGGGCCGACTGTGCCCCTGCAACAACAAAACCCAACAGCCGGAGGTGGAATTGCACAGCCCCATGAGGAATCGGACTTCATCCTCTCTGGTTTTGTCACTAAGAACCACCACTACCAAGTCACTGCAGTTTGGCAGCTCCTGTGTTGAGCGTCTGCCTCCTGGTGGTCAGTGCATGTCATAGTGACCAGTTGGATGGTAGGAGGGACACTTAGCATATTAGCCTTTTATATATATAGATTGTTTTAAAGGATTTTTGTGTTTGTTACTAAGAAATATTGTCCGTAGCCTTTATAATAAAACTTTATTGATAAACTAAGTTGAGACATGCTCACTCCTCCTCTCCTGTATGACATTGCTTTTGCAGGATAGGTATTATTTCATCCTCTAGTGTTTGATACAATTCCATCCATTGTGTCTAGAAATTCCTTATTGGAAATATATTTACTCTAATGGCTAAATTATTTTCTTTACCTGATAGAGGTGTGTTCATATTTTCTACCTTTTGAACACATGTTATTTATTTGTGACAATATATTTATCCAGTTCATCTTGGCCGTCTTCCTCTGCACGCCTTCTACATGTTTTGTTTCCCTGGTCACTTTCTGTTTTCTCAGGAAACGTTTTTGTTGTTGTTCCGCACCAATGCATTCACCTCTGCTGTGTTTGAGACATGGATCTCCACCTGCTTGCTAAGCTTTGCCACCTTTAGTTCTCACCGACATCTTCAAATCAAAATGTGCAAAACTTAACTCGCCATTCCCTTTTCTCAATGGACTTACCTCCTTGCATTTCTTATCTCAGATAGTGACAGGCTCTTCCAGGCATCCTCCAGAGTCAGAGTCAGAGAGGCAATTTACATTTTTGTTCTTTCTCTTTAAATAGACCATCACCATGGCCAAGAGGTCTCTCTTTTCAGAACGTCTCTCATCCCAACTTCCTTTTCACACTGATGTCCCATCTCTATCTCAGGCTCACCTTTCCGTTATACTATTAAAAAAAATTCTGATTGCTTTAACTTGATTTCCTTCTGCATAAGTTTGCATTCCACAGATATGCTAGTCACTTTCCTAAAAATATGTACTCTGAAGGTTACTGCTTTGCTAGTAACCCTATGGCCCACACACAGATGTGAAATCTCATTTTCAGGGCATACCAGGAAGTCCCATTTGCCTGGAACTATCTAGTTAGCTACCTTTCTCTTCACTTCCTACATGCTGTGTACTATTAATGACTGAAGTATGTTCCCTTCCCTGATGTTACATTTCCCATGTCTCCTTGTTTTTTAAAATATATTTTATTGATTTTTTATAGAGAGGAAGGGAGAGGGATAGAGAGTTAGAAACATCAATGAGAGAGAAACATTGATCAGCTGCCTCCTACACACCTCCTACTGGGGATGTGCCCGCAACCAAGGTACATGCTCTTGACCGGAATCGAACCTGGGGCCTTTCAGTCCACAGGCTGATGCTCTATCCACTGAGCCAAACCGGTCAGAGCATGTCTCCTTGTTTTTGTCAACACTCTTGATTCTTTTTAGAATGCCCAACCTGTTCTGTATGCTTTGTAAATTCTCATTCCTCAGATGTGACCTTAAATGTAATGTATCTGCTACTGATATATCTTTTTCTGCAACCCAAAAACATCTTTTATGCAGGGATAACGCTTTGCACATAGGTAGCCCAGGAAGGATCATCACATCTTTTATGCAGGGATAACGCTTTGCACATAGGTATTTTCTATACAGAAATGATGTATGTGACTTTTCCTCAGCGCATCACAAAACCCTTGAGCAATGATTCTATACCTCACTGTATCTGCCTCCTGAATATGGCATGGGGTGTCTCACACATAACTGATACTCAGTAAGCGTTTCATCAATGCCCCAAACTAAGAATCTGGCATCCCTTTCTTCCACATTTGTCTTAAATTGTCCTTTATGGCAGGTGGGGGGCGGAGGGGTTGAGTCATGGCTTCCCATCTGATAGAACTTACAGTTTTGTTTCAGAGACACATAAAATTCACGCTAGTTCTAAATATCTTGGAGAAACGCATAAGTGGAAGCTATCTTATGCACCACAGTGTAGCTGTGCGAACAAGGTCTAACTGATTGAGGAAGAAAAATAGTCCTGTGGGGTGTATGTTTTTTGGGGGGGTGATACATGGAATCTATGTTAATGACATTATTCATGGGGTCTTCAGATAGCTGATAGCCTACTGTGTGGAAGAGGAATTTGAGTCCAGGCACTGTGTTATGGATTGAGAGGACATAGACATACCCAGGATTTTTAAATGATCTCCTCGGGATGCACTGGGACTGGGCCCCTCAGACGCAGCGGGGGGTTCAGCTCCCCGTCAGGAGTGTAACAGAATGAAGGATCAGATGGATCAGTGAAGGAGAGTGCCAATCACAAAACGATCTAAGATTAAAAGGCATCTTAAACGCATCAAGTGAATTTTTCAAAGTAAAACACACCTTCACAAAGTGACAACGAATCGGTGGCTGTAACTACTATTCATGAAGGTGCCCATCGATGCGTTGAAGGTGCCTCTCTTTTCCTTTGGGCACAGGCATTTCAGGGCCACCCACAACCTTGAAAATCTTGTTCAGGCCAGTGCTGTTCAATCACTCTAAGTGATGCTCGATCTGGTGCGAGATTTAATGTAACAGCCAGACAGAGTAGAATATCGTCTTACCACGAGAAACACATTTATTTTCTTGCTATAAAAATACATCATTGGAATTCAATTACACAGCAATCTCAGGTGTGTTTATGCAAGATTAGCTCAACTTATTTGGGTCATTTTGGCCCCTTGGATTTGCACCATTAATTATTGTCTTAAATATGAAAAATCTAGTGTCCTGATGGCTAAGGATGAATGGAGACAGCCATTAGGAATCCTTATTTCCCATCATTTATTATGCCTGTTCCCTTGCTTGGTGATGCTTTATATAATATTATGTTGAATGGGAGGAAATTGATCGCTGTCGGGCTAGACTGGCTCAGGCCTTTTGTATAGCACGAGTGCACTAAAATCCAAGTTTCAAACTAGTATCTTTTATTTATTGGCTAAAGTTTAACTATTAATTCATTTCAGGGTTCACCTCTTTGGGGAGGTTTTCCTGAACTGCTCACGTACTCTTGTAATAAACTGCTCCCCTTCTCTGATACTTTCTATATATTACTACATTTAAAAATTAATAATAATAATTATTTTTTAGAGAAGCCTGTCTAGGCTCATGTCACAGCATCACCTAGTCATGGACGTGAAGGTTCTGCAACAAAAGGAAGTGACTATATCCAGAAGTTGTAGGACGCAGTCAATGTGTGGTGACAGGGGCCTGCTGCATGTGTATGGGACAGGCGTCTGACAGAGCTAGGTGCAGGGGAACATCAAGTTGGGTGAGGGAGACACTCCCCCCATATGAAGTACTCTGGGGACATAGGGATAAGCACCCTGGCGGAACCCCAGGACAACACACCGCTGAGATGGCTCTTGGAAAGTTAGGAAAGCCATGGCCGCTACCAAGTTGCATAGGAATGGCAGACCCAGGGAAACAGATTGTGGACCAGGGGACCAAAATGTTTCACCCATAGAACTAACTGCCACGGAAACTGCCCTCATTGACAACGTCGATGAAAGGACTCTTTACAGACGCTGATCCACAAGCAGTGAAATATCGTCAAAGAAGCCAGTCAGAGAAAGACAAGTATCACGTGATCTCACTCAGAGGAGCTGAGGAACAAAAATAGATCCAGAGACACAGAATGGAACAGACTGTGGAATCTCAGCGGGAAGGCCGGGTGAGGGCGGGGTGAGGGCAGGATGAAGAGATTAACCAAAAGACTCATATGCATCATGCATAACCCACAGACACAGACAACATAGTGCAATGAAGCCCCAGGGTGGGGTGCAGGGTGGAGGGGGTCAATGGGAAAAAAAGTGAGGACATCTGTAATACTTTCAACAATAGAGATAACTTAAAAAAATACTGTGATCCTGGAGAAGAAAGAGGAAAATTAGGCGCCCCTTTGACTGCATTGGCTCACTACCTGGCGACAATTTTCAGGCTGCGGCAGGACAACCCAGCAGATCCCAGGGATCTGAGTTGAGGAGACTGAGAGCTGGAAAGGGAGTGGCTGAGGAGCTAGGTCTGTGGGGCAGCATCAAGCAAAACTTCTAGAGCACAGAGGGTGGGAGGGGAAACAGCAAACATTTCTGTAAGGTCTTAACCACAGTTGGTTTGTGGCATATTATGTGAAGTGAGGTTATATCATAAATCGGAGAATGGTCTGCATTCATTTCCTGTAAAGACTCTGTCCTTCCACATTTGTATGATTTTCTCCTTACATCATCGTCCTAATCAAAGACACACTCCACAGCTTCACGCAGATGTAAAAAATCAGGTAGGCGGAAGGTCATTCTGGCACGTCTGTGCTTGGATTAAGGGGTTCACCGGGCTGCTTTCTCAGCAAACAGTTCTTCATTTTTCTGCACCGTAATTTTTCATGGCAATAAAATTTCTCAACAATCGTTAATCTGCTGAAATATTACCTTGGAGAGAAATGAACCACTGAAAGTTCATTCTATTTCAATAGTGCATTTTAGTTTTCAAAAGTCCTGAGTACATTTTACAGTAGATGATCAACACACTTTATGTGTCCTTTTGTTTAAACAATAGTAGTTTTTGGTTAGCTTGAAGACTCCTTATTCTTGGAGTTTATTTGAAACTTAACTGTCCCAGGAGATGGAAAATTTAATCACTGAATTTCTTTAAAAATTTCACTGAATATGATTGTTCCTTAACAATCATATCAAATAATAAATCAGGTTTCATGTTTATGTTTTATAATATTTAAATTACTCTAAATCACTGTCCTAACAAGATAATATTAAACTATTTTCACAATTATTTTTGTGTTTTTCTCTTACTGCACAGTAATACTTGCTCACTATGGCATAGATTTTAGGAGCACAAGGTCCAATACCATTCTGATTATTTTTATTCATATTATAAATTCTAGCAAATGTGGGTTAAAATTGCTCTAGTCTTACTATATAGAGGTAATAGCTGATAACAGTTTGGTCTTTCAAATTGTTTCTCTGTAAACCTTTAAATCTTTTCCATAATTTAAATATTTGTGAATAGTTTTGGAATAGGTACTCTTCTAACCTAAAAGCATGGAGACATCCATTATTATTTCTCTAGAAATGAAGAGAAGTAGAATTTATGAGCAATCTAAGGACAATGCAAGTGAAAACAAGACTAAATAAAATAAACTACTAGTATAATAACAATAGATGGGCAATTGTGTACATGTCCCCAGATGTACTAACAATCACTCTCCATCTCAGCCACACACTTTCACTATCATCTGCTGGAACAATGGCTACACATACTCCCAAATCTGGATTTCATACTACAACTCATTCTATGAACATTAGCATCTAGAGCTCACTTACTCTAGTAATCTGAATCTCTCCATTTTCTGACCTAACTGAGACATTCATTCCTATTATATAATGTCTAAAAAATAGTTGTTTTGTATATTTTATTCTGTTTTCCAGTTGTTTATGGCTGGGTGAGAATTCCTGGACCAGTCAACACTTCATGGGCAGAAGTGAAGTCCTCCCACCACAACTTTAAATGTTGGATCGCTCCAGAGCTATGCACTCATTCCTTCCTGCCCTTGAAGTTCCTTTTACATTCTTTCTCCTAAATGACCTTATGAATCCCATTCACTTCAAGTATCATTTATATACAAACTAGAGGCCTGGTGCATGAGATTTGTGCACTCGGTGGGGGTTCCTCAGCCCGGCCTCTGCCCTCTCACAGTCCGGGAACTCTCAGGAGATGTCCAAATGATGGCTTAGGCCAGTGGTCGGCAAACTGCAGCTTGGCAAACCATGGCTTGCGAGCCACATGCAGCTCTTTGGCCCCTTCAGTGTGGCTCTTCCACAAAATATCGGCTCTTCCACAAAAACATTGTATTTTGTGGAAGAGCCACACTGAAGGGGCCAAAGAGCTGCATGTGGCTTGCAAGCCTCGGTTTGCCGACCACGGGCTTAGGCCATCCTTAGCACTGCCATGGAGGTGGGAGAGGCTCCCACTATCCCCACGACCACTGCTGCGCTCGCCAGCTATGAGCCGGGTTTCTGGCTGAGCAGTGCTCCCCCTGTGGGAGTGCAGTGACCACCAGGGGGCAGCTCCTGCATTGAGCATCTGCCCCCTGGTGGTCAGTGTATTATATAGGGACCAGTCATTCCGCTGTTCAGTGGATTTGCATATTAGCCTTTTATTATATAGGACTAGAGGCCCAATGCACAAAATTCATGCAAGAGTAGGCCTTCCTTTCCCTGGCTGCTGGCATCAGCTTCCCTCTGGCACCCAGAACTCAGGTTTCCCTCCGGTCGCCGGCAGGAACCCGGGACCTGGGCTTCCCTCGCAGTCCCGGCTTCGTCCAGAAGGATCTCCAGTCTCATTAGCATATTATGCTTTTATTATTTAGATGATTCAAGTGTATGTTTCAAGAGACCAGTCTTTTCTCTCTGCTCCATTATATTCAACTATCTACTTGACATTTCATCTATTAGCCCTTTCAGGATTGTTCTAACCAAAACACAACAATAAATTGAACCAGCATTCACATGGATGTTAAGGCCCACAACCTGAAGTCATTTTTGATTTCTAGCTTTCTTTGACCCTCACACCAATCCTTCCATAAAGTCTGAAGCCTCTGTCTCCAAAATATGTATTCGTTTGGCCATTTCCCACTATTGTCATTGCTAAAGACTTAGTTGGAGCCAAAAAATTAACCAGCTAATGGCACTCCCTGCCTTAAAACCCTCTTTTAAAATACAATGAAATTAAATATTTTTACCATGGTCTCTAACGGCCTCTGTGATCACCTAATTCTGTTCTATTATCCTCCCACTCACTATGATCTACCACACCCACCTACTTTCTGTATCTTGAACACATAAGTTTGCTCCCACCTTAGGGACTTCACACTTATTCTTCATCTCCTTCAAAACCTCTTCTAGATTTTCACACGAAAACATTTAGAAGACTATGTATATATAAAATCTTCCCTTTGTGGAGGTTTGAAGAAATCATACCTGCCACTTTCTATAACAATACCACTTTCCTATATTTCTACTGCATTTATCAATGCTTCATTTTATGTTCATTTGTCTATTTATTTTCTCCTTTTTTTTCAACCAGAATGAAAATTTCTCAAGTGTCGAGACTGGATTTATTTAAAAAATCCATACATTATCCATGCTTAGAAGAGTGCTTGGTGCATAGTAGAAACTAAATTCATACTTACTGAATACATGAATACATAAGTAATTCTATTTTATTCTAAAATATGATACATGGATGCATAAAACATTTTGGTACAGATAGAACTGCCTACGATGGTGGGGTAAGAGTTGTGTGGGAAATTTTCTGTGGCTATACAAACTAAGTTTTTTAAAAAAAACCTTATTTTGACTTTTGATTAGAACCCAGCCAGGAAATGAAAAGGCCTTGTTCCTGTCACACTTGTACAGAGAGAATATTATTCATGATTTTATCATATTTAAAATGTAAAGAAACCTAAGTAGACCATTCATTCTCCTCCCATTATTTCCTGCTCTACAACATAATGATAATTACTAAAGAATACACACCTGTGAGGAGTGTTTATAAAAGAATATTCTATTTACATCTATTATACAGTAATCTCAAATTGTAACAATTTGAGAAATGAGCAAAGTCGGTATTTAAAAAACTTCCTGTATAACCTGTATAGTTTTTATTAACTTGTTTGCTTTCTCTATCCCCGCGTCTTTAAGATCGTCATTGGTTTTGTCTGTACAGCGCTGTTTCTCATTCTCACACTCACATAATTCTTTAATCAATTGAACTGTCCTTTATTTACTCAAATCGTAGGCACCTTGGCCAGGTTCTGAGTAAAATGGGAAGCTTCTTTGCCTGACTGCTTCATGGCTTTGATACGTTTCTTGACATTTCTAATGGAAATGCTTAGTGAGTAACAACTTCAAGAGCACTAAACAAGGTACCCAAGTCACACTGGACTCAGCCTTTCAAATAAAATTATTAGCCAATAGCATGGAGAGAGTGTGGAGCTTCTTCAGAAATTTAGGGGAGTGTGGGGCATACTTAGAATGTTTTTCACAAATGTGCAACTTCAGATATTGACACCATATATGTTGAAACACAATCTGTATAGTAGAAGGGACAGAAGCTTTGAAGTTAGGAGAGAAAATTGGAGTAAAATGGGGATTTATTTTAATCTTCAGAATTTAAACACGTTGTATTTTTTTGTGATACAGTTTTTGTATAAGTAACGTGTGATGTAGCATCTGGTTTACTGTGTGGCTATGAAGATAGGATGCATAATGAAAAGCAGTCAGTGCAATATACAGATCATGTATCATAGAACTGTACATGTGAAATCTATATAATCTTATTAACTGAAGCCACCCCAATAAATTTCATTTTAAAACATTAATAGAAAATAAAAAAGAAGAGCAATCAGAAGAAAGCCTGGCATACAGTTAAATAATTAATGAAGTTATCTGTTTTTATTATTATATTATTATCCATTTCCTCCTTTAAAATGCCTACCTATGATACTGTTGTAGGAAAAAGAGAGGAACACGTGTTATTGGGTACATGGTACATCTCTAGCAAAATAAAGCACTTTTTATGAAACTAGTAAGGGTCTGAAAAAGTGTTACAGAGAAGAGTATCACAGGCTAGACATTTTCATTTTTTCTACTTAAATACTTTTTTCTTTATATATATCTATATATCTATATCTATATCTATCTATATCTACATATTGATTTCAGAGAGGGAGGGAGAGAGATAGATGCAGATAGAGATAGAAATTGGGAGAGAGAGAGAGAGAGAGAGAGAGAAAGAAAGATCAATGATGAGATTCAATGATAGGTTGCCTCATGCACGCCCCACAATGGGGGTCCAGCCTACAATTCGGGCATGTGCCCTAACCAGGAATTGAACCGTGACCGCCTGGTTCATAGGTTCACACTAAACCACCGAGCCACACTGGCCAGGCTTGGCTTTGTTTCTTGATAGTAGAGTTCCTTGCACTGCTGCTACTAAAGGCCGTCACCTGGGGCATTCTAAAAATATTCATTCAGCAAACATTTATTGAATATTTATTATCCAGAAATATTTGTTTATATATATCTATTCATTCTTATTTGTTTATAAACTCTTCAATTACTTATTCATTCATTCATTTTTTTCAAGGTAGATTTATTGACTTCATCATTATGCTAGGAAGTGGGAGGGGCTAGAAATAACCAAAGGGGCAAAAAGTCAGTGCCCTGTTTTTGTTAATTTTTTATTCATGTTAAGATGTTATGTTTATCTCTGTTTGGTACTGAAATGAGATAGAATGGCCAGTGACTAGGAGTGCTTTTTTGGCTAAGACTGTCGGGAAAGGCCCTTGGGGACAGTGATGTATGAGTGGTAACTGGATAAGGTGAACAAGACAATTGAGACGTTGCTCCTGTTTATGGTCTGGTGGAACAGACAGGCGTGCATAATGATGAATTATTCTCTCTGGGATAATTACTGTGGCATAATGTTAAATGGAAAGTTTTGACTGAGGTGCCAAGAGATGATAAATAACAGATATCAAATGAGTGGTGAGATGGGTAAAAATGCAATGTTTGAGAAAAATCCTATCTATTAAAGAGGGAATATGCTAATTGACCCATTTGAGGAAAATCCTATCTAATAAAGAGGGAATTTGCTAATTGATTGCCCCGCCCTCAAAGATGGCGGTGCCCACAGCCACAAGATGGCGGCACTCAGTCCCCTCAGCCCCACTGGGGTGGCAGGCATGTGGCAAGGCCGGGCCCGCCCCGTGTGACTGCCTCTGGAGTCCCCCAGTCCCCTCAGCCCCCCAGCTGCCCAGGGCCGCCTGAGGGTCAGGTAACCAGAGCCGGCCAAGGCTTGTGCTGCTGGCAGCAACAGCAGCAGCAGCAGAGGTGTAATGGGGACATCGCCTTCCCCTGATCACTGGGTTGCCTCCCGCCTCTGAGGACTCCTGGACTGTGAGAGGGGGCAGGCCAGGCTGAGGGACCCCCCCCCCCCCCGGCCAGTGCTATTCATGCACCGGGCCTCTAGTGTGTGTGTGTGTGTGTGTGTGTGTGTGTATAGAGTTTCAAAAGTTCTTAAACCTCTCACTCATTTCAAGGATGGGAAAATAAACATTTGGTATGAGGATGATTATGGGAAGAGACATTTCACAGACTATTACGGCAATTCTAGTGAAGAACTTTGGAAAAAATATCACACATGGGGCTTCTGAAGATAAGTAGTATTTTTTGTTTTGTTTTGTTTTGTTTTTTGCAGGAAGACAAGGGATAAGGAGAGAAGGGGTAATTCAAGCAGATTTAACAATTTATGCAAAGCCGGCCATTTATAAGAATTGATTCTTTTACGACAGGCGTGAGGTCCAGAGCATCAGAGCCCTGAATGGGAGGCTGGAGTCCTAAAGAGAAAAGAAATCTCCAAGAAGCTGTATCTATAGGTTATGGGAAGCCATGAACTGTTTGTCATGGGAGTAACAGGAAATTTCAAGCTACGTAGCACGGCCCTTGGGGATGGTGCCAGGAACTTACGTGCCCACAGAGCTTAAACATTCTCTGACCACATTTTTTGTTTCTCAGTCATGTTGACCGAGGCTGGCTTTGGGGATTTGGAGTAGAAGCTTTCTCATGGGACTTGCAGAATGAACTCTGTAGTCTACTAATGCAACAGACATCCGTAAAGACCCCAAACCAGGCGTTGTGCTGGTCACTACTTCCTGGCACTTTGCCTTTTGCTTCAAGCACAGGCATTTCTTCACAGTTCTCACTGAAAACAGCACTGACACTATCTATGCTATGGCCCTGGCGGGTCCTGCACAGCCTCCCCCTTGTATGTAAAGCTTGGTTGTTTAGAGGCAGAGTTTTGAAGCTTCTTAACTCCCTCCTTTGCTCGGCTTTACCCCCACAAATCCCAGCCACCTCAGTAGCCCCAAACCTTGCCCTCTCCAGCTCTCGCTCAGGAGGCGCCTGCCTTGTTCTTTGGCTCTACTTCCCGCTGCCCTGGTTTGGAAATGCACCCAGGCAGAAATGAAGGCACATGCTGACCTTTTCTTATGCAATCCTTTTTTTTTAAGAGAGAGAGAGTGGAAGGGAGGGGGAGAGAGAAAGAGAAACTTCGATGTGAGAGAGACACATCACTTGGCTACCTCCTATAAAGACTGATTAGAATTACTTTTTTTATATTTAAAAATCATAAGAGCATCACCTTTACCTACAATAACATATATAATAAAATGCAAGTTTAAAACTTTGGAATTTACTGATTGGATATTTCCAATTTTCTCTTTGAAATATTTGTGTGTATGTATCTTGTTGGTGGCTTTCCTTCCTGGTTTATAGTTTAGTGTGTTTCTTTTTATTTTATTGATTGATTGATTGATTGATTGATTGATTTTCCAGACTGAAGAATTCTACTTAGTGTTCACCAGTTTTTCCTGTATGGGGTTGGCAGGCATCTCACCCATCTTTTCTGGGGAGCGGGAGAGAACCACCAAGCAGACAGGCTAAGGCTGAGTCAGAGGCATCGTCCCTGCAGTGCGCACGCTCGGCCTGAGAACCCCCGTTTCAGGAGGCTGCGCCATCCCTGCCATTTGCCATGGTTCCTGGCACTGTGCTTAGGGCTGCGCACTGGCTATGGCGGTGCTGTGGGGGGGCGGGGGAAAACGTGTTTGCTTCTATGAGCATGTTTTCATTACAGCTGAACGTAAAGAACTGATCATTTTCTCCTTCGAGACTCTCATCACACAGCACCAGGAGGAAATGTCAGGAAACAGCAGATAAGAGGGACAATGAAACCTGACTTCCATGCAATACATTCAAGTGAATCCTCAGCAATAAACAAATTCATCTGTTTGATACCAAGTGTGAAAATTACTGCTTATATTTAGTAAGTGGCCTTTTTCTTGCATCTCATCTGAAAACGCATGACCTTAAATACTATTTGGGGACAAAGTTGAGCTTATATTTCCTGCTTTTACTTTATCTCGCCAATTTTGTTTAATGATCTCTGGATACGTTCACTTGTACCAATCCTAAATTTTACCTAAAGTTCTAATTAAACTGAGTAAACTTACAACTTTAAAATGGTTCCACTTTGATGATAGCGTGGTCACGTTTTCTGTTTTTATTGGTGTTACTGCTGTAAAGGATAATGTCGCCGATGGACATTTTTCTTGACTAAGATATGTTGTAAAACCTGTAATCAGTCTTTGACTTATTGGATCTGTGGAGAAGCAACACGGATACCTGGAGCCATAGAGACAGGGTGGGAATTGCTGTTATCTCTCTTTCACATGTGTGGCTTTAAAGGACATTTAAAGGGAGCAGAAACTTACAAAATTTAATATGTGACTAATATTTGATGAATTTCTCATGCACGTTGACAGGCTATTATATGTTATATTTAATCACCAAAGCAAGGTCTAGTGTGGTTTGTTTCATATCATAAGTACACAGTGAATGAGTGTAAACTTATGAGAGCCACACTATGCAAGCAGTAAAAATGTGATTTAGCCCTCGCTGGTTTGGCTCAGTGGATAGAGTGTCTTCCTGTGGACTGAAGGGTCCCAGGTTTGATTCTGGTCAGGGCACATGCCTGGGTTGAAGGCTCGATCCCCAGTAGGGGGCGTGCAGGAGGAAGCCGATCAATGATTCTCATCATTGATGTTTCTATCTCTCCCTCTCCCTCTCCCTTCCTCTCTGAAATCACTAAAAAATATATATATTAAAAAATGTGATTTAAATCTGTCTGTGTCCAACATATGCTTTACCCCAAATGTAGCTCTTAGTATTGTCTGGCTCAGTGACTTAAGTAGTAAAGAACTCTGAGGTAAAATGTAAACCAACCTCATTTGTGGAGACTCCCAACACTCACCGTATAAAAAAACTGGTATTAACAGTGATTCATACAGCCAGACAATTCCCTGAGGAATACAATCAGAGAGTGAATTTGCTGTAAAATTAAAATCTGCAAGGCAAATGTCCTATGCTTTAAATATGTTATATTTAACTCTAGATGTCAAACTCAATAATGACATTTTTCGTATCATGTTCTGAACATGTTTATAAGGTACCTAGAAAAGCCCTAATGAAGATTATTAGTATGTGAGTCATTTACAAATATATGTTCAGAAGGTATAGTTAATTTATATTATTCTTTCATTAACAAGATTTTTAAATATAATAATAGGGGACAACTACTGTATTAAAATATTTATTGTGTATTTGCCATATGTACTGTATAGGAAAAGTAAAGTCAATCTATTATAACTAGAAAATTATAAGCAAGAAAGAGATCAGCTACTCATAACATATTTATATATTTTAATTCCAGTCTGTTTTGATTATAGATATCATTTTTCATTCTGTAATTATAGATATTATTTTTGATTTTATAATTTTCCCTAAATATTATAGCATGGGCTTTTTGTACATTATAATACACTTTAAGCAAACATTATTTTGGATGGATATATTATAATTTATATTTGTATTTTACTCCTCTAAATTGTATTTTTCTTTTTTGTTTTATTTATGTGTTTAATAGTTTTCTAGTTTATTAATAATATTTTAATAAAATATGTGGACATAAATATCGTTAGATAATTCAGATTACTTGATCAGAATAGGTTTTAAAGGGTTAGTTGAAGTATATGAATATTCTTAATACATTTTACAAAACTGAAAGGTTCTATTTGAACCAATAATCAGTAAGATAATTTGTCATTATATAAAGCACTGAGATAACTTGCAAAATTAGTTAACTATCATTTATTTTTAAATAAATTAATAAGATCAAACTTGTATAGTGGCTCATAAAGTCTACATTGAAGTTTTACTTAACCTGCTTTTTAATTTTTATTTATTAGTATTTTAAAATGCATATGTGATCGCAAATCTAAGATTATGCTTAGAATGAGATAACTAGTATTACTATGCAGAGCTAACAGATTTAAGTATAACCCTCTTCCATTATGAAGTGTTTATATGTGATTTTATTTAGGTTTTTGGCTTATAGAACATCACATTTAAAATCCAATTAATACCTTTGCAGACACTTAGTGTCTTTGAAATTTCTGTTTAGATACTTTAGTAGACTCCATCACCCTGAACTTGTTTCTAGCAAAAAGATTTCACCGCACAGAAAGAGCTGAAAAATAAAATAACCATAGAAGAGGGATTCTGCACAGCTGTAAAAAGTCAAAGAAAATACCACATCTAAGAGAAATCCCTAAGATCTTACTCTTGATATTTTGACCAAACTGAAAAACTGCCTTTTATTTTTTAGAGAGATTAATGAAAATTATATATGCTGCAAAGAAATAAGCATCCATTGCAAATCACCAGGAAACCAATTCAAAACGGGAACAACTTAATCCTTGATCAATTGAAAGGAGTATTCTGTCTTAAAGGAGTTAGCTTATGAATTTGATTCTAGTGCCAGCGCTTATAAACATTAATTTTATTATGAAAGGTTGTAATTTACTTTCCCCCTAGGAAAGAAAACTGTTTGTTTTGGATTATATTTGCATTCCTTTTTGAATAGCCTTCTTCCATTTGTGACATATAAAAATATTAGTAGTGCTGTGAGGGCAGGCGTTTTTTCTTACTCTTGGCAGCGAAAGAAGCAAGGGGCTTAGAAATGGCTATGAAATTGCATCTTATTAATGTTCACGCCCAGGAATGCGGGGACCCACTCAGGATCTTTGAATCAATGATGATGATCAGATGGTGACACTGTGATTGCACTTACACACAGAAATTGGCTTTCCTCCCCAAAGGACTAATTCTGAGGAGTTAGTACATTTTTATTGAGAGAGGATTTTTTGTAACTTTTATAGAATTCTAAAACTGGAAATATCTGAAATTATCATTTTGATGCTACAGTTTAAGCTTCTTTTCTGGGTTCCATCCCCCCTTCTCATTTACTGCCATTCCTGCCTCAGTTCTTCAGGCCTGAATGTTTCCTGTCTGCTCTGCTGTGGTTGCTAACCCATCATCTCCCACTTCCCAATCTCCCTTTCCTCAAACCCGCCTCTACATCTGTACAGTTCACCTCCTGTCACAATAAGGCTTTGTAAAAAAAAAATTACCCCAAACCACTGTGGTTGAAACTACGATCATTTCACGGACCTGCAAACCTCAGGCAAATGACCACCTGCTCTAGGACACCTTTGCTCCTTCCCCCATAGCGAGAGAACTGGCAATTCCCCGCAAATGCTCCTCTGCAAACTGCATTTTCTTCACAGCATATGTCAATCCAAAATATTTATTGAAAGACTGGAATTGACATTTGGGGTAAAGTGCTAAGCAGAACAAAGATTCCTGCTCATTATTTAGTGAGTTTTCTGTCTTTTGCGATTACACGGAAAATTCCTTGCGATGAATTATTTACCTTTGCACCTGCAGAGCTTAGCAGAGTGCTTGGCATATATTTGGTGCTCAGTGATAAAATAAGTGAAGAGTTGAATGAAGGAGTTAATGCGCGATAGGGGCTTGAGCAAACTCTGTTAGCTGAGTCCCTTTGGAAAGTTTTTCAATGACCCATCCATGCTTGATACACCTAGTGGATTTGACAATAGACTAGAGTCATTTTAATCCTTTACTCTATAGGATAAGATTATTTTCAGTAATAATCCTAACAAAAAAGTAACATGCATCAATAAAATACATATATTATAGGGAACAAAGGGAAATAAGTTAAAATTTTTCATTGCATTCATGTAGTTTTCAAAGAAGTATATATTTGTCTGCCACAATAATGAATATGAAACACAATGGCTACTTTCTTATTTATTTATTTGTTTGTTTGTTTGTTTATTATATATTTTTTGCTGTCAACTTAACTTTTATTACTTGCAAGGTCACTCTTAATCACCAACACATCAAAACACAGTTCACACAATCAGACTGGGGGTTGACAAACGGAAAGCTCAAGAGTCCAAAAGCCCTCTGGTCTGGGCAACTCGCAAAGCTGCGTTGGTGTTGGGTGGTGGGTCAGAGCCACAGCAGGCAGACCAGCTCCAGACAGCAAGGCCCCCGAGTACTCAATGGCCACCATGCCAGACCCAACAAGCAGCCAGCACGGCTCATTGCAGGAGGGCGAATAGCAAGTGACGCTGTCCTAGCTTCATTTCTATCCTTCGTGTGGAGGTGTATCCCTTTGTCTGAACTTGTTAGATTCGCTTGTGGTCTCCAGAGATTAGTTCTTTTTTTTAAAAAAAAATGTTTTTATTGTTTAAAGTATTACATATGTCTCCTTTTGCCCCCATCGATCCCTCCCTGGCCACTCCCACCCCCTAGGACATGCCCCCACCAGCCCAGTGTCCGTGTCCATGGTTATGCTTATAACATGCAGTTAACTTTATAAAGAATAATTTTCTATTTAAAATTTGCTGTTCAAAGTTAGTAAACTAGTCCACAAGTTAAGTTTTGCACTTAGGAACAGTATGCCTCACAGTTTTCATGTAGCACTACTTTAAGTTTTAAATTATCTCTCTATATAAAAGCCTAAGCAACCCTTAAGAACGGTCGACCAATCAACTGGTTGACTGGTCGCTAAGACGTGCACTGACCACCAGGGGGAAGACACTCAACACAGGAGCTGCCCCCTGGTTGTCAGTGTGCTCCCACAGCCAACCTCCCGCAGCCAGCCAACATCTCGCGGTCCATCCCCCCAGCTGGCCGGCCCCAATCAGCCTGATCACTGGCTAGGTAGAAGGACCCCACCTGTGCACGAATTCGTACACTGGGCCTCTGGTATTCATAGAAATTCTAAGTTGGTTTCTAAGTTCTCTATGGACAATGCACTCGCTGCCTACACCGGGAGCAGGCCACTCCAAGGCCTCTGCTCTCTTAGGGCATCACTGTCTTTACGGAAGGAAGGAAAGGAAGGAAGGAAAGCTGAAATACATTTCCAACAAAGGCCGCAGCTGATCCCCTGAGAGCACCGCGGCTCTTATTGGCCTACCAAATTGCCACACTTTGAGCAGAAGGCTATTCCTTACTACTCCATCCTTCTCCACCATGGACCAGGCAGTGGTTTAGCATGTCCCTGGGAAGGGAGCTTGATCCTGGGTGAGGTGGCATATTAGGGAGAACGTTCCCAGAGCAGGTTTCAGCTGAGAGCTGCCAGCCAGTCAGCACTCCCAGAAGCCTGGGGAATGAGGGTCTCAATTTTGAAGAGGACATTTGATTGGTACACTACAGCATCGTCTCCACTTAACAGACTCCATAAGGATGTAACCCACTTTGGTAAACCTTTTATTGGAGAAGGAGCAAATTGATGTCTATGAATTCCTGGTAATAAGTACTAGATAGTCAGTTATTTTGAATGAATTATGGTTTCCTTTCTGAAGATGTTTTAAAATCCTCACCTGAGACTATGCTTATTAATTTTAGAGAGAGGGGAAGGGAAATATATATGGAGAGAGAGAGAGAGAGAGAGAGAGAGAGAGAGAGAGAGAGAGAGGTGAGAAAGAACATCGATTGGTTGCCTTTTGAAAGACCAGGGCTGGGAATCAAACCCACAACCTAAATATGTGCCCTGACAGGGAAGAGAACCCACATCCTTTCGGCTAGGGCCTCCTTTCTGAAGATTTTTGCGAGATTATTAAGTCTGAAACTAAGAGAAATAATTTTGTGAAGGTCGAGATGGATAAATAGATAGCTATTTCTATCTTTCATTCAGTTAATGCCATTGATTCTTAGAGAGAACTGTTCTTCCCAGTTGCAGGGCTTCATAAGTTAATTTTAAGTCATCATTATACTGTTTGCAAAACTGTGCATTTCATCAACAATTAGCTTCCAATGGTGTCCACTTCTCCCTTTAAAATCCCAATTTTGTTTCCGTTTTCAAAAATGTTATTCACCTTCTACATGCATTAAATGGCACGTTAAAATGACTAACATTCTCAATGCCCAATAGAATCCAAAGGTTTCTACATTTTTTCCCCTGAATCTGTCTTTCATTATAGCATTGAAACATTTCATTACATCCCTTCATGTAAAATAAAACAATCTCCTCTCCGCAGTCGTCTGAAGCATAGGTCTCCCCCAGGATGGTCTTCAGGTTCCCTCAGCATCGGCTTGGCTCCACCTTGACACCCTGCTCTTCCTGCCTCTGGGCCACCGACCTCCCTCCTGCCCCTGCTCATAAGGAGCCCACATGGTCTAAGCACAGATCCCTCCCCTCCTTTTCCTTAGATTATTTATTTTAGAAAACGTGGAATTGCAAATTCTCTGCCCCTTTGAGATGTACATCTTTTAAAAACTCTCTTACTGTTTTTATGAATTCAGGACCCTCTTTCCAAAGGACCTTTTTCAAAGCCCTGTCTGAAATGTGGTCCCCAAAGATCACACCTTCTCCCAGGTTGTGTGGGAAGGTAGGAGCCCCCTTCTACAGGCACCTTGCTCCCAAGATGTAAAACTACCTCCTACCATGGATATATGAAAAAATGCACTTTTCTTTGAATAATTTCAATTTTCAAACATAGATGAACTATGAGCCCCCACGTCAGCTCTTTAAAATTCTCCTTGCCATAACCGGTTTGGCTCAATGGATAGAGCATTGGCGTAATTTCAATTTGCAAACACAGATGAACTATGAGCCCCCACCTCAGCTCTTAAAAATTCTCCTGCCCCTGGTGTCAGTTAAGCCTCTAACCTGGTCCCTCTCCCCTTCGGCCATAGACTCAAATAAAGTCTTTGTCTTTTTATCTTTGGCCAGTGTGATTTTTGCTTTGAAAATCTATGAACTTTCCTAATTCTTCCCATAATTTCTCATGTCTTATCTGTATTTATTTCTTATCTCTCTATTTGTTTCTCTCTTGTTAAATTCAAAATTACTAAAATTTGTTTAGATGTTCAATTTAATCAAATTTAGTCATTTGTTTCCCATTCATTTCCCTTTTAAATGGAAACAATATTAAGAAGTGTTTATACAATAGATTGAAACACATTCATAGATATTAATATAATTTTAATGAAAACTCCTTCAATTCCCTTTTAATTTAATTGACTAATTATTCCATCCATCAAGCTATACCTGTGGACTTTTTATACTTAAGCAGAAATATCAACAGATTGTTTAATATTCCTTTATTTAGACACTTCTATTCAAATCATGATATGCAAAAATACTAGGAGTAAACAGAACTACAAATTAACTACTGGAAACAAATAGCACTCATGCGCAAATTGCCAGATATTAAGGGTTGACTGAACTAGAGATAAAAACTCTTCAAATGACAGAATTTTAATTTGCAAAGGACTTGAGAAATCTTAATAAAACCAACCTTGTTCAGTTTACAGCTAGGAAAAGCCCAGATTAAGATAATCTAAACCTGAGTGGTCCAATATTGACAGATGAATGATACTGGCGAGAACAAAACCCTGTTTTTGAAGTCTGTGATTTTTGCACCATGCAAGTTCCATGGATATTTTCTTTCCCAAACATATTTAATGAAATAGCTTTAATAAAAGTAATAAAAGTGGACATGTTTTCTAAAACCTTCAAATTAGGACTAAATTAGGACCAATGGGAACATCAAAACACAATGTGATGGTTGTCACTGCTCAGTCTCTGCAAGATCGAGATCATTCCCAGTGTGATGTCAATGCACGTAATGAAGGAGCCACCCATGCGTTATCTCCATTGTCTCTCTTAGACTGAGACACTGGAAGATCTCACCTGAGTTTTTTCTATAATCCTCCCTCGTTGTTTTTTTAATCAACTCTTGACATTATATTGAAAAAAAAATGATTTGTTCTCCTTTGTCTCATATGTGTATCCAATACTATTTGGCACCTATTACATGCAAAGCACTAGTACTACATCTAAGAGGGTGAATCAGCTCTACATCTTGCCCTCGAGCACCAGACGAGGGTGAGGAGTAAGGATAGAACTAAAGGGCAATGTGACATTCAAAAGTAGTCCAAAGCTATCGTCATTTTAAAAAAGGGGGGGCGGGGAGCAATAGTTGCTCATGTTAGCACTGAAAGAGGGTGTTTGGTCATTTTGGAGTTTGGGATAGGGTTCTTTACTTTGTCTTTATTCAGAAATTATTATAGAATGATCTAGTTTATGCATTACTCTATCATGTCACAGGGTGGGCTTGTTTGATGTTGCTTTTCATTTTTTTTGTTTGTTTGTTTGTTTTTTGTTGTTGTTAATC
Organism: Myotis brandtii; assembly: GCF_000412655.1. Lineage (NCBI taxonomy): Eukaryota > Metazoa > Chordata > Mammalia > Chiroptera > Vespertilionidae > Myotis > Myotis brandtii. Next base: position 655,175 of record NW_005371287.1, read on the forward strand.
CTCACCTGAGGATATTTTTCCATTGATTTTTAGGGAGAGCAGAAGAGAGAGGGAAAGACAGAAAGAACTATCAATGTGAAACACATGGATTGGTTGCCTCCTGCATGAGCCCTGACCAGGGTCCAGGGCCGGGGAGGAGCCTGCAACCAAGGTACGTGCCCTTGAGCAGACAAACCCGGGACCCTTTGGTCTGTAGGCTGACGCTCTATCCACTGAGTCAAACTGGCCCGGGCTGATGTTGCTCTTCTATGAAATTTTTCATGAACAAAATAAGAAAACCATGTCTGAGCTGGGAGTGCCTGGCCAGATTCTAGCAAAACCAAGGTCTAGGCCGCCAGTGCCGAACTAGTTCCCTGCAGTCAGGGGCTGCTACACTGTTCTCTTCTCTGTTTCAACACATCACACTACGTTGAGATCCTAGAGGGCTGCTATTAACTCTTATTCTCCTTTGTATTACTCATAACTTAGACTAGTTGAATTCCAGATAGTAAGTGTTAGGACATTATTAATTTAAATAGGAGTGAACTTAAAGATTCCTCTTTCCATTGTGTCCCTGAAAGAGGTAGGCCAACTGTGACAATTGTTTCTGGCATATCCAGCCCTCACCCTAAGGCATGGCCACTGTCCACTCTCAATCACAGTGTTACTATCTGGTTACCCAAGGCCTCCAGGCAAACAAAGATTATCTCCCAGGAGCCCAGGGCTGAGGCCAGGTCTCCCCTGGGGTCAAGTTCAATGCTTTACTACACAAGCTCTCATATTAAATACTTAAAATAAAAATCATTCTATCAGAGCAGATCTTTCTACATCCTGAAGTATCCTCATCCTAACAATATACCACAAGATTGGCTAATTTCAATAGTTCATAGAAAAATGGATCAAAGATAGATCTGAAAAATATACTTCAGATTAGGAAAGGACAATTTGAGAGATGAAGCCCATCATTCAAACAATTTAAAGGGTTCTACTGAATGTTATTCTCTTTCTATCTCTTTCCCTTGCTCGCTCTCTTTCCTTTTTATCCTCAGCCCTTAATATGAACTTTTAGCCATTCTTATTTCTTTCTTGTGTAAACCATTAAAATCAGGAGTTTTTCAATATTAATAGTGCTTGTCTTTCTTTCTTTCTTTCTTTCTTTTTTTTTTTTTTATAAATTCTCACCTGAGGATATTTTTCCATTGAGTTTTAAAGAGAGTGGGAGAGGCAAAGACAGAGAGAAATATCGATGTGAGAGAAACACTTGGATTGGTTACCTCCTGCATGAGCCCAACCAGGACTGGGGAGGAGCCTGCAACTGAGGTACATGCCCTTGACCGGAATCGAACCCCGGACTCTTCGGTCCTCAGGCCGATGCTCTATCCACTGAGCCAAATCGGCTAGGGCGGTGCTTGTCTTTCTTGAAAATAATGTTGCTCTTTTTGAAAATACATGTGGTCATTCTATAAATTAAAAGATCCCAAGTATGTTCTGCAATTTTCCTTAGCTCTCATCAGGCCTATTTTGCTAGCTTAACATGAGATTAGAGGTTGTCCTTGCTATGGATAGCCCTGTTTTTTTTTCCTGTATATGTCCATTTGGGTATTTTCCATTCAATATAGAAATTACATATTGAGGTGAATCAGATATGACATTTTGGATAAATCTGTGCACTGGCTTTCATTGATTAGACTGGGTAGTATTGTGTTGGAGTGTGATTGCATATAGAGAGAGCAGAATGGAAAAGTGGTTGCCCCAGAAACCTAGATGTAGTGTAACATCATCCATACATTGAGCGTTTATTAATATCTACCAATTGCCAGATGCTGTGGTCCTACTATGATTGCTATAAAATAAGAGGCATATTCCTTTTCTTCTAAGTTTAGGAAACAAAAGTTATATGCCTGGATTCTTGAAGTACAATTATTTACTTAAAACCAAGTTTACCAGGCATTTTTCTTACGGAAGCATTCTAATTTTTATGAGCCCATCATCTTTTAGACGTGATTTTCTGAAATTAATAGATTTTGAAAGAAAGGTGAAAGAATTAGTCAGTGTAATCCCAAACCATCTCTCCTGAGCAGCTCTGTATTTTTATTTAAAACAAGGACAGATGTTTAAATAAGTTACAATTTCCTTAAGCCAATCCTGAGGGTCTCATCTTTTTTTGTACCCAACATTACTTAATATTGTGCATTCATGGCAGTTCCTCTCAACCTTTTCCCAATTTCTTACTGCTACAGTTTGGTAATTTTAGGACTCCACTCTGTGCTTCTTGTCAAATTATATCAGCGCAATGAAGTTAGACACATTCATCAAAAGTTTTAAGAATATCAACACAGTGAAGATAAGTCATGAATTTAAATGTGTGATTAAATATTATCAGGTGAGCCAAATGGTATTTCCATTTAATAATCCTAAGGAAGAATTTTCAGTAGACAAGCTGTCTCTACTGAGAGGCTGCGTGATAAATGAAAAGAATAGAATATAGAACTGGGGTCTGTTCTAGTTTAAGGTCTAATAGTTACCCAGCATATGAATTGGGCCAATGAGTCATCACATTGTCAGTTACCTCCCATGGAAAATAGTATCTTTTCAGAGTACTCACAGTGTTATTTATAAGGCTCATGATAAAAGTGGACAAATGTTTGTGCAGCACGTTGAAAATGCTAAACATCACATGTCATTGTGATTTTCCTTGATTAGCCCTGTGAATAAATGTAGATTAAAATTGGGTGGGGAAGGCTAACTGGTTTAGTTAGAATAGAGGTACCTTTCTTTAAACAATAATATTAAATATTCATGTGATGAAATAATGAATAACAATGAATATGTTTTTAAAGCACTAAAAGAAGTGATTAAGTTTGCACTACCTAGCATAAAGCATTATTTTGGTCTTAATTAGGTATTGGTGATGCAAACATTCACTGTAAATGATTACATCTTAAATCTAAAAGCAAGCCTCTGTGCATGGTCTTACATAAAAACAGAAGAGTAAATAAAAATCATAGGGATTTATAGTATTCCTGAAGTGAATAGGCTCTTTGATACTACTGATGACATGAATTGGATGCAGAAAGTTGACCTTATTTTCATTACCCCTGGCACCTTATTACACAACAGGTTCTACTAGTATTTGTTCATTAAAATACACACACACACACACACACACACACACACACACACACACACAGCTCTAGTATTACAGGTGTCTGCCTCCCCCATTTACCATTATTTCCTTTAGGTCAGCATTGACTCCTACCCATCTTATTACAAAAATATCAACACTGATCATTCTGTTTCTATCCTCAAATCTTCCAAATACCTGTTAACAAATTCCTTGTTATTGAAATACTCTTCATCATTCAAACAGCATCATGTCACAACACTGTCTAAAATCATTAAATAAAGCTCTAGTAACAGGATCAAGCCTACACACATTGTTTGAACACATAAAGTTCTTGTTCACCTCGTCAGTACTAAGTCTTCCCACTTAACTCCAATCTCTATTTTGCGGCTATATCAAGCTACTTATTTGAAGACACAATAGCATTTCTCATCCACCTTGGGTTTTGCTGATGATTTTTGCTCTGCTCAGAATTCCATCTTCAGATATGAACAACTGGGGGGAAAATCTCAGATCAAAGTCTATGAATTTTTTTAAATCTTTATTGTTGAAAGTATTACGTAAGTCCTCCTCAACACCCCCATTAATCTCTTCCAGCCCACTCCAAAGTCTATAAATTTGAAGCCTTCCTATAATCTGCCAAAAAATTATTTTATTGCTTTCTTTATACTATCATTGCCATTATACATTCCTTAAGAAAAAATGCATTGTTTTGTCTACTAAGTAGCCTATGTCAAAGATTTATTTATGTTTTTATCTAAAATTACTTCAAAATGCATTGTGGTGACTAACTTTCACATATCTTGAGGTCAAGAATTATACAATCATCTTGTATCTCCAATCCTTGGCACAGTGCTTGATATATACCAGGTACAAATGAAAAAAAATTGCAATGAGATAAAAATGGGTAGAAAACAATAAAAAAGCATCAGCTTAAGAGAGTCAATAATACTTTAAATGTATTAATAAACCAACAGATAAAACTGGTGAGTGCTTATTATGGAATTTTTCCTCAATAGCAACTAAGATCATAGGGCCAGTTAGAGATTAGAGTGAGAATCTGAGTACAATTAGTCTGATCTGAGAAAGCTATGACTAACAGAAACTGATATACACATGCATACTTTACACACACACACACACACACACACACACACACACACACACACAGTACATCAGATAAAATATAAAGTGGCTTTTACTCAGTCTCATCTGTTTTGTTTTGTATTGGTCTCATTTCCTTGGAAAGAATAATATAAATGTTACTAAGTAACAAAAGCAGCCTGGCTGGTGTGGCTCAGGGGTTGAGCATCAACCCATGAACCAGCGGGTCACTGGTTTGATTTCCAGTCAGGGCACATGCCCGGGTTGTGATCACTGGTTTGATTTCCAGTCAGGACACATGCCCGGGTTGTGGGCTCAATCTCCAGTACGGGGCTTGCAGGAGGAAGCCAATCAATGTTTCTCTCTCATCGATGTGTTTATCTCTCCCCTCCTTTCTCTCTAAAATCAATAAAAACAATTTTAAAAAATTGTGAAGGGAATCACTATTTACTGTGAGGAATAATGTCCCAAGTACTCACCCAGCCCAGATGCTTTGCATTTGTAATTTCAATTCATCTTTCTAATAAATCTGTGAAGGGATCACAGCTCCCACTTGGAGATGGAAGCTGGGCTGAGACCGGAGCAAGGATACCTAGCCAGCACTGACAGATGTTTAATGGACCAGAAGAGACATATCGCTTTAAGGCCCTAGGACATAAGAAAGAGGAGTCACTCTTGAGTGACTTAAGGAGCCTAAGGTGGTAGAGGGGAAACATTTCAGTGAATTTTCACAAGGGAAATATTAAGGAGCCGCCACCAACCCTTACCCTGTGTTCATTTCTTCCCCAGTAAAAGGAATCAGAGTTCAGCCAATTATGCATTCTGATTGGCTGCACATTTCAGGATGAGTTAGAAGTATCTTTGGAGAAGTGATATGGTATGTTTCTGAATCCCATAATAGACACATGTTTCATCTTGATTACCTCCTTGATTCTACCAAGGAGGGGTAGAAATGATGATGATAATCTGAGCACCCATAAATCTCAGGCCTAGCCATAACGTAGAACCAACAAGCGGAGCACCATTCTTTATCCCAAAAACATGAGAATGGAAAAGACCAGTTTTTCTCTTTAATGTGGCCTAGCAAGGGATGAGGATGGCAAGATCTACTACCTTTGTGCTTTAGACACTGGTCACCTAGTCAATGAATATTTACTAACTCCTTCTTTGTGCCAAACTCTGTGAAAAAAACCTGGGGACATAGAAGCAAATAAGCAAAGTCCATTACCTCTGAGAGGCTCACCGTTCAGTGTAGGAGAGAGGCAGTTAGGCAAGGAAATAAAACAGTGCAGCCTGGCCAGTGTGACTCAGTGCTTGAGCATTGACCCATGAACCAGGAGGTCATGGTTCAATTCCTGGTCAGGGCACATGCCTAGGTTGTGGGCTCAGTCCCCAGTAGGGATCATGCAGGAGGCAGCCAATCAATGATTCTCTCTCATCATTGATGTTTCTACCCCCTCTCCCCTTCCCCTCTCTGAAATCAATAAAAACAAAACACAGTGTTAAATATTGTAACTGAGGTAAGTAAAGGTATTGTGAAAACGAAGATTGGGAAGCCCCAGAAAGCATGCCCTTGCTTACCACTCACAGAGCACTGTCTTACTTGCTTTCATTCTCACAGCTGGAATTATGCAAAGTTCCTATAATTACCCCGATTTACCCATAAGATAATTGGGACTTAGATAACATAGTTGACAGAGAACAAAGTGGAGAAGCCAGCATTTGAAACCACGGTTACATAGCTTCCAAACTTGATTTTCAGTGGCACACGGTCTCTCAAGAGCCGATTCATAAATGTGCCTTGCTTCACAGTGTGCTCTCCCACATATTACAACAGTGCCCTTCATTTTCTTGTTGCAGTCGTTTTAATACCGACTCCTCCACTCCACAGCTTTGCAACGGTGCCCATGTTACTGACCATCTCCTGCTCATTTGGAAAATGTGGATCATAACTACAGCTGCCTCCCGGCGTTGTTCTAAGGAATAAATGAGTTCTGTGCCATAGATCCGAGGTTGGCAAACACTGGCTGTAAAAAGCCCGATGGTAAATAACTTTGGTTTTGTCTGTGACGACTCCTCATCTCTGCTGATGAAGCATGAGAACAGCAGTAGAACAATATGCAAACCAGTAAGTGTTTCTGTAAATAAAGAAAAATGTATTCGCAAAAAAACAGGTGGAGGGCCAGATTTAGCCTGCAGGCCTTCATTTGCCAACTCCTGCTATAAAGTATGGGAGGAATCAGTATTAGTCAACGTTATTGTTAGTCTTCATGTCTAAAAAATTGGGATGCTAAATGCCTTATCTAGGGTCAAACATATTGATTAGGGATGAAGCTTGCAATGTTCCAAGTTCCAACCCAGCGGTCTTCCTGCCGGGAAACTGTACAGCTCCACGACCTTTCTGATTGTCCACCGAGAGCCTCACATCGTGATAAAGGTTTCCTGAGAGACAAGTGCACCTTTTCCTTTTCAGGCTCCAAATGCCTTCTCACTGAGGCAGAAGAACAGGGACTGTGGATGGAAAAGTCTAATATGTTGATAACAGATGTTAAGATGGTTAAATTCTGTGGACTCTGAAGATTGCTGTACAGAGGGAAAGTATTAAAGCAAAAGTATTGTCATGGCGTTGACTGCCATTTTCAATTACATTTCAGATAGAGTGCCATCAAATCAGGCATCACTTGAACATTCTGATCTTCCCCACCTCTACTGAACACCTGGGGGAATGTTTGAACTCTCCACTGATAATTATCATCCCCTACTCGCAAGCTGTATTTCAAACCCACCACTACGGCACATCTGGCCATTCCTCCTCCGAGTAGTCTTGTCAATTAACACCTGGATAGTCTTGGCCTCATCACTATTAACATCTCATGTTTCCTATTTAGTTTTATGGTTTGTAAAGCCCTTCAGGCCTTTCAAGTACTTTATTTCTTTGACATCACTCACACTATCCTGGTGAGTTATTTTATGCACATATCAACCCTTATTCCACGAAAGGAGAGTCCATGGAAGCCTGGACCTCATGTTAGGGGGCGAAGTAGGTCCATAGGGACCTGAGTTTGAATCCATCCTCTGCTTGGAATTAACTCTAGGACTAGGGCACATTAGAGGACTTCTCTGATCTTGCTTCTTTATCTATAGAATTGAAATAATATCTAAGTCTTGCTTCTTTATCTATAGAATTGAAATAATATCTAAGTCTTGCTTCTTTATGTATAGAATTGAAATAATATCTAAAATAATGGGTATTATTTTAAGGGTATATAAGATAACAAGCTAAGAACCTTGGTCCATGCCTGCAAGTAAATATTTTCTTATAATACATTCGCTTTGGTCTACTTCATTCTCTCCTATTGACTTGTAGGGAGGACACCCTTGGTATTTGATAATTGTTTCATGGATATGCTATTAGAGATCTGCACATCAATTGTAACTTGAAGTTCATAAACATGGCTTTTAAAAATTATTTTCCATTTTCTTCATTTATCTTAAATAAAATATAATATCCATCATATGGTCTCTATAGTAGAGAAATACCCAGAGGGGTACATATTGTATCATGTGTCCTTTAAGGTGAATTTTAAATTTCATTCTATTTTCCTCAAACCACACAATTTTTATACACATCATTCTATTTACAGCAAAACTGCATTTGTTTGGGTCTTTATGACTAAATAAACAGATTCTCTAGGTTTATCTACTCTATTTATTTATCATTGCACATTTATCAAAGCAATTTCATTTCTGTCTGCATAAAAGAACTCACCGAAATAGGCAGGGCAGGGACTCATCAACCTGATTTCACACAAGGAAACACATGGATGGAATTACAGTGACTACAGATACGTGCACAATAAGAATATTCGGACTCTCAGTTCCTTAAATATGTACCACTGTCTCTTGCCATTATAAGCACAAGCCAAGGAAAATATAAAGAAAGGAAAAAGGGGAGTATGAGGCTTGTGTGCAAAGATAAGAGCTGTCCTAAGCATGTGTGAGCTATGGTTCTACATTTAAGCAACATACATATTGAGCTGCTTCAGTTTTCCAATATGGTCAGTTTTGTGGAGTAAAAAAAGCAATATTTGAGCAGACACAACTAAAAAATAGCAAATTGCCAGATAAGTGGATGGTTTTTTCTCATTTTTACTACAAGTGATATAATTTTTTCATAGACATCAATTCCTACTGATAACTGAGCTATTCATAACATTAGTAAATAGTTACTATAATGTGAATTGTATTCCAATATTTTCTTGCCCAAGAGGTGTTATTACTATCATCAATATCATTATTACCCACCCCCTTTTACTTTTCTTTTTCTTTTTTCTTATTTTTATCTTCCTCCCCCATTTATTTAAAGACTTTTTATTGATTTTTTTTTTTAAAGAAAGAGGAAGGGAGAGGGGGAGAGAGAGAAACACTGATTGGCTGCCTCCTGCATGCCCCGCCCCCCCGTAGGGGATCTAGCCTGCAACCTTGGCATGCGCTCTGAACAGAACTGACCTGTGACTTTGGTGCATGGGTGACACACGGCCCACAGAGCCACGCCGGCCAGAGCTATTACCCCCTTTATAGGTGATAAAACTGAGGCATTGTTCATATATCTCAACACAGACTATTACAGTTTGGTAAACAGATTCCATGAACTAGAATAAACAGCTCTGTGTGTGGTAGGCATGTAATTAGGGCATTGTTCCATTTTTATTTATGAAGATACTCCTCTTTTGATGTCAATAAATGTAAAGATTGCTTTAACTATAATTCCAGATACAGTTGCCAAGAATGTTATTGATTTTATTTGTCCTTTTTAAATACCAGAGAGCTTTTATTTTAATTGATTCTACTGAAAAGTTCCTCAAAATGATATCCTAAAAAATAAAAAATTCCTGGGTTCTAATGTTATATGGTTCAAAAATCCAAATCTGAACATATGAAGCAGATACACATACATGCAAGAGGCATTTAAATTTTTTTTTCACGTGTTTAAAATGCCTAGTTCTTTCAGCTTACTATACACCATACTCTCAAACCCTGCCTCAGCAGCAAGTTAGCGGCCATCCATGGACAAAAGTGATCTGGGGGATCTTTGGGATCCAGGCAGGATACTATACAACCCTGGGAGTCCAAGGTGAGGAGGACTGTTTGGGGCAGGCAAGTCCAGGCCTAGGTGGCTGACGTGCTGACAGCAGTCCTGGCTACAGCCCTGGAAAGATCTCCATCCCCATTTGGCCTTGGTCCCACCAACAATACCAGACAGCACAGGACCTGGGAGGAATCACCTGCCTGTGGTCGGGTAACAGGCACACATATCTCAGTCCAGCTATGGGCACTGAAGTTGACTGTGACCAGCTCTAGCCCCTCTTGGCTATGGTCTGGGAGCTACTGGAGGCTCAAGAAATATAACAATTTTAAATATATATATGCATCCACATTGGAGTGCCTAAATATATAGAATAATATAACAGAATTGAAGGGATAACTAGACAGAAATATAATCATAATAATAAGGGACTTCAATACCACAAGTTCATCAATGGATAGGCCATCCACACAGAACATTAGCAAGGAAACTCTGAACTTGAATTACATCCTAGCCCAGATGGACCTGATATATACAGAACATTCCATCCAACAGAAGAATACGCATTCTTCTCAGGGACACGCGGGGCCATTCTCCAAGATAGGTCTCCCCTAACCTCGCCAAGCCTGCTTTTCATCGTTAAATAAACGGAGTTTAAAAAATGCCTTCAATTTTGTGCTGAGAATTACATGCTGTAATGCATATGGCTGTCTACCACCTGTCATATTACACGCTTAATAGGTTGAGCTATTAATGTTGAAGTTTTTATTTTTCAAAAGCTGGTTTACATTTAGGGTTGACAGATTGAGCAAATAAAAATGAAAGATGCCCAGTTACATTTGAAAATCAGTTAACCAACAGATAACTTTTAGTACAAGGAAGTCTTATTTACGTTATGGAACATACCTACACCAGAGATTATTTGATTTGAATTTCAAATTCCTCTGCACCTCCTGCATTTCACTTGGCAACCCGACTTATATCTCATGTTCTCTATGAGACTCTTTCAAATCCAACATTAATGAATTCAGCAATATTAATTCCCTCTAGCTACACCTGCACTCACCAGGAACATTTCGTGGTGATGCTCGAAGCCTGTGCTGCCTCCTGCTTACTGTGTGAACCACTGAACGGTAAATACTTTGCCTTCTTCATCATTATTCCTCCTCAGAATGAGTCTCTTCCCTTCTCAGTCAGCACTGTGGCTGCTCAGACCAGTGAATTTACATCCTCTCCTCTTTCCTTCCTAAGTGAATTACAAAATAACAACAACAGATTCTAGAAAGAAGTTCTTTTTTGAATACTGATACACTCTGCTAGTCAAAAACTTGGTAAATCTGAATTTGCAAAACACATGTTATGGGTTGTAGTGTGCGCTACAAAAAGAGTCCTTTCATTATCAAAATGTTCTTTCTTTTAAAATGCGATTCCCTGGATGATTTAAAATTGATTTATGAGAATTCAATATGATCTTCCTTTCCAAGTTCAGAATCAAGTGAAGCGCAGCCAGGACACTTTTCTTTGCTCAAAGATGATTTATTTATAGCCCCCACTAAAAAACGCCTGGATGCTTTCAGTCTAAAAAACCAAAAGTGTCTTTTCAAAGCAAACAAACAGAAATATTAGGATGCTTCTCTAACTGAGGCATACACGTATTTTTTTCAATTCCTTGGGGTGTCCTTCTTTTAAAACTTTCAACAACAACAGAAGAAGTGTAAGGTATCATATTCCCATCTGTTATAATCCCTCAATGGTCTGATTCAGCCCTTTTCCTTCACCCATGTCAGACTGAAGTTACCTTTGCAAGCACAGAAGTTACTAAGCAATACCTTGCACAGAAATCTCAGTTGTTCCCTGTTGCTTGTTCCTCAATGCCACACAGAGGAGAGTAACCGCAGAATTTTTGAGAATGAAATATAATAGTCAATTAACATAAATGTATTTATTAAGTCATTATATTGTATACCAAAGACTAATTTTAAGTAAATAAAAATGCATCCATTATAAAGCAAATTTAAAAAAATCTTTATATTGTTTAGAACATGTTCAATATATCGTAATCCATTTCTTAGTCATATGTGTCATTAGTAATTGCATGTTATTGGTATTTTATGGAGCAAGGTACATTTTTGTCATATACTTTTATATTTTAAGCATTTTTATTAAATAATTACAATCTCTTTTAAAGTTATGCCTAATAATTGAAAACTAATACTTTATCCTTCTTCAGCTTACTCTTCTCTTCAGACCATATTCCAAATTGAGAAAATGTTATCTACATAACTGCTGAGACAATTGGTAAGTTCAAAGTAAACCATATTTTTAAAATGATCTTTCTTTGACATACATGTTTATAAAACTAAACTTGTCAAAGTAATTGTAGCTATGATTTTTTGAATGTTCACCAAATTAGATGTTAACAAAACCATTGGCTTTTTAATTTTACTTTACACCTATAAAATTATAAACATAATTATTGACAATAAGAGTTCCATCAGAAAATTCTTTCCAAAAGTCAATACATTTCAAAACAATATTATATAACGCCAAAATTAAATACCAAATTAGATGTTAACAAAATCATTGGCTTTTTAAATTTCACTTTACACCTATAAAATTATAAACATAACTATTGAAAATAAGAGTTCCATCAGAAAATCCTTTCCAAAAGTCAGTACATTTCAAAACAATATTATATAACGCCAAAATTAAATTCTCCACATCAAGTAGCTTGCAAAATTAAATTTATTCAACTTACTGCCTGTTTTGTAGAGAGAATTTTCAATGTTTTTTTTTGTTTCCAAGTTTTCTTTTTAATAATACAATTTGTTAAAAGCATAAAAACTGAAGTTTTGGGCTCTTAAAGTTGATATAATTGTTGCTTCCTCTTTTTTTATTTTTAAAATTTCAACTCAGTTGGCCTTTTCCCAATTTTTCACTCTTCATGGGTCATTTTGTTGTGGTTGTTGGTAGGGCTCTTAAAATAATCTTTTAAAGTTATTCTTTAAAACTTACAGAGTAAATATTTAAAAAAACACAGAAAGTATGTGTGTAATTTCTATAGTTGATACAGTAAAGACCACTAGACAGCACTCACTGCTGCCTAACTGACTCTCACTAACATGAACATGGTTTTATTCCATAGAAATCTCCCACAATTAGATAACAGAGTTGAATTACATAATTGTATCAATTTTGGGGGTCTAATGAATTCCAGGGATTGGATAACATTGAAATATTTTTATATGCACATAGCTTATAATGAGACCTGAATAACATTCAGAATTCCATACTATGATTAAAGCTGAAATTAATCACAAATATCATCCCCAAACCACATTTTATAAATGAAGATACTGAGGGTAAGCATTTGATGGCTCAAATGAGTGGATTCCTTTCTAGCAAGATAAGGTTGGAAGGCCCATAGAATGCCTGGTCTCTTAGGGCATATTCTAACAATATTCTATCTACCCTCACTCTCATGGGCTCAGTCTGAGCCTTGGAGTCCCCCTACTGGGGATCCAGCCCGCAACCTTGGCATGTGCCCTGACTTGGAATTGAACCAGCAACCTCTTGGTGTATGGGTCTACATTTAAATCAAAGTTTCTCAGAATACAATCCATCCTTTCTCCCTGACTTGGAATTGAACCAGCAACCTCTCGGTACATGGGTCTACATATTGTTTAAATCAAAGTTTCTCAGAATACAATCCATCCTTTCCTCGTATCTTTCTCTGCATTTTCTTTCTCTCACATCTCCTTAATCTAATTGATTAAGAGGCTCCGACAAATAAGAGAATGTAATTTCTCTAAGGGCAGTGACACATGTCTTACTTGCATATGTCTTAGACAGCAACTAACAGACTGTCTAATATATTGTAAGTGTTCAATAAATGTCTGTTCCATAAATAAGTGAATAGATGAGTGTTCATTCTGGATACAAAGAAGCAACCTTACTTATTATTTCTTTGTAATTGTCCAAAACTCTGTCAGTTTTTTCCTACATAAAATTACTTTTCTTAAATCCTTTTAAGGTTGTCATGAAATTTCAATAAAATAATTTGTCGTGCATTGTGCCTGACAAAGACTCAATACGTAACTGAGCCTATTCAGTTTGCACAATGCCTGCACTCCCGAATGAGATCAACACAGCAAGAGGGAAGGCAACGAGGCAGGGCCCAGAGAGTCTAAGCAGGGGTTGAGACTATTAGAGCCAATGTCTTCACATGGAGAAGATATTTGCAGAAGAATCAAACCCACTCACAAAAATAAAGGATATACACCATCAATTTGGGCATGTATTGAACTGCTTCTCTCATAAATCCCAGCCAGTGTTATGGAATGATCTGGAAAGAACATTAACTATTGATGAGGTATTTAGAGAGCCAGGGAGGTGACTAAGATAAGATTTTGCTGGTATGAAGGTAGCGCCTCAGAACAATGGTTTTCTCCTTCAAGTCAATAAAGAAAGAAAAAAACAACTCAATCACAGAACAACCCAGAAACCCAGCTTGATTGGAACCGGACTCAATTTTAAGAAAAGCAATCTTAGCCGGCAGAGCAGCTGCTCATTGTGTATCCTCTTATGGAGCGATAGAGATAAGAGAGGAAATAGCACTGCGCTGGAAGTGGGGAAATCATCTCTATGACTGTCTGAGTCTGTCGCATGCCAGGTAAAATATTGAAATTCTGCCACGTAACCCAATGACCCCTTACAGCTCTGAAATTTTATAACTGTATTATGGCAATTAACCCCTTCCCAGAGTGTAACTCTTAATAAGATTGCCATGGTACTCTCCTTCACCTTATGTCATTACCAAAGAAATCAATTACACAGATGTATGTTTGCTTAATATTAGAGATTAATAAGACACTTTATTATAAGTACCTAGATATATAGCTCCTAAATTACATCCACACCAATTAACTGAATATATGAATCATTCCTCCCTATATTTCTAATATTACATACATTAATACTAATGTAGCTTATACCTGGAATTTGCCAAGAGAATTGATCTCAAGATTCACATACACAAAGCCACGGTAACTATGTGAGGTCCTGTTTCTGTTAATTAGTTTGATGTGGTAGCATGCTTTAAATGTACATAATTATTATTTGCCAATCACATTTTAATAAAGATAGAAAAACATAAATAGGGCACCACCTCCTGGAGGATATCGCCCCTTCTCATACAGTCCTGTTCATAAACCAGTGCTTCATCTGAGCCTCAATAGCCTAATCCAACTTCCTATCAGGCTGCCTGCTTCCCTGTATAACCAGCAGAGTCCAAGTCACGTCCCACTTCCACTCCCCATGGCTATCAAAGCATCGTTCCAGCTGATGTGATGTCATGTGCGCACATCCTGGTGTACCATCTTGGTTCACCAACCGGGAAATTCAACAATTGCATTATCACTCTGAGCATGCTCCGTGCTTCACTTACCACTTGCAGTGTCGTCCTCCTCGCCAGTGGGTGGCAGATGATCCAGCTCCAAATTCCATCTCAGTGGTTGCTTTCTTATACAGCTTCTAGTGTCAAAAATTGGGTTACCTGGGAAATAGAAACAGAACTCTTGCAAATCAGTGTGAAAAAGTGTCTTAGTCTGCTTAGGGAGCTACAAAATCATTATTGAGTCTGAGTGGCTAGAACAATGAGAATTCATTTCATTATTTCATTTCATTTCATTTCATTTTTTGCCATTCTGGAGGCTGGAAAGTCAAAGATCAAGATTCTAGGAGGGCTTGGCTTTAGTGAGGACTCTCTTCCTGACTTGTGGAGGGCCACCTTATCACTCTGTACTCACATGGGCACAATACCAGTCAGCTCTGGTGTCTCTTCCTCTTTTATCAGGACACCAGTTCTACCAGATCAACGCTTTGTTCATATGAGCTCTTTTTACCTTAACAACCTCCTTAAAGGCCCTATCTCCAAAGCAGACCCATGGGGGTTAAGGCTTCAACATATACATCGGGGGAGGGGAGTATAATTCAGTCCATAGCAAATGGTCCAGGTTTGATACCCCCACATCACTCAGTCATTGTAGAGAGGCCACTTGGGAGTGTATCATGGCCTTGGAGGATTTGGCTCTCTTCAGCTGAGGCCCTCTCCAAGGAAAGCTGACAACCTGGGGCTCCTGCCACTGGCTCTCTGAGCAACATCCATAATATGGCCCTTGGGTAACTGCCCTCAGCTGAGGGGAAGACCTGACAAAAGGCCACGATTCCTTCTGGCAGGCAGCCTACATTCAATGACTGGTAGAAAGGGATCGAAAAGGCCAATCATCTTGCTCAAATTCAGCTCAGTTCTGCTGGGCTCTCCCGGCTCCACAATTCCTGTAAGGTTTCCTGAATCCTGGTTGTTACTGATTCATGGAGTCCGTCTCTTTCTGCCATGAGAGAGAAGTACTCCCTTACTCCCTACTTCAGCCCTACCCTTCCTACAGCAGACGTTGTTGACTGGAGTACTTCCTAGTGAACTGTTTGCACACTGATCTTCATCTTAGAGTCTTCTCTGCTCCCCAGGGAACCCAACCATGGGCATTGGGAAAAAAAATATATATCCATCCATCCCATGGTTGTCAGATTTATTTATTTAATCATTTTTTATTAAAAAAAAACTTTTAAATTGATTTTTAGAGAGGAAGGAAGAGAGATAGAGAGAGATAGAAACATCAATGAGACAGGAACGTCATTGATCGGCTGCCTCCTACACGCCCCACATTGGGATCAAGCATTGCCCTGACCTGGAATTGAACCAGCGACCTCTTGGTTCCTGGTCAACCCTCAACCGCTGAACCACACCATCTGGACCACTTTTTATTTTTCAATTTCAGTTGACATACAATACTATATTAGTTTCCGGTGTACACCCCAGTGATTAGACATTATGTAATTTACTAAATTAACATCCTGATAAATCCTGTACCCATCTAACACCATACATAGTTATTAAAATATTATTGACTATTCCCTATGCTGTACTTTATATCCCCATGAACATTCTGTAACTACCAATTTGTACTTTTAAGTCCTTTTACCTTTTTCTTTTTATATTTTTATTGATTTTTTTTACAGAGAGGAAGGGAGAGGGATAGAGAGTTAGAAACATCGATGAGAGAGAAACATCGATCAGCTGCCTCCTGCACACCCCCTACTGGGGATGTGTCCGCAACCCAGGTACATGCCCTTGACCAGAATCGAACTTGGGACCCTTCAGTCCGCAAGCCGACGCTCTATCCACTGAGCCAAACCGGTTAGGGCTCCTTTTACCTTTTTCAGCACCCCCAACCCCCACCTTCCATCTGGCAACTGTCAAAATGTTCTCTATATCTATGAGTCTGTTTCTGTTCTGCTTGTTCATTTATTTTGATTTTTAGATGCAATTGTTGATAGATATGTATATATGGCCACTTTATTGTTCATTTTTTATCCTTTTATATATTTTTAAAATGGAAGGATTTTGAAGTAAGAAAGTTTACCTGTTTATACTTAGATCTTTACATATCAGAAAATGGCATAAAACACTACAATAAGAGTAGCCATAAGAAATATACCCACAAAATGTGTATTAAGCAGGCAACCAAAATGCCATACATATAAAATTATAGTCACTATTAAATATGTATTGTGCAATGGTATTATTTATGAACCAGCACTTTGCACTTAGAAATGCAAAGTCAGTGAATTATAATTCAGTGAATTGCAAGCTTACAAATTGAAATTCAAATTAAGTAACTTCTTTATTCAAAGCCATATATCATGCTGAAGATAACCTATATCATTTTATTAGAAAAGCACAATTTAAGAAAATCTTAGAGAATTCTTTAACCTAATATTTGCAAATGCATATTTGTTAATACTATATTTAAATTTATATCCTTTTGTTTCAGCTTTATCTTCTTAAACTATTATAGTCACGGCAAAGCTACTTTGCGTCAACATATAGGTCAGTGATGGCGAACCTATGACACATAGGTTCACCATGTGTCAGAGGTGACACATAAACTCATTTTTTTGGTTGATTTTTCTTTGTTAAATGGCATTTAAATATATAAAATAAATATCAAAAATATAAGTCTTTGTTTTACTATGGTTGCAAATATCAAAAAATTTCTTTTCTATATGTACGGCACCAGAGTTAAGTTAGGGTTTTTCAAAATGCTGACACGCCGAGCTCAAAAGGTTCGCCATCACTGATATAGGTCTTTCTAAATCTGATGATGAATAGGATGATGATGTTGAAAATTAATTGGCTGAGGTAATCTTTCAGTTGTGAACATTCCAAATTCCAAATGTCATTGTCCACTATGAAAATATTTTGAGTTTTTGCAAACCTTCCCCTAACACAGGAAGAAATAATAAAAAATCACGCAGATCCCCCAGACTCTGTGTCATCCATGTGAGACTCATAATCTGGCTTAATTCAGTCAGATGTTTCAACAGGTGGCATGTTCAGTGCTTATGAGCTCAGGTGCGGATGTCGGAAATGAGATGTTGAATTTGGGCTTGCCCCTTGCTGATAACCTTCAGCAATGTCCTTCATCTCTCTAAGCCTGTTTCTCTATCTCTAAATCATGGCTGATAATAGTAATTACTGAAGAGATGTTTTTAGAATAAAATGAGATAACGGATCTGAAATGATGTAGCACCCAGTCAAGAAAGGTGGGCGGTTGTTATTATGCCATTTACTTCATATGTGAGGTAGGTATTGTGTATGAAAAGAGCATTGGAAACTAATAAGCATTATGTATAATTCAGGGTTTGTTAACTACCATCTAAGTCATAGTTCCCTGATTAATCCTGAAAGCTAGCTAGTCTCTGTCACTATACCAAGGACTCATATAATTACATATAAATAATCTGTATAAAAACTTGAAAATTAGGCTTTGTTTGTTTCTTTGTACATATGAGAGATTGAAAAATCAGAGGGGTAAATGATTTGTTCAAAGACAAACACTTGACACATACTGGAACCAAGTGTCAAATTGATATTGTTCTGAATACAGAGTTTGCAGTTCCTCCCTATAATATATTAGCTTTCTAAAAAAAATGGCGAGAATAGTTGCAATGAACCACATTCACTATTCTCTGAAAGCTCTTCCAGTGTTAACATTTTCGGATTCTTTAGCTGGTGAATTTCTTACTCTTTACATTCTCACTTAATCTCAAAAAATGTCCACAGCAGGAAGTTATAGCTCACCGGCTTAGTGAGGTTTCATGCAATCCAATTCATAATGTCCATGTCCTCAATCTCAAAATTACTGGCAGTTTTATGGCTCATGTGAAGACACTGAACTGTTAATGGCTGAATGCCAAGAAAATGGAACCTGAGTATTCACGGGTCTCTGTTTCCACACAGATGCCTGACAAGGTTTTCCAGTAAAATAGCAAGTAGGAATTTAAAAAGTAGTCAAAAGAGATGAGCAATCCTTAATGTGACTTCCCCCCTTATGTTTAAGATAAAGTCATTGACTGTGGAGGACGAAGCAATAATAAATCAAATAGAACTATTTTGAAAGGAAGGCAGGGGTAGGAAAGAAGGAAGAAGACAGTTTTGAGCAGTACCGAGAAGTTGGGCTCACTTCCGGCCGGGCACAGGGGGTGGCAGTTTGCTCTGGGCTGTGAGGGCACCTGGCACCTGTGTAACTCAGAGGCCTTTAGTGCTGCTGCCAAACTCAGATGCTGAAAGGGTCAGATATGAACATTTCACAGGCACAGTTTATAACCACCTATTATTTACCTCACAACTCACTGCGCTCGTGGTAACAGATTTTTTTAAAGAGAAAAACATAAGGCCAAGCGAGGTTAATAATATTTTTATGAATCACAAAAATGCATAAGGGATCCTCTCTCTCTCTCTCTTTCTCCCTCCCCTCTCTCTCCTTACCCCAGGCTACATTCTGGATAAATCTATTCTTGAAATAAGAACTATTTCTTTGAATATAAAAACAGGGAGAATGGCCCAGACTTTTGTGTGTTCCTAACTCAATATATGATCAACTTATTTGAAACAGCTCTTAAAAACCCCTAACTTCACTTAGATTCCTTACATCCCCTTAAAGTATACGTCTCATTGGCTCTGTCACTCTGGGTACGTAATGTAGTGAAGCATAACTCTGGGGTGAAATCAGCAACGACCAGCAAAGATCATATGTATTTGGTGTGATGGTAACTGTAACGCCTTTTCCCTCGCCATTAGGACATTGGTGAAAGTCTTACCTAATAGCAGCCATCAGCCACGTCTCTCTCTCTCGACTTTCATTTGAAAACCCTTAATCTACTGTTGTCCTAGTTCTGGTCAATACTGCATATTCTACATAACACTTGGACCGAAGCTGATATTTACTTCTTGCTAAAATCACTGACTTCTCTGAAATTGTTAGTCCATGTCTACAAATGAAAAATTTCAGGCTTTTACTGTTGCCTAGTTACCGTTCTTGTACTGCCAGATCCTGTTGTTTCTATTTCTACTGGAATTGGCCTTTTTGGAATTTGGTCGACTCACCTGTTGAATCATTCATGACTAAGACAGAGGTGTACTCGGGGTGGTGGGTCCTATCTGGCTGGACCCCAAGTCAATGCTGTTTCCATTTGCACAAGAGCTAAAATGTGCCCCCTTTGTCTTTCTCCTCTAGTTGTACCCGCTTTGGGCAAGATTGACTGACATCTCTTTAGGCTCCACATATAATCATTGCTTTCTTGGGAAGTATTTCCTTATCACGCCCAGTCCTGGCTAAGGCTTGTCCATCTTTTATAATCCTGGTTCTCATCTGGACTTTGGCTGCCAAGAGGCTCTCCACTGAGAGCCACCGCGCAAACAGTCCGAGTGGAACAGAGCATCGCATTTCAACTTCAGGTGAGATCACGGTTACGCCGACCTTCTGGACAAAGGTTTTACGTTTCTTATTCTCACTTTGGCATTCATCCCACATCCCAAATGCTTTTCAATGTCCACCTTCAAATTCTCTTTCTGTTCATTTCCTCCCTGTTTTACTGTGATTTGTATTACTATCATCTGAGTATATTTTGGGGGCTGACAAAGCTAAAAAATAGCATTTGTTCCTACTTCTCTTACTCTGCTTCTAATTTCATCACATACATTTTGAAATATAAGGCATTTTTAAATAGAGTGCTTCTCTTCAAAAATAAAAAATGTGATTCCATTTAATGAAATGTATAATCAGTATATTCTTAATTTTAATGAGGCATAGGTATTTATTTACTGCTTTAAAAGCTTATTCTTTTTAGGCAGTGAAACCCATTCTAAAGGATGTGGGCCAGCATCCAGCCAGGAGAGAGACAAACCAACAGCTAACAGGGGGTTATCAGTAGTCATGTCCCTTGACAAGAGTTCCCTCTACTTGGGGATGGTTACCACTCCAATAGCGAAAGAGGACAGGGTAAGGGAAAGGAAAAGAGAAAGGGAAACAAAACAAAACAGTTTTCTTAGCTTCCCTAAAAAAGCCAGTTTAGAAAGCATAGATAAATAAAATATGATTTTCTCTGCCCTTTGTAACTCTCTTTCAAAAAGTCATCCCTTCATGGTGCCACAAACCCAATGGAAATTCTTTATCATTTCATTTAGCCTTTGAAGCGCAGCCAAGAGCCCTCTCTCTAGGGGTGGAATGATGGTCAGAACTTTGACATCCTCCTGGAGAAACTCAAACCAAAGTATGAAGAAGACAGAAAAAACAAGGCCTGCCTGTCCTGAGGACACCTGAGATCTATCGGAGTAGACAGACAGTAGACAGAGGGTATGACTGTTCTCTCATGCCAGTTACACTTCAAGTTTCTGTGAACTTTATTTCATCCATCCTTAAAGTGACGGGTATTATCTTCTCCTTATCTCACGAGGGTCCAGGACGGACCAGAGACCTGCCCTGTAGAAGGAAGCTGAGCACCTGGGCATAAATGACAGCCACAGTGGCAAATAACAGTTTCTAAAATCCAAGTTATAAGTACTGAATAATGAGTGACAGTGAAAACATTCTGGAGAAAGGACACATTGGAACACATTGGGAAATGCATGTGAATGGTGATATCAGAAGAAAGGACTCCAAGAAAATTACTTTCACAAAAGCCAGAGGGCCTCAAGGTTGCTTGGACTTGCCGTTAGTTTCTCACCAGTTTAAAGTTCCGACATAGGTCAAAACTGCATTTCTATTTCCTCCACACATCGCGTTCCTTGAAAGTTGTTAAATGGAATAAACCTTGGTGCTTCACTTCGTATGGAAACAATTATAGTTGAGCTAATGCAACATAAATTAGACACTGATGAAATTTTAAATGAATCTATAAATCATTTGTAAATATTGCTAAACAATACACTCATTCTCTGTCTACATTTTTGCCCAATGCCTTAGAAAAGAACCCGGCATTTTTTGCATAGAATATTGTTAAATTTTTCATCAGAATGAAGTGGAAAGAAGGCATTGCCATGGTGGGCTCCTGGGAAAGTAGGTTGATACTGTCTCTATGTTGGAGAATATGGAAACATGACTCCCATCACCCTCTTAATCCTCTGATCATTCCTGTGCCTCTGTGGTATTAGACATGTGAATTGAGTTTACATTGCTTGGACTGTAATTGCTCATCCTGCCAAATTACTTTATTAGTTTAGCTGCACCATTGGGAAGATCACTTCCCAGTGTCGTTCTACAACTGTGTTTTACAAGCCTGTGTCACCAGAATTTAAATGATGTTGCTATGGGCAAAAATAATAGCAAGTACTTCTTCATGGATTCTTTCAGAGATCCTCTAAAATGATCAATCAGAGTGCCCAATAAATAAAAAGATGTGTCCTTCAAAATTTTTGTATGAAATCCTCACAAGCTTCAAAGGTTTACCTCTTGATATTAGGTAAAGACAGACTTAGAAATAAAATCTTTTATAGTAAATTAATTTTAAGTAATCTTAATGTAACCATCAAGGTCTTAAGGACTCCAGATGGAGGGAATAATAGTATATAAAGAATATAAATTGGAAAGGCTATGGTACTTTTATTCAACCGCAACAAGTCTTTTTGGTTGGAGGTAGGATGTATTACATAATTAAATATCAAAATTTAGATGAGACTTCCATTCATGGGAGAGAATAAAATTGATTTGGCAACATGGTTTCCATCAGTACAAAAACTGACAAAGCTACAAAAACAAATAAAACCTGAAGTAAAGGTCTGGACTTCCCCAACTCAATTTCCTACCACTTTATACCTTGTTTTTAATGAAATAGTTGTTTCCATTTAAAGACAGGCAAAAATCAGAAAGAAATAAGAAGAAGACACTTTCCAAAATATTGGAGGTGGGAGGGGAGGGGGTAAAGGGAGGGGTGACTGGTGGCGGTGGTGATGAGGAAAGGACTGTGATCAATAGGCTAATGAAGGACACACATCCACAAGGAAATAACCTGGGAAACAAAGGAAAATCCCATAGAAACACTCCCTCATGGTTGTAAAGCAATGCTAGACATTGATATACCAATTTAAATCGGAAGATGAAAAGAGGTGAAGTTTAAATGAAGAAATTATAAGACAATTGATGAAAACATAGTAAATTTGGTAACAACAAAAATAGATTATAACCATAAAAATGAAACTCACATGATATAACACATGCATTTGGAAACAGTAGTGACTTAAAACAACACCACAAAATATCATTATTTCTGTGGGTCAAGAATCCAGGCGCGGGTTAACTGGGTCCTCTGCTCAGAATCTCCCCAGGTTGCCACCAAGGTGGGCAGAGCTGTGTCGCTAGTCAGTTGGCAGAATCCAGTCCCTTAGAGCTGTAATTCCCAACTCCGTTTTCTTGCTGGCCATTGGCCAGGGGTCCTCTCCACTCTTAAAGGCTGCCCAGTCACCATCTGGCTATTTGCCTACTCACAGCCAGCAGAAGTCTGCTTCAAAGGAATCTTATATAATTTCATGTAATTGTGGAAGGGACTATCCCATATCCCTGCCCTCCCTTAAAGAGAGGTGAATACATACTGCATATATACCACGGGGCAGGAACCCTGCAGGTCATTTTAAAATCCTGCCTACCACAAATTAAAAAAATGGAAAGAGATAAATCAAGAAAGGAAAAGTATATCATAAATTTGATGTTTCCAAGGAAAGTAGCAAAACAAATTAAATAAGGGTTTCTGACTTTAAGATGGCAAAGAACTTGGAAGCTTTTTTTCCCATCAAAGACTTCAAATGTAAATAATAAGAAGACACAGCAAGGAGATAGCTGAAGACTGGATCTCTAATTTATGAGGGGAGAACCCTGATGAGGAAATCCTAACTGATTTAGCCAATCAGAGGGCAATCAATCACAAATGTCCACAGACATGAGCAAGAACAATTGAGCCCTGCAGAACCAAGAAAACTTAGAAATGAAGACACTAGTGCCCAGCCAGCATGGCTCAGTGGTTGAGTGTAGACCTATGAACTAGGAGGTCATGGTTCAGTTCCCGGTCAGGGCACATGCCCGGTTGTGGGCTCGATCCCCAGTAGTAGGGGGCAAGGAAGCAGCCAATCAAATGATTCTCTCTCATCATTGATATTTCTATCTCTCTCTCCCTCTCCCTTCCTCTTGGAAATCAACAAAAAATATATTAAAAAGAAAAGAAACAAAGGCATTAGCACTATTGTAGGTGCTGATAGTTGGTGTGCCCCCATTCTCCACCCACATACCATGAAGTCAAGTGTCTATTGTTTTTGCAGAACCATGCATAGGATTAGATATTTGTTCTCTGAAGAAATTTAATAAGAGAAATGCCAGGCTTGGGGACACCATTCATCAAGCACAGGAGTAAATGCTAGACGGCATAACAGAAGGGTGTGAATTGTGTGCAGACTTTGATTGTAGTCCACGCTCATAACTTTCATATGCTGGTGGTCAATATTACACCTCCATGCTAAAGATGGAATGAAAAATACTAATATTTGTGGTTACCAATTTTAAAACCATCTGGTAACTCCTTCTGCTATCAAGAAATTTGCAGTCTCTCACACATTAACAAAAAATATGCAGTCTCTCACACATACCACCTCCAATAAGTTGTATGGTTCCTCCCTCTTAAATATGAATGGATGGCAAGCTTTGACAATAACTTTAATAATTATAAATAAATTTATAAGAGGTGCAATGTAAGGAACAGAAGAAACCTTCAAAAATGATCTGTAATTGTCTTCAGATGGAAAAAAAAGAACTGTGACATCTACAAAGCTCAAAGGTAGAAGAAGCTATGAAAAGAAAGTAAAAGCTTTTGAAGACCTAGAAAGACGATTGCTAAAGTAGAAATATTCATTAAGAAATAGCCAAAATTAATACATCTGGGGTGAAGAACTCTCCACAGCGATGCTCCAAGCCAAAAGGCAATGAGGCAATGACTACAAAATTCTGACAGAAAGAAATGTGACCTCCAATTCTGGAACCAGTCATGTGTTCTTGCAAATGAAATGGAATGAAACACCCATGAGTTTTACTTTAAAATCTTACTGAATGATGCGAGCTTGTCAAGCCAGACAGAAAAGAAAGTATGTGTCCAAAAATGTGAATATTTAGCAAAATGATTGATGCTGAAAACTAACTCTATAAAAATAAAGTTAAAATTGGACATTTGTTTAAATTATAGTTAAAAGAAGAATGGCATTTAAAGCATTGCCAATGTAAGCTTAATGACATAACCAAAAATATCAATCCTTAGGGAGAAGAGAGGTAAAAATATCATGTCCTCTCCTAATTACAGATTTGAGAAGACACTATTTAAAATTGAATCACTGAAAAAAATCACAGATTCTTTTATCTTTACCTTTGTTGTTTATAATTTAGATATCTGTTAT
Organism: Myotis brandtii; assembly: GCF_000412655.1. Taxonomy (NCBI): domain Eukaryota; kingdom Metazoa; phylum Chordata; class Mammalia; order Chiroptera; family Vespertilionidae; genus Myotis; species Myotis brandtii. The sequence goes on from NW_005371287.1 coordinate 680,297, forward strand.
AGGACAAAAATCCCCACTGATGGAATGTTTAAGTAAATTTAACTTATCTAGAATTTTACTTCTGGTTTATTTTATTCCAAAAACAGTAAGTATTCTAAAAAGAAAATTAGTGTAGTATGATATAGAATCCTATCTGCATGAAAGCATTTTTATGAATTTATTATTCAATGTGTTCATATATCTATTCATAAGTCCATCTAACTAGAGAAATATATGGAATGGCATTTAATAAGGAATTAAAGTGTTTCTCGTTGGCTCTATGTCTGGGCAGTAGGATTTGGGTAACATTGGAGTTGGCCATTGAATGAACACTGGCTGACTCAAGAACTAGACCTGGGCAATCAGAAGCTTCTTATCTTCTCCCTGTCCTGGAATGTAGCTTCCATCTGCCGACCACAAAGCTGGAGCCATCTCAGGATGTAGCTTTGAGAGGGTAAGGTTCTGTTGAGACCATCTGGATTGAATCCATGACCACAGCCTGTTAAGGTCTCTATAAAAATTTAAAAAATTCTGGCAGGTGCATGGGTGGCCCAGTGATCCTTCAGGCACCCAAGACAGACCCTATGTGCATGTTCCCTGGCTTATTAAATCTTCAACCTAGCAATCTGGAGCGGTCTGCCTCTTTCTTTGGTCTCTCTTTGCCCATCATGTATGGGGGGCCAGTTTTGAGTTTTACTAGCAGTTGTCAGCCAACAATTGGCAAGCTTGCCAGGAATCCAAAGAAATGGGTTTTGAGAAAGAGGCCTCTACAGGGGAAATCTCAGGTTGACCAATGGCCACTGTGATGGGGGCGGGGAGGCCCATAGGTTAGATGTTTGTGGGTCACCATGTGAGTACAGAGATGACCCCAAAACGCTGCTGCTTTAACACACTTGTTTGTTGAACTGTGAAAAGCGCACTGTGCATAGAGAGGAAGCAAGTGGCGGCAGCGATGGACTGACTTCCCCTGTGGGCAGCTCGGCTGGCTACCGACGCCCAACTGGAGGCTGAGGCTCGAGTTTGAAGAGCTGAGGCTGGAGAAGGGTGTGCAGTTGTCCACGACTCTGCGAGCTGCAGGGATGGCTGACGACACGGAAGAGCAGGCAAAGTTGGAGACAGTGTGCCACTCTGCAGAGATAGGAGGGGCAGGCTGCCACAGACTCAGGTCCAAGAGCTTCTGACAAAGTCTGGTTAGGATGCTCAGAGGTAGAATCCTTGGGAAAGTGAGGATTGTGCAGGCGGGGGCGGGTGTGTTGTGGTGATTGACAGCGAAACAGATGAAGCAACCCCATGCTGACTGACCTCTAGTACAAAGGAGATTTTTAAACAGTAATTATCCCAGACTTCGGATAATAAATAAATACACCCCAAAACTCCTAGGAGAAAACTTGCATTCTTTCTCTGCCCCTTGAAGATGTAATCCTTATGCTTTTGAAATATAAACTCCCCAGGAGGTAATTGAAACACTGCCCAGGATTGCAAGAAGGGGGAAAAGAAGTCTTTGAAATACAGTCTGCTGTAGAAAATCCCTTGCCCAAAATGTAGTCTATGGCCTCCGTAATTGTATTTTTCAAGGGCAAATACAAATTCTAAAAGGCTTCTCCAGAAATATTAGTGTAAAGCTTGAGCGATTTGAACAGGTAACCTTAACTTGTTCCACCTGCCAGAGACATAATTTGGATTCAACCACTGTTTATACACTAGCGACTTTTGTATTGTACTGAATTCATGGCTAAAATTTTGGGAAGAAGAGATGAAAAGTCTCTGTTTGTGTCTCTGTGTGTTTACGTATGTCTATGGATATGCATTATGCATATGTAATATTTTTTCCATCATCAGATGGTACTGTCAACATTGCTTTGTAAACAAGCTCTATTTAACTGGCTTATTGGTCTCTTGGTTTCAAGTTTACTCACTCTATGCAAATTCTTCTTCCTGAATGCTCTCCTTCCCCCAGTCTTCTGCCCGGCGCCTCCATGCTGTGTTAGAGATGCCTTCTCTCATTGTCTCCCGTGCTTCAGGTGACCATTGCCTCTAACAGACGTCTACCAGCTGTATTTTTCATGTCTCTATCATCCATTAGAATCTGAGGTCCCAGAGAAAATGATTCTCATTTATTAACTTCTGGTGGCCTGGTATGTAGTAGTGATGTTGGCGAGATCATCAATAAGGGCTTGAATGAATGAATTGATATTAATTGTCCTCAACTCTTCCTTTCTTAGTCTTAGCCAGGGTTGGTGACTGTTTCCTTTCTAAGGACAAACAGTAAATACTTATAAATTCTGCTCATGGTTTTTTGCTGCATTTTCTTCTGTGTCTTAATTTTAATTTTTAATAACATTTTAGAAATGTAAAATCCAGTGTCAGCGGAAAATCAGGTCCTGGGCCACATTGGCCAAACTTTGGTCTTAAAAATCAGAGACACCGATAAACTAATCCTGACCCCAGGCATGTCCACCCCTTCAGTGGAAATTATGCCAAACTATCAGATATTATTTGTGTTTGCTCTGAGGCTTAATCCCATGTGATAAGAATCTTTCTTCCTCTGATTCAGAATCCTTTCAATTTTCACCTCTATTGATTGCCCTTGTCTATACATTTGGTAACCTCATACAATTCCAGTAATTCATTGTTGGATATAGGATTCCGCTCTACCTACCACCAGAGAATGTGATGAGAATCCTATTGCTCCTACCCCTTTTTGAATGTTATTCTTTACTGTTGCCTTAGTTATCACTGATTATTATGGTTCAAGTTTGAATGCTTGCACAGTGAATTGCAAAGAGTCCACAGAAGGATTATTATTTTGATCTTGACTTGTTGTTTTCATTTTAGTAAAAAATGAGTGAGTTGGTAAAGTCTACCAAACTTTCTCTTAGGTAGGGAAAAAGACAACTATCATAGTTTACTTTTTTTAAAAAAAATATGAAATTGATCTTTGCCAAAATTCAAAAAAGGAGTGATAAGATTATAAGATAGCATAATATAGTAGGAGAATATTCAAGGATCAAAGTGAATCTTAGATGTTTTTTGAAAACAGGGAGACCAAAAACTGAGATACAGACATCACATACATTAAACTTTACTCTTTGCAAATCTTTACAAAACCATATCATATAATTGCCATTTTACATACAAGAACACTGAATCTCAGAATTTAGATATTTTCCAGATATCCTTCAGTTAGTAGATTGAGGGTTAGTATCTGTATCCTAAACTTTTCATACCAAGTAATCCATGCAGTCAGTTTCTTGGGAAGATAGTTATAAAATAAAAAAGGAGGGAAGCTTTGACTTTTCGTCATTGGGAATTTTTTTCAAACTATAAAGAAGTGTTATGGTCCCCTCCACCAGTAGAAAGAACTATAAAAATATGGCTTAGCAATTATTGTTATATCCCATTGAAATGACTGGAAATCACTAAATTATAACAACATGATAATTTCTTTATTGTTCTCAACACGACTTAGTTGGTTAAAACATGACTTAAACTGTGTGAGAGGAGGTTTCTCTCTGTCTATGCCCCCATACTTCACCTATAAAATGAGAAGTATTATTTTGGATTGAATGCAACAGTATTTAAAAGCTTTTCAAATTTTAACCTGTTGACACATAATGTTATTATGATTGTTCTCATATTTTTCCATTGAATTTCCTCAGATAATAAAGGAGTCAATGCCTCATTTCAAACGCACTTTAAAAAACCCTCTATCTCTTTAAATACACATTTTTATTTTATTCTATAAAATATTAATAGTCACATTAGTATAAATCTATCCTCACTTTTATAAATTATACGTTTGTTGCTTTATGAGGATCAAGTTGATTTCTACAGTCGCTGTCTGGGGCAGCCAGCTCACTTCTCTGGAGATGCACACACTCATATACTAGGAAGCAGAGGTCGGAACAATGAGGTCTCTGGCAATGAAAGAGTAGGTCCGTGTGCCTGGAGTAATCAGTGCCATTCAACCCCTCCTGGGGGAAATGGACAGACAGCGGCATCCAATGCAAACAATACCAGATGAAGACTTAGTGCTTAAACACTCAACCTCAGCCAAATGCTTCCTGTGAAAACTAAGAGTTTGAAAGACTCTGGAATAAGAACTCTGAGATCTAGGGAGAGAGCCTGAGGTGAGCCTACAGGAACCAAAACATGGAAAGATAGTCTCACCCAGCACTGACCTAGGGCGTCAGCCGCTCCGGATGACAGTTCTTGTTTGTTTCTTAAAGCGGAAGAACCAGGACTTGAGGTCAGAACACATTCCAGTTGCCTTTATCATTTACGGTGTGTACAGAATGCGAGCAGTTAAACTCTGCACATCTCTAGAGGGTGACTAGGTCGTCCCCGACAAATCCTTTTGTTATTTTAATGAAATTCCAAGTCCAAGAGCCCTGCTGGTCTTTAATAGACAGATAAGTCAGGTTTATGCAGTATACCTGAGTGGTACCCACAGTAGGAAAATGAAAAAAGTAGGCCAATTCAGAAAACCATATTAGTGCGGGCTTCACTCTGACTGAGTAGTGCACAAACCTTATTATTGCAAGATATTTTCCTTTTACATGACTCTTTTTTTCTTCTCTCACTCTCTCTCTCTCTCTCTCTCGCTTTCTCTTTTTAAGAAAAATGGATCGGTAGTTGGTCAATTCACTTTTCAACGATTCTTCCTCTCAGTGACAGGCTGGAGTGATTTCACACTCGGGGAAAATGGATTTGCTGCTCTTCATCCACTGCTAATGAGCTTTTTGAACAATGGTAGCCCTAACCCGAGTCATGAAAGAGCCAGCTCCGATTTCCCATGAATGCGCCTGTAACAATAAAGGGAGAAATGCCAAGTCCATGCCCCTTGCTGAGAACGCCTTTCCTCTCTGCATTTCAGCCCATTAGATGACGTCTCCCCACGACACTGTCCAGCCCCTGGACTCTGACAGCGGAGCCTTCAGATGTCTCTGCAGCTGGCCTGTGTCACTTTCCAGCGCTGGGTGGCAAGGAGGATGTCGGCCCAACTAGACCTTACTTCCGGCGATGTCACTCACCAGCTTGTGTGACACTGAGCGGGGCATTGCTTTGCCCCAGAATAGTTACTAATAATATGTCACATGTGTGAGACGGACCTGTTTCCGAGAAGCTAAAAGACCTCCAAAGGCCCGTTATTATTAAGATACGGTGATGCTAGGAAATGCTTACCTTTGCCAGCTCTATTTTTAAATTGCGTGCAGCGATTTCTCCCTATCGGTCACTTCCATTTCCCTCAAACAAACCAACAACTCATGAGGTTGTTGCATTTAAATTAGAGACAAACTTGATGTAAAACACAACAACTCAATGTTCCTCCTTTCGCTCAGCTCCCTTCTCACTGTATCGTATGAGGAAAGGAAAGAAGCCCATCAGCACTTTCCCGCTCTCCCTGGGAATTTTCTCAGCCAGATTCACACGCTCATTCCACGCATTTTCCACCTTCCGTGCAGCCTCCTGTAGCTTCCCTAGTCTCTCTGCCAGTACTTCATGAAGCCCCTTCTTCTCCAGTTGCTACTACGGAGTTCTCAAGGTCCACTGGTCCTTATCCTGTGTCTTGACCTAAAGCCAGGGTGTCATATTTGGAGTTTTTGTCACTGCACTAATGTCTGTGTTGCTCATCTTTTGTAACAAACTACCCTTAAAATTTAGTCCGTTAAGATAGCAATCACGTCGTTTCCTGAGATCTCCCAGGGCAGTGGACTCCAGCTGACCATACCTTGGTGGCTGCCAGGGATGGAAAGATTGCAAGGGCTTGTTTCGCCTGTGACTAGTGCCTCACTGGGAAGATTGGACTGGCTGGGGACTGGCTGGGAGAGCAAGGTTGGAGTCATGCCTGGATCTTCAGTTCTCCTCCGTGTAACCTCAAGGCCTCTTCCTCTCCCCATGGGTTCTCCATATTTTCTCTTTACATGGTTTCATCTAGAATTCTGACATGAGAGTTTAGATTTCCCAAGTGTGCAGAAATGGAAGCTTTAAGAAGGCATACCTTCTTTTTAAGTTTAATTTTTTTTATTAAATTGATTGGGGTGACATCGGTCTTCATGAACATATAGGATTCAGGTGTGGGCTCTATGTTACGAGATCTGTATATTGAACCGTGTGCCTACACACTTTCTTAAAGTTTAAGTAATGATTAGCACAGTAAAATTTTTCCCACATTCCATTCTTAAAGTGTCTTAGTTTGGCTGCTCTAACAAAATGCCATAGACGAGCTGGCTAAATAATAGAATTTTATTTCTCCTGGTGCTTGAGGCTGGGAGTCTGATCAGGGTGCCATCGTGGTGAGGCTCTGGGGAGGACCTTTTCTCATTTGCAAGGGCCCTTTCTCCTTGGATCATCGCCTGGTGAGAAGAGAGAGAGCTCTCCAGGGTTTCCTGGGCAGAGCCCTCATGACCTATTGACCTCCCAAAGACCCCCATCTGCTGATACCATCACATTGGGAGTTAAGATTCCAACACATGCATTTTGGCGAGACACAAACATCCAGTCTATAATAATAAGTCATAAGCCAAGCTTGGATTCACGAATTGAGTACTACAAAAAAGGCATAAACACCAAAGAAAGTTTTATCTGGGATTCCCAAGGACACTGACTCCCACAGTGACATAATGAAAATTAACAAAGGAAAAGGATATTTTTTTTTGAAAAATAAATCAAATGAGAAAATCACCACAAAGCTGAATTTAAAATCATAGAGAGATGATTATTCTTCTGAGTCAGAAGATGGTCATAGAGATAGGAAAAAAGGAGATAGTTTTACAGTGTCTTTAAGAAATGAAATTGAAATATCTTAGTAATTGCCTGGATATTTGAGTGAGGAAGAGAAGAGGTGAGAATATATACAAAAAGCTAATAGTCAAGTCAATAGAATATCGACAAAGATAAAGAAATATGAAAAGTGAATTGGTTCCACTATCACAAGTAGGATTTAGCTATTCCCTAGATAAGAAGCTGAGATGGGTTGGAGGTCCAAACAACACAAATCACCCATTGCCCTCATCCATTGGCTTGGGAAGTGATTAACCAAAGAATTTACATGCATAACCAGGGGACACAGACAATAGTGCCATAGCCCTGGGAGAGGGGGTGCAGGGTGAAGGAGGTTAAGCGGGGGGACATATGTAATCCTTTCAACAATAAAGATAAATTTAAAAAACAGACAATTAACTAACTAATTAATTAAATATCATCTAGAAAATAAAGCAGAGAGATTTGTCTTCAGACTCTGTGAGACATTAGGTGATTTATGATAAGAAAATGATCCACTGCCATCATCAGGGATATGATGAAATATATATTGACAGAAACTAATTTTATGACTACAGCATTCTAGGTTCTGTAGGATTTTGGAAAATGAAAGTCCAGAGGATCATTGTAATTCAGTTTAAATATTTCTCATCTCCTTTATACAGTACAAATTCCTCCATAAGTATAATTGCTAGCCCTTATTAAGTTTTTTTAAAAAAAATATATTTTATTGATTTTTTACAGAGAGAAATGGAGAGGGATGGAGAGCTAGAAACATCAATGAGAAAGAAACATCGACCAGCTGCCTCCTGCACACTCCCCACTGGGTATGTGCCCGCAACCAAGGTACATGCCCTTGATCGGAATTGAACCTGGGACCCTTGGGTCCGCAAGCCGACACTCTATCTACTGAGCCAAACTGGTTAGGGCGCCCTTATTAAGTTTTGCAAACATAAAGCAACATGAGAGAGGGTTAGCACCAGATCTATTTTGAATACCACGTATGCAGTATTGACTCCCTAATCTAGGAAAATGAAACTAATTTATTGACTATATTTAAAAGGGGCTTATTAATATATTATTATAAGTCTATTTTGTAAAACAGAGGATATATAGGATATATATTTAAAATATCATACAGTGATATATGTGTAATATGCATAAAAATGATTATCCTGGCAAAATTAGTGTTTAATAAAGAAGTCCTGCTCAGCCAGTGCAGTGGTTGAGGGTTAAACTATGAATCAGGAGGTCACGGTTCAATTCCCAGTCAGGGCACATGCCCTGCTTGAGGGCTGAATCCTTGGTAAGGGGCGTGCAGGATGCAGCAGAACATGATTCTCTCTCCTTATTGATGTTTCTATCTCTCTTCCTCTCTGAAATCAATAAAAATATATTAAAAAATAAAATAAATTCAAAAAAATCCTTATGCTTTTCAATAATCTGAGAATGGATAGAAAAAGTTCTTTGAATAATAGAAAATTCAATGAGTTATTCTGTCTTTGAAGTAAAATGTGGCTGATGTCTTAATTCACATTGACACATACAAAATATATTGTAACTTGAATCCTTAATATAAAATTATTTTTAAAAAGCAATTTTCAATTATTAGCTGACTCCAGATCAAAGTTTAATTCAAATTTATTTTATTTTTTAAGGTAATTGGATTGTAGATAAAGTGTTTTTCATCTGCAGATATCAAAAATATAATTCTTTCAAAAGTCATAAATGATTCATTGTTATTACTTGAATACATTTTTCAGTTTTAATGAAACTGTCTTATTAATAAGATATGATATGATTTGATAGAGTATCATTTCACTATTAAAGCATTAGAAAATTTGGCTTAACTTAATTTGTGATTTATTAGCTCTTTGAATGTTAGCCTCTCATGCACGATTCTTTCAATCACTGGTGACTTTGTTTTATTAGTCTGTTACTCATCAAGTAGTAGATTGATGTTTCCATCTATAATATGGCCAGCAAAGGAGACACTTCAGAATTTGTGACTTCTCAAATACTACACATATTTTCAGCCTCAAAAATTTCCATGCTTAGGCTCTGGTTGGTTTTCTCAGAAGGAGATAGATAGATAGATAGATAGATAGATAGATAGATAGATAGATAGACAGACCTCCACCAAATGTCAGTGCTGACTAATTGAGAAATACCAGCAGCCTTCTTACTACTTTTTTAACCTATTCATCATCAGGGGAGGGGTGGGGGAGCTGGATGAAAGAAGATACAGGGATTAGCCAAAGAACATATATGCATTAACCCATAGACACAGACGACAATGTGGTGATGGCCAGAGAGAAATGAGAACAGGGCTGGGTGGAGGTGGGCATAGGGCAGCAGGGAAATGGGGACATCTGTAATAGTGTCAACAATAAAAAAAAGATGCATGATAAAGATGCTCAACATCTCCACAACCATTTAACACGATGGTGGAGATGTTAGCCAATGTGATTAGATAAGAGAAAGGAGGTATAGGAATTGGAGAGAAAGAAGTACAGTCATTTCTACTTCTAATGACAACACTGTGCATATGCATGTAGTATTAAAACCCATCAGAATAATTGGAAAATCTGTGGCAAACAATAAGGAGTTCTAGTAAATTAGGACATATAATTAACATTTAAAATCAGTATCCTTTTAGTACACATTAAAAACTAGAAAACATAATTGAAGAAAATAACTCATTTGTGATAGAGAAAAGTAAATATAATACACAAATCTGTATATTTATAAAAGGCTAAGTGATCAGCTGACTGGACGACAGGACAACTGGCTGGTAGGTATGATGCACACTGACCAACAGGGGGCAGATGCTCAATGCAGGAGCTGCCAAATGACAGCAACTTTGCAGAGTGCTTTCTCACACTCTGGGACCCCTCAGGGGATGTCTGACTGCCGGTTTCGGCCCCATCCCGGCAGGCCAGGCCAAGAGACCCCACCTGCTGGAGGGAGCCCACCCACTCTGCAGATGCCCTCAAACCCTGGCGCTGCCCCAGGTACGGCCAGCTGGGGAGGGACCTTGGGAGGTTGGCTCCAGGGTGTGTCTGGCTCATCTAGCCCAGTCCCACTCTGGCCACCTTCTAATTAATTTCCTTTCAATGTGCACGAATTTGTGCACCAGGCCTCTAGTATTAATATAACAAGAAATAGCCTTAGCCAAAATAAATACCTATAAAACACTCATGAGAGAAAAACAGTAGTAGTGGGAAAATGTCAGGACATATGTTCTTAAATAGAAAAAAAAATCAATATAAGCAAGATGTCAGTTTTTCTAAATTAAATTAACATTTTTGGAGAATTTGGTTCAAACTCATGCAATATTGTTTCTGTCCATAATGTAATTAAGCTAGAAGTCAATAACAGAAATATAATATAAAAATATCCAAACTCCTGAAAATTAAACATCACACTTCTAAATAAATTATGTGTCAAAAAAGCCCACAACATAAGTAAATACCAAATTAATAACAGAAAGAATTCTGGGAAATCTCCCTAATACTTGGAAATTAAACTACATATTTCTCAACAACCTAGTAATCTAATAATCCAAATAATCTATTTAGATATTTAAAGGAAGAGCATAAACACAAATCAAAGAGGAAATTAGAAACTTGTTTTTAACTCAATAAATCCAAACACGGAATCTCACAGTTATCAGATGCAACTGAAGCTGTACTTGGAAATTTCATTGATGTGAAAAGTGAAGTTTATAGAATTAAGGGAACTTAAGAGAGATTTTCTCCAATCCTCTTCCTGATTATTTTTTTTTATATCCCTAGTATCCCATACAGCTATTAATATGAAAAAGTTGTATTGGTAAGCATTAAAATCACTAATGATAATAAAAAAATGGTACCATCAACCAGTAGAAAAAGCATTAGAATACCTGTTCTCTTGTCCCCCTGTTACTGCTAGCTACTTCATCATATGAATATTTATAAATATTATAAATTATGAACTTGTCTACAGTTTCCTTCTGGAGCAAATCACCCCCACGTATGCACAAGGAGGGGCCCATAAATCAGTTACCGTAGCGAATGATTGTTTTCGACTTTCTAATCAACACTGCCTAATATCCAGCCTCATTTTTCTTACGCGGCAATCTCACAGAATCATTACTCTTTTTTTTAATTCTTAGTCACCCCGTGGAAGAGAGATTTATTTTTCTTCCCCATACACCTTGATACTGTATTATTGCCCATGAAAAATGATAGATTAGAGGTGATATAATGCTCTGTGTGGCACCTAATGACAGAGAGTCTATCTGGAAAATGCCAACATGAGAAACAAGATAATTCTATTTAAATAAGAAGAGTGCTGAAGAGATTAGCCATGGGACAGATTCAACAAAACATCTCATTTTTCTGCACCATCCTATTCATAATGCCTTGTACCTGTTAGCTTATGGAGGACAGCCCCTGGGCATGGCTAAGGCTGAGAAACAAGAAACGGGCTCATTGAACATGGACACAGATCGGTACCAATGTCATATAGTCTACTGACATATTGAATGTTTAGTGATTCTCGCAGCAAACATGATGCACAGATCATATAAGGGGCAGATAAGATGCAGAGATATGATCTGAACTGGAGTTTGCATAACCATGATGACGTTAGTATGATTATTATCATTTTATAAAACCAAACTAAATAATAGAATGGGATGTAGAACTCACAGAGTTCTCATTTCATAAGTAAGAGTCACCCAGAGTCACACAGGCAGGGCACACAGAGCAGTGGGGACCGCTATCCTTGAGTGATTTAGGCTGTGGCTGTCTTGATTCGATGAACCTCAAGAGTTACTTTTTTTTAAAGACAGGTACATTTAATCAGCAGATACTTACAGACTGCCTCTATGGACCAAACTTTGTGCTAGGTCTGGGGATAAATTGGTGAACTATATCAACTGCAAAATATAACATCTATCTTCATGGAACTTAAATTCTAGTTGAGCTCTCTCGCCCACTCTCATAAGGGTACATGGCATTGCTCCACTGCAGACATTTTTCTGGGAATTTAAAGAGGCTTCTGCGCTGGTTAGCTTCGCTGAAAAGCACCCTAGAGCACCTTCCTCACATTCACACCCCGGAGACATGCTGTAGAGACACCAACAGCAGCTAATATTGTGTGGAGCTCCTGTAAATGCTCTATTCCATGCGCTGCAGACATACTCACACAATCAGTTCCTAGAGGTGCCTTTCCTTCTACAGCTGAGTAAGCAGTGGCACAGCGGGATTAAATAGTGAGCCTCAACTACTGAGGCCTAGAATCTGGGAACCAGGAGCCAAAGGGAAGCAGCATGGCTCCAGAACCCACACTTGTAACCACAAGGTGGCTTCCCCTACTACCTTATACTGAACACACTCTGACACAAGCTTGAGTGCTCTCTCTTCTGTATTCACCTCTATAAACCGTTCCCTCCACGCAAGGCCAAGGTCAGGTATAATGTCCTTCAGAAACCTCATTGGAACTCCCACCATTCACTTAGTGCTTATGCCTTATTGCACTCACTATACAAAATGATGATCTCCATTGTGGTACATTTATTTTACTTCAACTGTGTACAATGACCCATCACAGATAATTTACATGAATTATTTTTCATCTTCACATACCCCTTTAACACTCCTATGAAGTGTATATTATTACCCCCATTAAACAGACAGAATTATTTGGCTTGTGTTGAGCTAAGATTCCAGAGCATCTAATGTCTATAAACTCAATGTATTTTAACTATACAGTGCCTTTTCTAACATTAAAATATCCAATACATGACATCATTTTAATTTTTATTATTATTTTTTATTTTTAAATTTTTATTGTTCAAAGTATTACATGCATCCCCCTCCCCCATCCCCCCATTGACCTACATCATTTTTAGAGGTAGAAGATGTACCTATTTTATTCACAAGGAAAGAACCAAACCTAAAATCCTCCAATTACATTATGGTATCTGTGCTAGTTTCCTATTGCTGCTCAGCCAATTCTACACACTTTGGCACAGAACACCATAGATTTACTACCTTAGTTCTAGGCCAGAAGTATGGAATAGGTCTTCCTGGCTACCCTCAGGGCTTGGAAGGGCAGCATTTCTTCTGCAGGCTCTAGAGGACCATCTGTCTCCTTGCTTTTTCCAGCTTCTAGAGTGTGTTGACATTTTTCCTTTCCCGACCCTTCCATTTTCAAAGCTGACAGCTGACAGCAGCCAGTCAGGTCATTCTCATGCTGCATCATCCTGATGCGGACCCTCATCCCCACTTCTTTCAGGTATAAGACCCTTGAGGTTACACTGGCATAATGGCGTAAGGATGACCTCCCTCATCTCAAGGTCAGGTGATCCATTCCATCTGAGACATTGATTCTCCCTTGCCATGTAACAGCACGTAAGTTATGGGTGGATACCTTGGGATGAAGGCCATTATTCTTCCTACCACTGTGTTGTAAGCCCAATTCATTCACTTAACTGGCATTTCTATATTGTGTACCTGTATCGAGAACTCTGGCTAGCTAGGCATTTTAGATAACAAGGTAAAGAACAGAACCATGATAGGAGGGAGTCAGGGAAGGATTTCAATAAGGTATGAATTTAGCTTGAGTTTGAAAGAAGAGGGAGTGATCGGTCAGCAAGAAATATGGCAGTTGGGATATAAGACAGAATGGAGACAAGGCTAAGGAAGGGAAAAACATTTTCACCTAATTTGTATTATTAATTTGCTGACATTCTAAATACGATTTGCAATATGTTGTAAGAAATTAGCACTGGCATCCAGTTTTAAAGCAATTTCACGGGCTTTCCAGGCTAGGGGATCAAGCTAGGATATTTAATCCATCTGTTCAATTTTGATAAAAAGATACTAGATTCTTAGATGAAAATATATCCGCAGGAGTGATAGGCTATATATAAATTTTTTTAGCAAAAAAATGTCCAGATGTTGAGACTAAGAACTACAAGGCAACTGTTGTTTATAAGAAGAAGAGACTCAGTATGTAAGAGAAAATACAAACGCAGTGACTTCAAATTAGCCATGGACCCCTAGTGCCTTCCTCGGGCCTCTTCCCACAGGTGGGCAAACACTCAAAGCGTAGGCTGTTGTTCCTGAGGTTTTCCCCAGGAAAGAATTGATGGCGACCTGCGGATACTAACATCGCGGTGATAACCTGTGAGCCATGTAGACACAAAGCATGGTTCAGGATATACAGGATAAAATTACTGTGAACAAAACAAATGCAGCAGGAAAATTGATTCCATCTTCTCATTCTTTTAGACTGAACAGGAAGACTAGCTGGTACTGCCCCATATCTTGTAAGCAATCTCCCAGAAAGCCTGGCAAGTACATTACAGACATAGCCATGCTTTAGAATTTGCTATGGTCTTTTAAAAGCATTATCTTGTTTAATAGTAATGCTTCCATTTTTTGGTACTTTATAAATTACTTTCTTTTTTTTTTCCTGATCTTCACAAAAACACTGGCACGGAGGCAGGAAAATCTGTTTTCTCAGCAACTTCACACAGACAGTGTCAAATAAATATGTCTTACATAATTGATGTCTTATAGATAAATAAATGGAAGCTCAACGTGGCTAAAAAATATTTGTTAAGTCATTTGGACACATCTTTCACTTTTCATCTTGGTTTTGTATTGTTTAAACATATTCAAAACACTTACATATTATAGTTAAACCAACTCATCTTTCTGTTTTCTCTTTCAATGCTTTAAGTCTTACAAAATCATTTTCCAACCGAAAACAAAGTCACCTATATTGCCTTCAAGTTTTAAAAATATGAGTTGGCTCAGTATCTACTCTATCTAGAGTGTCGGCCTGTGGACTGAAAGGTCACAAGTTCAATTCTGGTCAAGGGCAGGTACCTCGGGTGCAGGCTAGATCCCCAGCCCAGTCAGGGTGCGTGCAGGAGGCAACCAATACATGTGTCTCTCTCTCATTGATGTCTCTCTCTCTGTCTCTCCTCCTCCCTCCCACTCTCACTAAAATCAATGGAAAAATATTTAAGGGTGAGGATTAACTAAATCAAAAAATTATCTATCTATCATCTATCTTTCTATCTATCTATCTATCTATCTATCTATCTATCATCTATCAAATTAGCCAACTGGGTGTATGCATGAGTTCATATCCCAAGAAGAAATGGTTTTTACCTGGTTATGAGGCACAGAGAGAGCCAGAATAGACAGAAAACCTGTGCCCATAAGGACACCATGAGGTCAACCAAGAGATTTCAGAGATCTCTTTTAATCAATCTTCTCCCATTCCTGAGATTCTCCTGGTGGCTTGCATTTTCCAGTTATTCATGCTCTCAGCCCTAGTCCTAGTTGACAAACCATTAGTCAAGAGTTCACCTAAGTTGTGTAATCAGAGATCTTTCTCTTGGAATGGGGAGCAAATAAGAGATTATCTCTGGATCGTATGGGTAGTTACCTACAGGGCGCACAAAAATCCAGTCTTCAGAGAAAGAGAATGCAAAACAATAAATCCAACTCTTAGAGGATAGAAGAACAGACAAAAAATAAAAAGACTCTTGGTCATTTTCCTAATTGCTCATGCCAGAAATTTCCTCAGCTCAAGCTCACTCTGATCTTTTGGTTCCTTTAATCACCATTCTCTTCTCTTTTGATCTTTCCAAGTTATGTTAACACAGGCCTGTGTTGGTGTGCATCTGCAACCACTTGGACATGAAATTAGTCAGTACAGGGAGTTTTGTTCCCTACTGTGCCCTCAGCATCTAAAATAATGACTGCATATAGAACTCTCTCAATAAGTAGCTGTTGAATAAATGAATAAATTGAAAAAAAATTGGGAAAACTTTTGACTTTAAAATAAAAGAGGAAAGTATAAGGTTCTATGAACTCTAAGATAAAACAAGTAACAGTGTCATAGAGGTTGACTCACAGAAGAGGAAACACATTGCATTCCTAAGTAGAACATTTCTGTGTTATTTCTCAAAGATGGTAATACATTTTCAAGGGAAGATTTCTTTAATAACAACTTTGTAAATACTTTTTCATTATGCCTATTTAGGATACCAAACTTTTTAAAAATTTATCTTTATTGTTTAAAGTATTACCAATGCTCCCCCTCCCCCCTCATTGATGAGCATGTACAACATTTACAGATAAAAGTGTATCTTATTTAGAGTAGGCTTCAATAAAACTATGGTTTGGAAAACTTACAAAAATTTACTAGAGGCACAAAAAAGAAGGTAATTTTAAAGGTTCCAGACTATATTAATTATAACTGACCGTTTGTGGGGGCGTCTAACTCTAGGTGAGACTGGATAGAAGTAGGTAGGAGATCACATCACTGAGGATCTTAGAATCACAACAAGGAAGGTATTAGTATTTACACATTAGCAACTGGGGACCACTGAAAACCATGCCACTCTTCACAGTGACTCTGATCTCCCACTATTGTGATTAATTCATTTTCTGTCCACATGACTTCTCAGCAGCACTCACCACCCCTCCTTTTGAGTGATACTAGGAGATGTAAGTTAAAAGTCATCGCTTACATTTTAAGTTTTTCAGTTTTTGTTTTTCTCATGGTACATTGCTTGGTGGATATATTTATCTATACTATTTTAGAATTATAATTTTAGTCATATCTGACTTAAAGCAGAACGGATCATCTCTACTGCATATATTTAAAATGAAAACTAAATATATTTCATAGTTAAAAAAAAGGAAAAACAACAAAAATATTCCAGTTAAAGAAGCTTGATTTCTCAAGCTAAATTAGAGTTTCACACAGAAACTGCAAAAGGGTAGAGGTAATTTGGCTGAAATTGGTATGGCAGTTATAGACTACCTTTGTCATATCTTTCAAAGGCACCAAAGTCACACCAGACTGCATCAGACTGGGAACAAAATAATTTTTCTGGACTGAGAACTCTGTTTCATTTCCATAGCTAGACTCGGGGTTTGCTACAGAAGGTGGATAAAAGGAAACCATTAGTCCTCTGTCCTAGAAAATGAAGTACCTCTACAGGCTCCATGAGCTCATCATTTGCTACATTTCAAATATTATCGATTTCTTTATTTCCCTCTCCTTGTGGGAAAGACCAGAATACAGTGGGGCTAGCTGTTTGATATTGAGTTCAAGCAGGAGTCTGAAATCAAGAGAAGTCAAAAATACCAGGCCCTGTCCTTGGTACCTGTGGGGAACTTTACCGGCCCCTCACATATAATTAGAGTGCATCCTCATCATTCATGGATTCCATATTTGCAAACTAGCCTACACGCTAACATGTGTAACCCCAAAGCTAGTCATCACGACATTGCCATAGTTCAGGAAAATACAAAGAATGGCAAACATTCTGAGCTGCCCATACGCGTGTGCCCACCGATGTCAAGCAGGGTGAGGGCAGCCTTATCTTCGCTCCCAGACTATGAACAAGAGTCCTTTTCACTGATTTACCTGGTACCACCTTTTTTTGCATTTTCGTGCTTTTTGTTGTGACTTCACTACTTAAAATGGCCCCAATGCATCATGTTGGCATGTGGTCTAATGTTTCTGAGCACAGGAAGCTGTGATGTGCCTCATGGAGAAACTATATGAGCTCGAGAAGCCTCATTCAGGCATAAGCTACAATGTTGTGGCTGCAAGAAACATCACGTGTGAATCAAGGAGGTCTTGGTTGGATTCCCGGTCAGGGCACATGCCCAGGTTGTGGGCTTCATTCCCCAGTCTAGTACCACCTTTTTTTTTTTGCATTTTCATGCTTTCTGTTGTGACTTCACTACTTAAAATGGCCCCAATGCATCATGTTGGCATGTGGTCTAATGTTTCTGAGCACAGGAAGCTGTGATGTGCCTCATGGAGAAACTATATGAGCTAGAGAAGCCTCATTCAGGCATAAGCTACAATGTTGTGGCTGCAAGAAACATCACGTGTGAATCAAGGAGGTCTTGGTTGGATTCCCGGTCAGGGCACATGCCCAGGTTGTGGGCTTCATTCCCAGTAGGGACCACACAGGAGGTGGCTGATAAATGATTCTCTCTCATCATTGATGTTTCTATCTCTCCCTCTACTGTCCTCTCTGAAATCAATAAAAAATCTATTAAAAAATAGATGGATTCCAGAGAGGTATAGGATAATAAGTGGTTATTATTTAATGGCTGATTAATTGATTAAATTTGAGGTAAAGGAAAGTGTGGAATATGCTGTTTAATATAATGATCATGTGGTCTCTTGGTAAGTAGCTGAGTCCAAGTTAGGAAGCTGTACATAATGAAGTCTATTGCATTTAGTAAGGGGAAGGTAAAGGAGGAGTATTGACCGATGAGAAAAGTTTGAGAGTGATGTTATGGAACATTTATTGCATGCCAAGATTGGTTTGAGAAAGTTGGACAGGAATAAGACACTCTACAAGCATCCTGATAATAGCAGCATGTCACCATTGTTTCCTGCAGGTGTCTATAAAAATGTATTTAGTCCCTAGGACAGTGGTTCTCAACCTTCTAATGTCGCGACCCTTTAACACAGTTCCTCATGTTGTGTTGGTTTGCAAATGTTGGACAGGAATAAGACACTGTATAAGCATCCTGATAATAGCAGCATGTCACCTTTGTTTCCTGCAGTTGTCTATAAAAATGTATCTATCTATTACCTAGGAAAACATTCTGTTCAGCTATCCACCCTGTCTCTTAGGACTTGAGCAAAAGTCCCCAAATTCACAGCTCCAGAATTAGATCCCAACTAGTTGATAAAAAAATTAAGTTTATAATTTTCTTTTTGAGGTGATCCAGAATTTCAATGGCAGGCGATAAAATGTAGAGATAGTTCTATAGTAAGGCCCCTTTCCTAAAGAGCAACTATCTTACTCTCTGCTCATTGCCATTTCTGGGTAACGATGCCTGAAACTGCCACCATCCTGAGCAGGAAGCCAACACACAGAAAAAGCAAACTGAATAAAACCAAAAGGAAGGAGAGCAGAAGACCCACCACCAGGTACCTCCACTGTTGAATGTATTGTGTAAGAAAATTAATTTCTTTATTAATATTTTTAAACCAGATTTCTATTATGTGCAGTAGAACTCAGCCCAAGAGAAAGGATCAATCGGATTCTACAGAATAAATGGAATATGGCAAGCATCCAGGTGAACAGTGAACAAATAGAAACAAACAGAATCACACAAATCAAGTTTGGTCATCTTTTCTGACATTTGCATCCTGCAGGGTTATCATGGTGAAAGCTTAGTCTCAATGCCTCTTCCCATAATTCAGGGTGATTTAGCCATGACTAATGTCTCATGGGGACACATAGCATGCACACATTCACATCTTCTATGAATGCTTATTTTCATAAAACCTGAGACAACTTGGAGAATCATAAATGATAATTATTTTCAAGCTAATTAATATTCATTCAACCGATATCCATTTCATATAATGCCGGAGTATAACAGATGGTCCTTATATCCCAATGTTATAAGAGACCTCTACTGCATGCATGAGAAATGCCTATTTTTGTGTGTTCTTTGGGTCACTGGCATGGTCTTCTCTCCCCTCTCATTGCTGTGGTTGATGAGTACACAGAGGTTAAGCTACAATTCAGAAGGTTCCATTAAATACGATTGATGTGAGTGGAGACTCTCACCAGTGATTGATTGTTTCTAAAGATGCAACCAAATGTTTCTCTCTGACGCTAGGGAACTTTTAATCCCCACTCAGAAAGCCTCTTACGAGCACTTTATTGTGGCTGGACCACACTGGAGATCGAAATGCAAGATGCACATAAATCCACTTGTGTTGGACTCAGCCATGCTTCCCTAAGAAAAGACTCAACTAGCTCACTAGTATATTCTATTTACCCATTCATCGCTCTGGAATTCTGTGGCCCCACGGGACACGCCACTTATTTGAAGAGTGAGTTTTTCTCTGTCTGCTTTTGCTCATTTGGACTGTGTGACAGTATGTATAAAGGAAACAGGTAATATTTAAGTAGGTACTCCATCACTGAGAGACACTTCAGAATTATTTCCTTGTGGTTTTAACATACATCCACAAGTAAGAGGGAAAATAGAGGTAAACTTTCTTAAATTATCATTTCCTGCTCTTATTCATCCGGGCATATTTTAGCTAAAGAGACTTCCTTTTGTCATTTCAGATTAACCTTCTACCTGGCTTCCAGGTCCCATCCTTTTCTCCGCCTTCCCTCCCACTCCCCACAGTCTTCTGTTGTTGTTGTTGTTAAAGTGTAGCTCACATACAATCATATATTAGTTTCAGGTGTACAACATAGTGATTCTACATTTACATAACTTACGGTATGTTCACCAAAATATGCCTAGTAACCAACTGTTACCATATAGAAGCTAGTCTGATATTGTTGACTCTATGCCCTGTGCTGCACACGGCATCTCTTCACCTTTCTCACTCATCCTCGACCCCTCTGGCAACTATCAGTTGTTCTCTGTAAAAATGAGTCTGCTTTTGTTCTGTTTTGCTTGTTCAGTTGTTCTGGTTTCGTGTGGTTTTTTTTTTGTTTGTTTGTTTTGTTTTTAGATGCCACATAGAAGTGAAATAATACAATATTTGTCTTTGTATGACTTATTTCACTTAGTATAAAGAACTTAGTATGTTCTTTCATACCTGTTGCAAATAGCAAGACTGCATTTTTTATGGTTGAATAGTATTTCATCTATTGATGAACACCTAGGTTGCCTAGGTTGCTTCGTGTTTTGGCTATTGTAAACAATGATGCAATGAACATAGCAGTGCATGTATCTTTTTGAATTATTGCTTTTGTTTTCTTTGGATAAACGCTGAGAAGTGGAATTTCTAGGTAATGATAGTTGTACTTTTAATTTTTGAGGATCCTTCACACTGTTTCCTACAGTGGCTGCACCATTTTACATTTCTACCAATAGAGGGTTCCCACTTCTCTACATCCTCAGCAACACTTACTATTTGTGGATTTTTTATAATAGCCCTTCAGACAGGTGTGAGGTAGTATCTTATTGTAGTTTTGATTTGCATTTCCCTGATAATGAATGAGGTTGATTATCTTTTACTATATCTGTTGGCCTTCTGTATGTCTTCTTTGGAGAAATATCCACTCAAGTAATCTGCCCATTTTAAAGTCAGATTATTGTTTTGATGTTGAGTTCTGAGTTATATATTTTTGATATATTTTGGACCCTTTATAGAATATGTTGTTTGCAAATATCTTCTCCCATTCAGAAGGTTATCTTTTTGTGATTTACTTCACTGCATAAAGGCTTTTTAGTTTGATATAGTTCTATTTGTTTATTTTTGCTTTTGTTGCTTTTGTCCAGAGAGATATATCCAAGAAACTTGCTAAGACCAATGTCAAGATTTTACTGCTTCTATTTTCCTCTAGGAGTTTTATGTTTTCAGGCCATACATTTAAGTCTTTAATCCATTTTGGGATGATTTCTATTTGATGAAAGAAAGTGGTCCAGCCCATTATTTGCATGTATCTACCCAGTTTGCCCAGCACCATTTATTGAAGAGACATTTATTACTCTAGTGCATATTCTTGCCTCATTTGTCAATGACTTATAATTGACTATATAAGCAGGGTTTATTTCTGGACTCTCTAATTGGTCTCATTGCTCTATGTGTCTACTTTTGAGCCAGTAGCATACTGTTTTAATAACTACAGATTTGTAGTATAGTTTGACATCAGGGAGTATTTTTAGCACGCGAGGAAATAGATCCTTCAGTGCTAAAAGGGTACCCGAGTAGCTTTCATAGCAAGAACTATAGTAAAACACACCATAATCGCATCGCTCTGTGTTAAATGGAGCGTGTAGTATACTTTGACAGTTTATGGCTGAGCTACAAATGGATTAATCTGGACTCAAGTGCTGATCATTGGGCCAATAGTTCTCAACATGACAAAAGCAATATTACCCATCAGAGGACACTCGGCAATGCCTGGGATTGTTTTTGGGTGTCCTAACTGGTGGAGGGTGCTACTGGCATCTACTGGGTGGAGGACTGGGATGATTCTAAACATCTTACAATGCATGGAACAGAACAACACGGAATTATGTTTTAGAAAATATTAGTAGTACGGAGGTTGAGAAACCCTGACCTAGAATCTGTGAATGCTTATTTTGTTCTTTTATTAATGTACTGATTGATTGTATATGTAACTATTCAATTTCACTTTAAACAAGAGGAAAAACGCATTACTATAATTATACATATTACATCAGAAATTTTTATCTTGTTTTTTTCCTGTGACATGGACATCTTGGTAATAGTCATTTTGCCACCTTACACAAAACTGGACATATTTTTAGGCAAAATAGCCTAGTCACTGGTTCAATGTTTACACCAAGTATATAATGTGTATTTTCTCCCAGGTAATATCAAGAAAAAAATAAATGATAAATTCCGCTAATGGCTAGATTTCACATAATATTTCATAATATTTGGCTATTAGAGATCAGGAGTTAAATAAAGTTGATAATACAGGCATCAACTTGTCTAGGTATCTGTCAGTAGTTCCCCAGGCTAAAACTCAAGCGTACCTTCAATCACCAAACAGCGACCAAACATAGGAAAAGAGAAGATGGGAACTATCATAAGTACGTCAAATGACAATGACAAGCTGTTGTGTATATATGACTGCGTCCGTTATGCATTAGAAAGGGCCTCTGCCAATGGCCACATTCATAATGAAAAGGCACAAGAAGGAGCATGGGATACGGTAACACAAGCTTGAAATATTCCTGAGCCACTGCAAGCTCTGTCCTGGGCGGTGTCATTTGCTCACTGAATCTGTTTCCTCGGTTTAGAATGAGAATAATGCATACTTCACAGTGTTAATATTCAAATGCACCTGTGTGTACATGCCCCTGTGTCTGGAGTTTAGATGCAATAAATTACTAAATGCACATAAAAAGAGCTAGCATTATGCTTGCCCCAAAGCAGGCGCGCCAATGCCAGGTGAATTTTAATAACTAGCACGCAGCCCTACCTAAGCAGACAAGAACATCTTGCAAGTAATTACTTCTGTCTTCTAAGATAACCGCTACTGTTTGGCAACACAGTAGGGACTCCCAGTAGAAGCAACCTTGCTCTCATTGCATCTGCTCCAGAGAAATCAAGAAATAATTACCTTTTCATTAGGAGACTTGATTGATGGAGCAACCTTCCCCGTGGCTGTGGGGAGATAAACAGGGCCAAGGAGAATAACCTGGGTTTTATTCTGCCTTGATTATTCCTGTTACGGGACTAATTTGAGTCCAGGGTGCAGCGTGTGCCACAGCTGATTAAGAAGACGACCTGGGGCACCTCCAGGCTGAGGCATCTTGATTGCAGAAACTGGGGCTTTCACCTCATGAATGAAGTGCCATGAGGATGCAACCCCCTGCCGTGCCAAGGCAGGTCTCTGCTTTGTCTGAGTCCTGGGAGAAACCCAGCCTGAGAGTCAGTGGTGATGTCCAAAGACCAGTCAATCATGACCAAAGCAAGCATTGCTCCCCAGTGGGCGTTCCTTCGTCCCAAGGGAAATAGCTCAGAGTTGAAAATAGCAACACCTCAGTTTTTATCGATCAAAATGGAGTGCTTTTTCAAAGTGCCTATTTTGTTCAAAAGTGTATGCTTCTCTTAGTTAGAATGGTGGCTACAAGACTACATACCTAAAATTATCAATTGGAAATTAAAACTAAAATCCATTCCACCCATGTTATTTTTGGAACGGATGTGAAAAAGAGTCAAACTTCCAAAGAGTATAAACACCTCAGTCCTAAGACTCTCATTAATTTGGCTCACTATATATATATATATTTAAAAAATACCTAAAATAAATTAAATGCTAAGTTGTATAAACATTAATCAGGTAAAAAGAGGAGGCAGGAGAATACTGGGATGTATTGGGCAGGAGGCTCAATAAGTTTAGTGAATGTGGGTGAGATAGAATGAGAATAGTGTTAAAATTCAGACAACCTTGGTTCAAATACTAAGCATATAAACCAGCTGTCTGGCATGTTTTAGATATTGTATTTCTCTAAATTTCAGTTTCTTACTTGCAAAGTTTGGATGCCAAATAGCTCAATCCCTTAAGAGTTTCAAGATATTTCCATGTGACTGTAGATTATTTCAAAGCACTGTGAGAGTGGGAATCATTATCCTAAACAGCGCTACCTAAACACAAACGATTTATTAGGGAATGAAAACAATGTGTACAATTTGCTGACAGTAGGTCTTGCTAGAGGCGATGGAAGATAACGGTGTACAGATGAGCCTGAGGGAGCTGTGGTGCTGAACACTTTATTCTCCTTAATTCTCAGTTCCCTTACCTGCTAAGTGTTAAGTGATGATTAATCCATACAATATATGTAAACAAAAATGTACAAACAAACATTAAAAACATTAGAAGTACTAAGGATAAAAATATTTGTTTAATATTAGTAGTGGTAATAGTTTACGTAGAATAATGCAAATATTTTGTGAAGCAGCAAAAGCATACCTTCTTATGCTGACTCCATTCCATAATTAAAATGGCCCAGTCAAAAAAATTTTGGATTTTATCTATTATAATTTATCAGCTATTCTTTATTTTATGTATGTAAGACTAGGTAGATAGACAGATGGATAAATATATATATCCATCTGTCTAGTATATCTCTATCTCTAGTGTGTGTGTATATATATATATATATGGAAGTGGGTTCCTTCTCCCAAGGGAAATAGCTCAGAGTTGAAAATAGCAACACCTCATAGTGTCTGTACTATTTTATATTTCCACAGGAAAGGTATATATATATATATTCTCTCTCTCTCTCTCTCTCTCTCTCTCTCTCTCTCTCTGTTGCCTTTTTCTCTGTCACCATCAGATT
>NW_005371287.1:704932-720639 GCF_000412655.1 Myotis brandtii
ATAAAAAAAATGTATCACTACTTTTTCATTACAAAATGTGACCCCTGTAAGGTTTGAACTCATTCCTTGAAATGCACTTCAAAACAGAAGTGATGTGTATTCAGCTTCATGATGGTTACAGATGACATTTAACAGCCAGCCATCCAAACAAAGTGGTGAGCAATGGTCCATGCATGAAACAAGCAACTCCATTTCCGAAAGGCTATCAGTCAAATGAGAAGGGGTGTTGCTCCCCAAATGTTAATTAAAGCTGCAATATTGTTGTAGGGCAGCCACACATACTTGGTTCATGGACAGCTGGGATGCAGCATTTCTGCATATTGTAATCATGGCGATATATTGCTTTGATATCATCAGTAAGAAACAGTATTATTTCAGATTACTCATTGCCAAAGGTATGTGTTTGTTTCATGACACTCTTTTATTATTTCATTATATTGACCCCTCTGCTTCATCCATCTACTTTGTACCTGACGCATGAGCATGAGCCTGGTACTAAGTCACAGACGAATATTCTCCCAGCGTTGGTTCTGCAAATCTACTGTAGATGTCAGAGACGTGGCCCTCCGCCAACTTCAAGCTTGGTGCAGCGCTTTTCATTTCGCTTTCCTTATGTAAATATCAGGCTCTGATTGAATTTTAAAATTAAAACTCCCTTTTTCTCTTTTAATTCCAACCTATTTCATTTGTTGAACCTTACGGTATCACTAATTAAGTACTTACTCTATTAGAACTTACAATATGTCGAAATACAAGGCATAGTAAACCTCTCTCACTTTTGAACATCAGACAAACATTTAATAAAGATAACTATAGATTCACATGCGATAAAGAAAAATACAGATAGATCTCTTCTATATTTTGTTCCGTTCACCTAATGGTGACATTTTATAAAATCATTGGACAGTATCTCCCCTGGGAAACTGACATTGGCAAATCCATTACTTTAAGTGAGATAGCCCTAGTTTCACTTGTACTGGTGTGTGTGTATTAGAATGTACACAACTTTATAATAAGCAGTTCTGTGTGTCTACCATTATAGTAAAGATACTGACAGAACCAACACCAGAAGGGTCTTTCCAGTGGTTCTTTGATAATTACACTCACTTCCACCCTTTTCCCCACCCATTGCTAATACTTGCCACTCAGGTTGTCCTCCATTTCTGGAATTTCATCATAAATAGATATTGGGATTTTTTTCCCACCTAGCATAATTCTGGAGATTCATCTAAATTCTATCAATTGTCTATTCCATTTTTATTGCTCAGTAGTGTATCATGCTATGTACGTACTACTGCTGTTTAATGATTCACCTGTTAAAGAACATCTGGGCTGAGTCCAAATTTTAGCTACTATGAATAAAGCTGCTATGAATACTTGCTGTACAGAGATTTGAGTGTGAGCATGTTTTTATTTCTCTGAGATAAATTCACAGGAGTACAATCATTGGTCTAGTGGTTTTAAGGAAATCCCAAAATGTTTTTCATAGTGCCTGTACTATTTTATATTTCCACAGGAAAGGTATGAGCGATTCAGTTTCTCCACATACATGCCAACATCTGGTGTTGCCACTATTGTTTTTATTTTAGCCATTCTAATAAGTACATAGTAATATTTCCTTATGGTTTTAATTTGCATTTTCCTGGTGGAGAATGATGTTGAACATCTTTTAATGTGCTTATCTTCCCTATGTACAGGACGGGGGAAAAGTAGGTTTACAGTTGGTAGTATGGAAAACATTACAATAATTCGTAAATAATAATACAAGAGCCGACCAGTGTGGCTCAGTGGTTGAGCTTCGACCCATGCACCAAGAGGTTGCTGATTCGATTCCTGGTCAGCTCTGGTTGTGGGCTTAATCCCCAGCAGGGGGCACACAGGAGGCAGCCAATCAATGTTGTATCTCATTGATGTTTCTATCTCCCTTTCCCTTACCTCTTCTTTCTCTAAAATAAATAAAAGCATATTTAAAAAGTAAAATACAAAAATAAACTCTGTGTTTCACATATGCACAACTGTACACCTACTTTTGTCCCACCCATACATCCTCTTCATTAAAATGACTCATGTCTTTTGCCCACATTCTAACTGGATTGTTTGTTTTTACTACTGAGTTCAGTGAGTTCCTTGTATGTTCTAAATATTAATCATTTATCAAATATATAGTTTTATCTATTTGTCCCCAATATGTAGCTTGTCTTTTCATCCTTTTCACATGGGCAAAACCATTCCCTTTTCTATGTTGTGTTTTTGATGCTTTTGATGCCAAATCTGAAAAAAATGGTGACTTACTCTAGATCCAGAACATTTTTTTATTTTATAATCCTATCTAAGAAAGAGGGAATATGCTAATTGACCCTCATGCCATGGCAAAGATGGAGGTGCCCACAGCCAATAAGGAGGGAATATGCTAATTGACTGCCACGCCCTCAAAGATGGTAGCACCCACAGCCACAAGATGGCAGTGCACAGTCCCCTCAGCCCTCCAGCCGCCCACAGCCGGCCCAAGGCGCAGGCAATCCTCGGATGGCAGCTGCCCAGTCGCTCAGGGCCACCCGAGGCTCAGGTAACCAGGGTCAGCTGAGGCTTGTGCTGCAGGCAGTGGCAGCAGCAGAGGTGTGATGGGGTGTTGCCTTTCCCTGATCGCCGGGTTGCCTCCTGCCCCTGAGGGCTCCCAGACTGTGAGAGGGGGCAAGCTGGGCTGAGGGACCGCCCCCCACTCCAGTGCATGAATTTTCATGCACCAGGCCTCTAGTGTTTTATGGTTTTACATTTAAGTCTATGATTCACTTTGATTTAATTTTGTATAATGCGGGAAGCTTAGGTTGAGCCTTTTTTTCTTTCGTAGCCAATGAATATTTAATTGCTCCAGCACTGTTTGTTGAAAGGGCTATTTTTCTTCCATGCAGTTGTTTTACATCTTTGTAAAAATCAGTTGGCATATCTGGATGGGTCTGTTCCTGGGTTCTCTGTCCTATTCTAATGCCATAGTCTTGGTTAATGCACCCTGCATAGTAAGCGTTGAAGTCAGTAGTCTAATTTCTCCCAGTTTTTTCTTCTTTTTCAAGATTATTTTAGCTAGTTTAGTTCTTTGGCTTTTCATATAGATTTTAGAATAATCTTATTTGTATCATAAGCAAAATATGTGCTAGTATTTTGACAGGAATGATGTTAAACCTGTATTTCAAACTCAGAAATGCTGACATGATTACCATGTTGGCCCTTCTGGTCCATGAACACAGTATTGCTCTCCACTTCCTCGAATATTTCTATATCTCTTATCAACATTGTATAGGTTTCAGAATGGAAATCCTAAATATTTCATGATTTGAGAGCTATAACTGGTACTGTGTTTTTCATTTGTGTCACTGTTGTCATAGCTATTATAAAGAAAAACAAATTGTGGTAAATGCATTATACATCCCGTGACCTTGCTGAAATCACCTATAAGTTCCTTTTTTTCTTTTTTCTTTTTTTTTTTTGTAGAGTCTTTTGTTTTTTCTGCAGAGACAATCATGTCATATGCAAACAGGCTAATTTCACTCTTCCCCTTTTTCATCTATACGCCTTTTATGTCCTTGCCGCACTGGTTAGAAGATTCCCTTGGCTAACATGGTGCTATTGGGGCTCCTATGGGTGGTTGTGGGTGCTGCCTGCTGCAGCAGAAGAGTGTTCCCTACTGTACTGGAGAGTGTATTAGACCTTCTTTATGGTACCAGTTGGCTGCTGAACTGAGACATTGTATTCCTGTTGGTCTTAGTCCTGTAGGTATTCCATTTCCCCCAAGATCGTCTACTCCAGCTGAGTCTCTTACAGGGTCTGCCCTCCGGCCTACGTATCTCTTGGCAGAAAAGTAGATTTCCAGGTCAGCTGGTTAAGGAGAGTGCTTCTCCTATGTCAGTCACACCTGGTATTATCTGTATGACTGTTTGATTTGGGTCAGCAGTTCTCAACCTATGGGTCGCGACCCCTTTGGCAGTCGAACAACCCTTTCACAGGGGTCGCCTAAGACCATCCTGCATATCAGATATTTACATTATAATTCATAACAGTAGCAACATGACAGTTATGAAGTAGCAACGAAAATAATTTTATGGTTGGGTCACAACATGAGGAACTGTATTTAAAGGGCCAGAAGGTTGAAAACCACTGATTTGGGAAAACTGTAAGCCTACCTGGCCTACCTTCTACCGCTATGTCATAAATGGGAAATACTGGGCATGGCTGGTCCCTCTGTTATGTGGGAAGACAAGGTGTTTTGACCTGATGCTACTGCTTAGATCCTGGGATTCCACACCAGCTCTCCTCTTTACCACCTTCAGAGTTCTCCTTACTCTTTTCCTGCACAATGTCCAGTGTTTATGCTGTGCTTAGTGAGGGGGAGCAAGGAGAAATTTTTATCTGAACATCCCACTCAGATGTTTTTAATCTATTTCTCTCATATAATTATTAATTTTTAAAACTTCAGCCTATACTTACATGCACTATCTACAGAATCCCATAAACTTAATTGAATAAAGACCGAATGTTGATTTCATCTTTGTACATCAAAACACCTTGCCTATACCTTACAAAGAGATGATTCTCCATGTAAGATGAGTGAGAGGAGAAAGGATCAATCACATATAGTTTATGTCTTTAGAAAATAGTATAAATTTTATTTATTTCTGTATTTGTCATAGTAGAGGTTCCAAATTTTTGCTATTATCTCAATAAATGTAAAATGCTTGGAATGGTCAGTGTTGTCTAACTTATATTTTAATATTGGCTAGGACCCATTAAAGTAAT
The DNA here is from genome assembly GCF_000412655.1 of Myotis brandtii. NCBI lineage: Eukaryota > Metazoa > Chordata > Mammalia > Chiroptera > Vespertilionidae > Myotis > Myotis brandtii. The sequence goes on from NW_005371287.1 coordinate 709,721, forward strand.
TACAAAAATGTAAAGATCAATTTCTTGTTTTCTACATTCTTATTTTCAAGAAAACGGTTCTAGAGATTTCTGTGACTAGGTAAAAAAATATATGTAAAAATATGTGTTCCGATTGAAAATGTTGTATATGCCTCGTTAAATTTTTAAAAAATTTGTAAACTTTTGTAAATAAAAACTTTTTTTTTTGTTTTTTCCTGTTCTTATTGTGACATTAGGAAAAAACTGTGGACAATAACTAGATGACCTTTATGTTTCCACTATTGCTTTATTATTGTTGTTACCAATGGTCTCTAATATGACTGCAATATCTCTCTTTTAGACTAAGTAATATTTTTTAACTATAAGGTCATCTCATTTGGAGAATCCTAAATACATGCTGGGAGAGTGATCAGCAGGAAAATGAGCAGAACACGCAGTTATGTGATCTACATCAGGATTTAAAGCAAATCTTTCTAAAGGAGAAATTGTAACTCATGGAATCCTTTGGGTTCCCTATAAAACTTATGGGATTTTGATGACAAATAATTTACAACTCAATTAAAAGTAATAAAACATAATATAATCTGCCTGCATCCAAGATCATCACATTTTTTTCATTTTTTCCCCATCTAAATTTCTCTGTCTACAAGGAATCTGTTAAAACTCTCTGTTTACTACCTTTCAGGCATTTATTAAATTTTCACAATTCATTATTAGATCCTATATGTATGAATATTCTTTATGATGAAGATTTTAGAAAAGTAGAAATAATTAATCTGGCATTAAAATGCATATGAGATTTTGACAAGGATTGGCTCCTATTTCAAACACACTTTCCCTTTAAGTATGCCTTGCCTACTTTACCACTCAAGGGGTTTCAGAATGAAGGCTCATTTCCGAAATGCCATCCTACTTTCATTCCTCCCAAGGAGGGTCAGAAGAACCTGCAAGTGGATTGTTGAACAAAGAAAGTACCAAACTGCAAATAGTTCCTCCTAAGTCCTTCAACTACATACTTAGAGCATTTTTATGACATTTCAAAATGATGTATATCATCCTGACACTACTGTTTAAAAGATGGAGCTTGAATCAAAAATAACCTAGTAGCCATATATTTAGAAATAAAAATTTTGCTTTGTTTTCCCATTTGACATCTTAAAATTCATTTTAGTGCTCTTATGAAATTGAGACAATTTTCATAACTTGAATTCAAGGTATGGCATAAAAACTCTTCATCTCATGTATCCCAATTTGATAAAGTTTCCATAAGTTAAAACTTTATTCAACTTATTTAGGAGACTAATTATAAATGCACTGCATTTTCTAAAGAAGAAAAGACACAATTATACTGATTTTGCTATGAGACAGATCAACCTAGATACTGGGTATATCTCAATTAAACTGCCTCAAATAGGTCTGTGCTCATGGTCCTTGCTACTATCACCATCTAAAGAGTCAATGGTTTGGAAGAGATGGACTTGGACAGGAAAAATACAATGCTTTTGAAAATGTATCAGTTCACATTGTTTTGCATATGGTAGAAATTTCCATGTGCCCAAACTTAAAAATTGTGCTGTGTTCTTCATAAGTCCACATGTATATATTGATGTGATTATACTTCCCCAAGAGGTTTCCATTACCAAAAGGATAGAGAGAGCTCAGACAATTCTCAGGAAAGCTTATATAACTGTAGGTTATAAAATATAGATGCCCACATGGACTCCCAGTGTCTGATCATATGCCAGAAAATCAATGAATGTAGGGGATGCACAGAAGCCAGTAAACAAGTTGGGGTACTTGGCAATTTAAAACCTTGCATTTAAGGAGCAAAGACTTCTAAGGAATAGTCTGACTGTATGGGTCTGGCCTGAAGAATACAGAGTGTATCAGATGACATCCTGTCTTATGATTCCAACTAGGTTCACTGGGTCTCTTCAGTTCCAAGGTGATCTCAACCCCCTAATAGGATTTAAAATCTTTGGGATATTTGTAAGGACTATCTACAAATACATAAAGTGTCTCATTATGCTAACCATACTAAAACTCTGGCAAAAACCTTAAGAATAATATTCCCTTCATAAAATCACTATTGTGATTTTGGCAGAAAGAACTCTAGGGGCTCTGGAATGCCATACTGCTTGCTTGCTACCTGAGCTTGGATAAGTAATAGTACTTGTAGAATCATCCGTGTCCTCAAATAGGAAATTTAACTCTTAAAGTTGTTTAAACCAGATGATCTACTAAAATTGACTGAAGTAGTACCTGGCACCAAGCAGGCATTTTCCGCCTCCTTCTCTTTTCATTCACTCTTGGTCCCCTCCGTCCATTATATCTGTTCTTATACTGGCCGATCAAAGTGTTAGCAGGCTTCTCTCAGCAACTGGAGATGGGAACAAAAATTAAAATAAATGAGTCTTCTACTATTCTTGATCTTCGGCTGAATCCATTTTAATAGCTTACTTAGCTCATCAAATGATCATTACACCCAATAAGTTGTCTAACACACTAATACAGAGCTAAGTGACTGTCAACTGGCTCAGGCCCCTCATTGTCCCCTGAATAATGGCAGGCTGCGGCAGGATTTCTCTCTCATTCCATCAGTGGAATAACATTTCTAGTAAAATTATGCACTCAGAAAATTGAAACAGCCAGATAACCAGAGAGTATTTTATCCTAATGTTTTCAGGACCACAAAATATACATAAAGGAGAGAATAAAAATTAATTTGGCTGCTGAAGTGTAGATAGTCACTGGGAAAGATAGGTCTTATGAACCCAGTACAGGAGCATGACAATAATCCATCCAAGACTCACACACACACACACACACACACACACACACACACACACATACTTAATTTTGAAATTTTATTTGAATAATCAGCAAGTGGCATAACTTCTCTCTGCATCTGTGTTTCCTCATTGGTAAAATATCAACAAATCTGCAAATCTGTTAGGATGTTATTTTGTGTATGTGTACTTATGAATTTTACTTTTTTTTAAAAATATATTTTATTGATTTTTTACAGAGAGGAAGGAAGAGGGATAGAGAGTTTGAAACATGGATGAGAGAGAAAAATCAATCAGCTGCCTCCTGAACACCTCCCACTGGGGATGTGCCCGCAACCAAGGTACATGCCCTTGACCGGAATCGAACCGGGGACCCCTCAGTCCGCAGGCTGACGCTCTATCCACTGAGCCAAACCAGTCAGGGCGTGAATTTTACTTTTTAAATGTTATTGCAAATAATTTAAGTGCTCCTACATATTTTCATGTGTTGAAATTGATAAACATTTTATTTTTAAAAAATATATTTTTATTGATTTAGGAGAGGAATAGAGGAAGAGAGAAATATGGAAACATCAATGATGAGAGCAAATCATTGATCGGCTGCCATCTGCACTCCTCTTACTGGGGATGGAGCCCGCAACCCGGGCATGTGCCCTTGACTGGAATCAAACCCGGGACCCTTCAGTCTGCAGGATAATGCTTTATCCACTGAGCCAAACTGGCTAGGGCTATTTTAAAGAAGTTTCATTTTAAAAGGTAATTGTGGAAACAGTTTAATCACAATATACCAACCAAATCATATTTGTAAAACAAACTACAACTAATTTAAAATAAATTCTATACATTAAATATTTTACTATGAAAATTAGCATATCTTGTATCAAACCATGTACATCATTTTCAACTTGTTATTTCTACTATAAGCAATTCATATTCTGAAGCATGGTAAACAGCAAATTATGCCGATGTAGCAATCAGGTCTTATTATATTCCTAAATCAGATTGACTTGTGGCCTTTAGCAAATGATTTTACTCCCTTTTGTCAAAGCTTCCTCATTTGTCAAATGGGCAAAAACATTATTGAATCATCCCTATATTCTATTATGACAAATCGATATCTAAACTGGTTGAATATCTATTTACTCTTTTCTGAATCTATGAACAAAATTTACTGTATCCTATTTAAAAATTTTAAAATACACAATATTGTAGAATGTTAGTTTTCATGAAAGTGCCAATGTCCACTTCAATTATACAAGTGCACGTCTCCTATAAAACATGCTAACACATTACAGAAGGAGTGAATGCATTAGAGAGATACAATAGCAATTCTTAACACAAGCATCCCATCAAAAATAGCCACATGAGGGTCAAAATTCATCCAACAAATATTAAGGGAAAAACAGAATTTCATGAAAGTGCCAATGTTCATTTCAATTGTACAAGTGCATGTCTCCTATAAAACATGCTAACACATTACAGAAGGAATGATTGCATTAGAGAGATGCAATAGCAATTAACACAAGCATCCCGTCAAAAATAGCCACACGAGGGTCAAAATTCATCCAACAAATATTAAGGGAAAAACAGAGATTTCTGAAGCCGAACACATAGGATGTTTCTAACTGATGCTTAGATTTTTCAATGTATATAGTACTCAAACTGAGCTTTGATTGAGGCATGCAAGCCATGTTTATATACTCTGTTCATATGAAACTTAGTCTCTTTCCTCAAAATGGTCAGAGTCTTTCCCTGCCGGTTGTGGCTCAGCAGTTGAGCACTGACCCAAGATCCAAAAGGTCACCGGTTGGATTCTAGGCCAGGGCATATGCCTGGGTTGCAGCCTTAATCCCCAGGAGGGGGCGTGCAGGAAGTAGCCGATTATGCTCTCATCATTGATGTTTCTACCCCTCTCTCCCTCTCCCTTCCTCTCGGAAATCAATAAAAATATATTTTAAAAAATTCAGAGTCTCGTTGAAATAAAAAGCGAAAAGAAATAACACATTTTGATGCACGGTACACTCATCTTGCAAAGCTCACTTCAAGTGTCCTCTTACTTGCAAAATATGTCTCCCACGCTCATCTAAATCACACACACATTACATACATCCGCACAGCACTTCATACAGAAATACAGCGTGAAAGTTATAATTCTCTCTCTCTGTATCTATTTGCTTATAAAGAAAGCATTTCTCAATACTATGAGAGGATTTGAGAGGAAGTAATTTCTCCTGATGGACTATGATTGAAATCTGAAGAAGTGTAGTAACTTCCTTATTTCCTTTTGACCTTCAATTTCCCCATCTGTAAAATGAGGGGAATGTAACCATTAGATTACCCTAGATGTTTAATTATGCTTTTCTTTCAATAAATAAATTATTAATTTTTTGAAGTTTGAAAATCACTTTTCCTAGAGGTTCCTCTGGGATACTTTTCGCTTTCATATTCTATCAATTTATATCTTGTTACCATTTATATCTTGTTCTGCTCAGACTTCCTCTCTGACTTCACTCTAGTACCCATATCACCCACCATCAAGGGTAAAGCCCTATGAAAATCATATCTTCAAATGAGCCGGTACAAACCCAAGTCATCAAATACAATTTCAACGATGAACCCCAATGTTTTACATTTGAATGCTTCCCCAAATGGTTGCAATTTATTAATGTCACATTAAAGGGCTCCCTTCATTTTTCCTGTTCAGTAAAGAGACACTTTATGAATGATGCTGACTTGGCCAGGCTTCTAATGAACGGTTTTGAAAGTGAGCAGCCCTCAGTGTAAAGCGACTCAACTCATGCGGGCAGGCTCCTTGACGTGGTTTGCATCTGTGCAGGAGATGCCTCTTTATCCAACTTGTGGCTAATGCGATGGAAATTATGTCATCAAAGCTAAAACACTGGGCTTTCTGACTGTCTTCTCTAAGTCCCGCTCCATGAACGAAGGCATGACCTTCTGGCTCCTCCACCGTCCGCCTATGGCTGCATTGCTTCAGAGAGATTTCCCCAGCACATGAAGAAAGACATGGGAAGGAGTGGTGCCCATTTTAAAAAATTTGGATAGTGGAAAGTATAAAACAAATAAAAATAACCCCAACACTCATATTACGACCACGAGTACTGATAAACACTTGGTTTAGTTTCTGAACGAAATCTATATTTACCAATATTGATAAATTTCAAAAACGTAACACAGAAATATTCTCAAAAGGTTTTAAACATGAAATGATGTTATTGCTATCCCATGCTTGTATAGGTCTGACAGCTTGCATGGCAGGGCACCCTAACTTCCTGATTGATGGTCAACTCTGGGAGGTATTGGAGAGGATGGGAGAATAGAGGGAATAGACATAGCAATTCATTGTTTAAAACCTAAGAGGGAGATGGGAGTGAAACTGGAGTGGATTCAATTAGGTTTTCTTTTCAGAAAATGCATCAATATTCTAGTATCAAGTTGTTTTCACTTGGCAAGTTCAGGCTCTAAACAACTACCCGACTGCATTGAGAAACTGAGTAGATTGTTCCATTTCCCCATCTAATGCATGTCTCTTCTTAAACTTAAGTTTGCAATGTTATCAACGGGATGAATGTGCAATGCCATACAAATTGAACTACAAGGCTGATGTGAATAACAGCAATAACTTGACCCACCTTCCCCTACAGACAATTGTCTGCGGGCAACAGCTTTCAATGCTCTTGGGAATCAATCCTGGGGTTTAACCCACGTTTACAGATAACATTTGTGTGAAAGTTTCTTGCTTGCTGACTTTAGATATTACCTAAAGAAAATATTTTTATAGAAAATCAAGAGTTAGCTCTCTCTTACTCTTATTCTGATATTTTTTTCATGTTATTCAACATAATAATGACCGGTTGTATTTAAAAAAGAATTAACATTTATTTAAATGATTGCTTTTAAAACAGGCATCGAGAGAGGTATTTTGGGGTATTTTCTCACTTTCACAATTCTCATAGGATCCCTCCGATGAAAGTATTATAATTTTTGTTTTACAGATGAGGAAAATAGAATTAGAGATATTAACTTCCTTTTAATGATGTAATAAGTAATTGGTAGGATTGAAATTGAAATTTAGATTTGCCAGTTAATCGCCCATCTTCCTAACACTAGACAGGCTTCATTCTCCTTGGGATCCTGCAATTTTGCTTCACTCTTTCGCTTGCATAGTGTCATTAGTATTCCTTTACATCATTAGAAATTATTCATAAACAATGTTATTTAGGATGCACGATATTCCAAGAGAATATATTGTAATTTACTAAATCACTTTAACCATTGTAGTGAATTTAGGACTTCCCCCCAATTATCTGCTATTGTGAACATTGCTAAGATCAATGTCTTTATACATTATTTGTTCAGAAATTTAAAGAATCACTTTGTGTTTCAGATTATTTCTTAGGTTAAGTTGCCAGTAGTGGGTTTGACTTAAAAATATTCTGTGAAAACATAATATGAATAATAGCAAGAAACATCAATCAAGAGAACACAGAAGCAAAACTAAGTTCATGATCTCTGCTAATCATGGATTTCATGGAAGAAGGAAATCAGTGCCTCTTGAGCAGCTGGTATCATAACTAGAGATTAGAGGAAGCTGTTTTTAAGTGTCTGTAATGCAGAGATATAACAAGGTCTTTTATGCAACAAATTTAAATTTTGCTTTCACCTACTGATTTTTAAAAATTGTATGCTCTTGAGAAATAACAATTTCTTACAAACAATACGTATTATATATAATATGTATATTTAATACTTTACCTTATAATAACTATAAAATAATATATTAAAACTTAAGATCTGTAGTGTCTTATGGATTCCAGGGATTTCTCAAAAATATATTATTATTATTATTTATTTTTTTAAAAATATATTTTATTGATTTTTTACAGAGAGGAAGGGAGAGGAATAGGGAGTTAGAAACATCGATGAGAGAGAAACATTGATCAGCTGCCTCCTGCACACCCCCCACTGGGGATGTGCCCACAACCAAGGTACATGCCCCTGACCAGAATCGAACCTGGGACCCTTCAGTCCGCAGGTCGACGCTCTATCCACTGAGCCAAACTGGTCAGGGCTAATAAATATATTATTGAACTGTGTTAATGACCAATTTTGAAGATAAAGAATGCGAAGCTCACAGGTATTAGATGGTGCATTTCATGTCGTAAGCCTGGTAATGGCCAATCCAGGAGCAGTATTGGGTTACATGACTTCTTTTCCATCACTCTTCCTAAGTGAAATGTTAGGTGCATCAGAGGAGATAACTTTAAAGAAAGACTGATTAGGAAGTAGTTGTGCTTTATCCTTCCTGTGAGAGGACTGGGACTGCCTTAAAATCCCAGTTCCTAGAATGTAAATTAATAAGTAAGTCCTGGGGGGAAAAAAAGTAGGTTCTGAGGTCTAGGATGCTTATCTGTTCCAGAGTTCATATGATTCCTGAGATCTTCAATGGTGAACTGTTTATTGTTTTTCCATATGAACACGTGCTCCCATTGTATCAAAAAAAAAATAAATCACAGTCAGGAAAACAGGCTTAATAATATCACCTGTAGAATATTGTTTTCATTTCCAAGCTATTTTCATACCCTCTCTGGGTGAGTCTATATGGGAGACTGTGAGCTGTAATTCTTTTGTAATTATTGTCTTTTCAGGTGAAGCTCAGAAATAGTCCCTCAACAATAGCACAGCTGGCAGAAGGAACCAGTTCCCTTGACTCTTAGGACTTCGAGAGGTTTCGTTAAGTTTTCATTTCTGTTAACCAAATCCCTCCTTATTTAAGGCACACAGAAGATAAAACAATGCTCTAAATTGGAAAGCTCTAATTTCTACATCTTCTGAATATGCCATATTTTGGAAATATTCTGGGAAAGGGAAATAAGATAGGAAACCAAATAATTAAGAGATTTTATAATAGGGAAATAGTTTAATAAGAAGGCATTCTAGGTGAGTATTGAGGGAGCAAGGGTGTTTGCCAGAAATCTGGTGTTAGGTAAACCTCACTTATTAGGTATGTGACCAGGGCCTCCTCATTCAGTACCTCTTATTGTCAGTGAGAATGGTGACTTGTATTTTTTAAAAAATATAATTTCATTGATTTCAGAGAGGAAGGGAGAGGGAGAGAGAGATAGAAACATCAATGGTGAGAATCATTGATCGGCTGCCTTCTGCATGCCCCACACTGGGGATCCAGCCCGCAGACATGTGCCCTGACCGAGAATCGAACCATGACCTTCTGATTCATGGGTCTACGCTCAACCACAGAGCCACATCAGCCAGGTGTGACTTGTATTTATAAGGATTCTGTCTAGTACTTAGTAAGTGCTTAAAAATTACAGTCATTTATTGACAAAATGACTTTATATGTAGTTGATTATTATAACAAAAAGCAAAGGCCTTTCTATTAGATCACAGTGACTTTCATGGAGATAAGTTTGCATGCAAAAAATCTCTGTTCTCTATTTTGTTTCCCTTAATTCTTACTTCATCAAAGAAGGTTCTCACATTCTACTCGCTGCTTCAATTCTCCTGGGAAATATCACAGAACTACATTTTGTTAAAACTTAAGATGTCTCCTAATTCTTGATTAGGACAAACTGTCAGCCCCGTGAACGTACTAAGTGTTGGCATCTACCTTGGCCAATAGACAACACATTTGCCATGTGTCTGGGGAATCCATATGATTTCTCCCTTCATAATGAACTGTCTTTTTTTCTGATTTTGACCCTAGACTGAATCAATTTCCAGGTCCTTTATTTGCAGACCGTTACTTTTTAAGTACCATTGGTTGTGACAGCCACACTCAATTTATTGACAATTGCACCTGAAGTTCAGTGAATAATTAGTGACTTTGTCTGGGCATGCCAATAGCCATCTTGCCATCCTGAGAGTTAGCGTTGATATGATTAGAGAACTCATATAACCCTTAAACTATCAGCCTTGAGTGGGATTTTACTTATAGTCCAAACCACAGATTATACAAATTAGGAAATTCAAGTTTAGGAAAAGAAAATCACTTCTTCTAAAGTCAACAAAGCCAATACCACTGTCAAGATCTACAAAGGGCTTCAGATATCATCCCACTTGTAAGTTAAATCACATGTGGGTTTTTCAGTTCCACAGATGCAGGCAGAAGACGTGTGATACCTGAGTCAGAAACAAAGGACTTGTTACTCATGGTACTCCTGGTGGGCAGCACAAACCTCCTGTGCACAATCACTGCCTTTACTGGATCAGAGCCTGCAGGGAATACAGAGGTAGTCGCAGTATATGCTACATATACAGTGGTTTATAGTTCAGATAAGGAACTTTGAATTTAGGAAACCCAAATCTTTTGGAACCAGTCCCACCTTTCCTCCAGTGGAAGATACTATCTCTTCTCTGAACAGAAATCAAATCTGACTCAATATATGGACTATAGATTATATAGACACAGTTTTATATTCTGAACTAGTAGTTCAAGGACAGTCTGATTAATGATTATAATTTATTAAAAGTTTGTTGTTGTTATTTTCTTTACCCAAATTCAACTGTTAAGAGAGAATCATTTACTTTTTGCTATATTTGTCAAAGAATGAAATTAATCCTAGGGCATGTTCTCCTCTAAGTATGGAGCGTTTTGAAAAACATAGCTTAAGACAGGAGTCTAGAAACCTGACTATCCACCATACATTGGGCCCAAGGCCTTGTGCCTTACATACGACCTTCAGTTAACACTCATTGGTAGATGCCTGAGCCAGCCTATAGTTTAATATAGAGTTTTCAGATTCCTATTCCATTTTTTCTCCTTCAGGTTACCTTTTAAGTTCATCTGTGCTTTTGAAAGATACTACTTCTAGGTATTTGACATAAAATTCTTTCCTATAATTTCTAGTCTTCCAATAGTCCCGTAAATGGAATACTTCCATTAAATCTATTTATTTATCTTCAGACATATGGGTTATATCTACAGACTTAATGGATTGCTTGTTTTTCCCAAACCATGGTCCAAGTTTCTCTTTCATCCCTCCCCTTGAGCATATTAGTCAGTTTACTGGAAAGCCCTCCCATTTACTTCAATATGTTGAATTCCATTCATCCTTCAAAGCCTACTGGAGATATAATTGTTCAAGAAAGATGACTGCCAGGTATAGCCTTACT
>NW_005371287.1:720770-794701 GCF_000412655.1 Myotis brandtii
TTGATTTCAGAGAGGAAGGGAGAGGGAGAGAGAGCGATAGAAACATCAATAATGCTAGAGAATCATTAGTCAGCTGTCTCCTGCACGACTCCTACTGGGGAAGGAGCCCACAGTCTGGGCATGGGCCCTGACTGGGAATTGAACCATGATCTCCTGGTTCTTAGGTTGACACTCAACCACTGAGCCATGCTGGCCAGGCTTGATTATTGTTTTACAGTTGAGTCATTACACCTCTTAGAAGTATATTAATATTCCAGAATTTACACTACCAGTGAGTTCTAGAGATGGGAAACAAATCCACATCTTTTGATCCCAAACCTCTGGGCTAACTATAAATGCTAAAAGGGAAATGATTATGTAAATATTATTTCTTCAGAGTGTTAAAACATCAATGCCAGATCTAAGTTGCTGCTTGGGATCTGTTTTTTGCTTTATAAGTTTTGCAATGAATATACAAGTTTGAGAACATTAGATTTAAGTTTAAATAATATTATATTTATTTATTCAACTCCCTGTGAAAACATAGCACCTAACATATTCCATTTGTCTATAATTTATTTTAGAGTTGATGTAACAGTAAGCATTACTATGCCAAAAGGACCTGCACAGTTTTCTGTCCCTGAGGAAAAACGTGCCTCTTATACTAGGTTAACTTGGAGGATTCCTATTCATATACATACACTGCTCATATAGTTCATTATATTCCCTGGGAAGTCCATGGACACTCTGCTGACACATATGTGGAAACAAAGAAAACTGAAACGCACCTCACAGACAAATAGCCCAAACAGGAGTCAGCAGAGGAATCTGGAAAATGCCACTAAGGCAGGTTTTCTGAGCTGGGAAGCCACCAAAGAACCCAAGTCTTGGAATTAGGGCCCAAAGACAGTACACTTTAAATTATAAATAAAATAATTTTTGTGAATGTTTACTATCTCTAAGGGGAAATAAATACGCAATCAAAGTAAAAATAAACAACATCAAAAATATAGAATGAAAATTATGGGTTCTTTGAATATAATGAAAACTGCATCTACTCCTTAATTTCAAATAGATATTTATAATTATACAATATTAAGTAAAATGACAACAAAGCTTTAAAAGGATAATTAGACAAAATGATGTTAATAAATGGGAAATTTTTCAAAGGTAACATGATTGGTTTGTTCATCTGAATGCACATTGTTACATGACTACATGACCTTTATGTATCCTCAATAGTTAAATGTCCATTCTACTCAGACTCATGAATCATGGGAAATCACCAGGGAGCACCAGGAAGGCCACTGGAATCTCTGTGCACACCTGCTGAGTCCTGAGCCATGGGGGGAAGGTTCCTCTCCTAGGAGACGGCTGGTGATCTCCCTTTTGGAACACCATGGCTTTAACTCAAACCCTAACTGAAAAGTTCTTTCTCGGCTGACGAGCTTTCTTTTAAAGACAGTCCTCTCAAGCCCGGCTGGCGTGGCTCAGTGGTTGAGCCTCAACATATGAGCCAGGAGGTCATGGTTCGATTCCTGGTCAGGGCACATGCCCAGGTTGCAGGCTCGATCCCCAGTGTGGGGCCTGCAGGAGGCAGCCAATCAATGATTCTCTCTCATCATTGATGTTTCCATCTCTCTTTCCCTCTCCCTTCCTCTCTGAAATCAATAAAAATATATTTTAAAAAAATTAAAAATAAATAAGTAAATAAAAATAACTATTTCAATGATAACAGCAGTAATCGCAGTGGCCCTATCTACTATGGCGAAGCAATGTAACAGAAACTTCCCACAGAATATTTTTCTTAGTCTTCACAATTAGTGTATGAGACATATTATGTTCTCCACTTTGCAGATAATGAACCTGAAATTGTTCACAAAGGAAAATGCGAGGTCAAGTGCAGGTTGTTCATTTTAATTTACAAAGAGATGGAGGCACAGAAATGCTAAGTGATTTACAGCCATGCTGACTAAAAACACACACACACAAAAACAGTATAGCCCTGCTGACAATATTGAAAAAATTTTTTTCTTCCAAATGAGCTCTGGTTATATGATCTTAAAAGATACCGTCTGGCTATATGAATTCGCTGCACAGAATCTCATCACCCCTGCACCCCCTACAATACTGTTCATGAATCATTCACCAAATGGCTATAAATGAAAATGTATCACAAGGTACGGGGAAGGCCCTTTGGAAGCAGCTGCCAGTTCCCAGTGTGGGGATCTGGTCATGAGCAGGAGACCTTTTGTCCTAATGTGAGATGAAGAGTGGGCAGTGCTACTGTGGCGTAGGCCATTAGTAATATTAGTTAAGAAGGATCTGGCCCTGACCAGTTTGGCTCAGTGGATATGCAGGGGTCCTCAAACTTTTTAAATAGGGGGCCAGTTCACTGTCCCTCAGACCGTTGGAGGACCGGACTATAGTTTAAAAAAAAGCTATGAACAAATTCCTATGCACACTGCACATATCTTATTTTGAAGTAAAAAAACAAAACGGGAACAAATACAATATTTGTATTTGCATGTGGCCCGCAGGCCATAGTTTGAGGACCCCTGGGATAGAGCGTCGGCCTGTGGACTGAAAGGTCCCAGGTTCGATTCTGGTCAAGGGCATGTACCTTGGTTGCGGGCATATCCCCAGTGGGGGGTGTGCAGGGGGCAGCTGATCAGTGTTTCCCTCTCATCAATGTTTCTAACTCTCTATCCCTCTTCCTCTCTCTGTAAAAAAAGCAATAAAATATATTTTTTAAAAAATAAAAAAATAAAAAAAGGATTCTGCTTTCAGTATAATTTTAAATTTTCTATTCTTTTGGAAAAAAGTAAATGTTTCTATCATGAAAGAAACTGCTATTTCCTTTGGAGTCCCTAGAAATGTGAAACTACAGAGAATCTCTCAATGTCATTGGCATCTTGGAGACTATGACATGAATTCTGTTCATTATATTAAGTAATGTTGAAAGGGAAGGCATGGCTTGTTCAAATGTATAGGTCTTGCTGGAAAAAAGTACAACTTTATTCTCTCACTGGCTTATGAATTCATTCCGTGAGCATTTACTGAGGATGTGCTGTGTCTGCATCAGCCCTATGCACTGGAAAGCCAGAAAAGCAAAGCAGAGAGGTGACTGCAGTATAGGACATGGCGGGTGGATATACTACAGAGTGTCATGTGGGTTAGCAGAGGCAAGTTCAAGATTCTGGGCACATTAATGCATTGTGATGAACCTGATCTCTGACTGCACAGTTCTCTCCCTGTCCAATGAGCTATTTCGTGTGCACCTGAACATGACCCCCCCATAATCTTTTTGTTTTTATGGAATATAATTAATAAAATAAATGATCTTTACTATGTGCTACTGACATTCTGGTATGTATATTATGTATTATTTTACTGTTATTCTGGAAGATTTCTGTGATATAGAAAGCATTCTAACAAGAGGGGATATAACTAAATAAATGAATGTATATATATCTACACTAATAAAAGAGAAACATGGTAATTAGCGTACGACCGCTACCCTTTTCATTGGCTAATCAGTGAGTATATGCAAATTAACTGTCAGCCAAGATGGCGGCCGGCAGCCATGCACTGAAGCGAGCACGAGGCTTGCTTGCTGCAGACTCCAACGTTCCCCGCCTAACTTGCCAGCCTCTCAGTTGCAACTCTAAGCAACTATATACTATGTTGCAAATAAGAAGCTAAACAAAACCCCAGAAAAGGGCTTCCATTCAGCCGGGCTCGGACCGCAACATTGTATCGATGTTTTCAGCAGCGAGGCCTCAGAGCTAAAGCTGGCCCAGAAAAAAAAAAAAAAAAAGAGAAGAAAACAAGGAGCGGTTGGAAGCTTTAGTCACTCGCCAGCCGGAAAACAGCCCTCAGCCCCTCACCCAGACTGGCCAGGCACCCCAGTGGGGACCCCCACCCTGATCCAGGACACCCTTCAGGGCAAACCAGCCAGCCCCTACCCATGCACCAGGCCTCTATCCTATATAGTAAAAGGGTAATAGGCCTCCCAGCACCGGGATCAGCGGAGCAGCGAGGCTCCCGGCACCGGGATCAGCATGACAGGGGGCAGCGCCCAAACCCCCTGATCGCCCTGCGGCTCTGTGAGTGACAGGGGGCGGGGCCACAACCTCCCTACTCTATTTGTGACAGGGGAAGGCACCCCAACCCCCTGAGGGATATAACTAAATAAATGAATGTATATATATATATATATATATATATATACAAATATTTGAGGGTCTTTGTATATACATATCTAAGTTTTGTATAGATATGTTATGTTATGTATATATGTATATTTGTGTCAGCATAGTCATAGGCCAATCAACAAATATTCACTTTCTAAGTTGTATTTATGCTTGTCTTTTTGTTTGTAAAATATACATGTTAACACAAAATATTCTATTATTTTTCTCAGGGAAAAAACAAGCTTCATGCCTAAAATACAGTTGTAGTCAATGTAAATGCCAATTATAAATTATAAAGACCCACATTAAATGTGTGTGTGTGTGTGTGTGTGTGTGTGTGTGTGTGTGTGTGTGTGTGTATCTACCAGGGAAACAGCGATATCTTTCAGATGAAAGAGCTATTGCTTTAGGATGAAGAGACCAGGATTCTATTCCTGGCTCTGCTACCAAAACATTTTGTAACCACCCAACATTTCAGATGCTAAAATTGTTTGACTAGGTGTTCTGAGAATTGTCTTTAAAAAGGTAACTTTTTAAAAATTAGTGAGACTTTGTGGTGAAACGCACGAGCTCTAGAGGCAGAACACCTACGTACCAAGTTCTGAGAGCTTCTGTGGGTTGCGGTGAACATTAAAGGATTTAATTTATGTAACAACTCAGAAAGTGTCCAACAAATAGCGACCCATAAATAAATGTTGGAAAATTATATCCTCTTAAATATCCACATGCCCTGGCTGGTTTTGCTCAGTGGATAGAGCATTGGCCTGCGGATTGAGGGGTGCTGGGTTTGATTCCTGTCAAAGGCACATGCCTGTGTTGCAGGCTCAATTCCAGTAAGGGAGTGCAGGAGGCAGCCAATCAATGATTCTCTCTCCGAATTCATGTCTCTCTCTCTCTCTCTCTCTCTCTCTCTCTCTCTCTCTCTCTTTCTTCTCTCCTTTCTCCAAAATCAATAAAAATATATTTAAAAAAACAAACATTAAATATACAGCACAACTGTATGGTTTTGCAAACCAATGTCACCCAATAAATAAATTGAATTAGCCTAATCCAAAAAAAAAGTGCCCTTTCAGTTCTGTACCACTTATCAAATATTGAAATTAGTTTGGATACCATCATTTTTATTTTCTATTTCACAGTTATTTTTTTACAGATCCTGGAAAGAAAAAAAGAAAGGTTATATTAACTCCCCCATTCAAAAATCCATTAAGCTGCACCACTTAACATTCCACACTAATTTTAATTTACTATTGACATTCCCTTAAGGCAGGGTTAGCAAAATCCAATAACCACAAGAGGCGACAGAGATGATAATGAATATCGCTGAGAGAACATAAAGTTGAAGTTGAAATGATTCTACCGTGCCTTCAGTAATAATTCTAAAAAACTGGACAGCACATGTCCAACCTAAAGAGACATCCAATGTTCAAGTCCAAGCGGAGAGATTCCATGTTGAAACCTAGGCCTAGTTTTATCAGATATTCCAGTTTTTCAAGAGAAGCTAAAAATCTGGATTTTAATGCAAAATTTTCAAAATATTTTGTTTTTCAGCATTAATTGTGTATCTTATTTACCCCTTGTTACCAACAGGCCTTTAGTTCCAAGGCTACTCTGGACCAGTCTTGGACTGCTTTCTTCCTATGCCAACCTATAGACACTTTTCACAATTCCACTGCTTGTGGTTAGTTACTGAACTGCCCTCTGATACCCCTGCCACTGGGCTAAAATGACCTTGCAGAGTGCACGTTGCTCATACATATATCTTAGCTGCACCTGCCCAAAGGACAAAGAGATGGCTGAACTGAGTTCACTTTCCTGAGTTGTCTTGGTCAATCCAAATACAGTGAAAATAGAGTAAGTTCTGGGTAAAATGACCAATTTGCATAGTAATTAGTCTCTAGGATAACAAAGGAGGTGAGAGACTTTGCTCCCTTCTGGGCATTATAAACTTCCTGGGCTCCAGGCACTGGGTGACCTCATTGGACAGGAGCTCAGCAGGGGATGCTGCAGTAATAACGGAAGGAGAAAGAAAGGAAGATTTCCTAGGAGTTAGATTTCTATGGAGAAAGCCCCGAGGCACCGAGGGAAACCAATTATTTCTACATCCGGGACAATGCTTCCTCCCCAGCTTGGCACTTACCGCCACCCACCTTGAGCTGAGACGGGGCATCTGCCATCATTTGTCCTCTCATGCTCATTACTCTCTGACTTTGGGCAACTTTCTCCACGATTTTTCTTCCTTTTCTGCTAATATTCTTGTTACAGGGAGCTCATCAGAAATAATGAAAATTTTATCCAGTTGCCTCTTTAAAAAGAGGCCATTGTGAAACACTAATAAGAATCCATAGAGAAGGCACCGTATTTTTGGACACTGTCGTGGTGAGCATTTAGGTCTGTGTGTTTGCTCTATGTCCTTCTCCATAGTGACCCAAATTCTGTTCAGATTGGGGGTGGGAAGAGCACCGGCTTAGCTTTGGAGACCTGGGTTGAATCACTGTCACAAAGTGACATTAGAAAAATTGAGTTTTACTGAAAGTTGGACATTTCATGTTTCAGGTAATATATTTTTAACTCTGTTGCCATCATATTGCTCAGAGGATGAATGTAGTTAATTTAGACAAAATCACTACTATTCTTTATCCCCCCGGGAATAGATTTGAATTAGCGCACACATGCAGAAAGACGCACATGATTTATAAAAGGTAAAACTATTAGACACATTTGTTCCATGCAAAAGATAACCAAGGCTAGATCAGAGAAAACTAACAATTTTCTTAAATAAGTCTGCCTGCATACATAGTTGCTCTCACTGTTAAATTTTGTTCTGACTAGTTAAAGATACAAGATAGAAAGGAAGATATGGTCACCAGTAAAACATTCTTTTTTATTCACAGTTGAAGATTGCTCCTATTTTTAATTTTTAGAAAAGCAAAATTCAGAATTTTGCTGCAATTTTCTAAACGGAATGTCCTTTAGTGAAGCCACAGGTAGTTTATAATGTCTTAGTGTATAACCCTATTAAAAAATAAAGTCATAATTATGGATGGTGTCAATGTGTACTGGACTTATCGAGATCACTTTGTAAGTTATATAAATGTCTAACCACTACACTACATACCTGAAACTAATATACTATTGAATATCAACTGTAATTGAAAAAAAAATAGCCTGGCCAGTATGGTTCTATAGTTGAGCATTTATCTATTAACCAGTAGGTCATAGTCAGTCATGGTCAGGGCACATGCTCAGGTTGATCCCCAGTAGGGGGTGTGCAGGAGGCAGCTGATCGATGATTTTCTCTCATCATTGATGTTTCTATCTCTCCCTCTCTCTCCTCTCTGAAATCAATAAAGCCCAAAGGAATCACATCATCCATTATTACCAGTTACCTATATTTGCATTATTTACCCTTCAGAGAATCACAAGCTAACTAGGAAATGTGGATTATCTCAGATCCTAGCCAAAGTAGATTATTTATTTTCTCATCAAAATTATGAGACACAAACTAATGATAGTGCACCTAAGAAATATTCGGGGTGAGGAGGAGGCAGAATGCATGATTTTAAAATGCTCCCAATATTCCTTACACTGCAATATGCATGCAATTGGTGCCTGCAACTTTGGACTTTGCCATTTGACATGTGGACCAATAGCTTTAGTGACTACTACTGATCTTTGGACATAAAGAGTTTTTCTTTTGATGTATGGTTAGAAAGTGCTATGACAATCTGCACCTGGACCTGAGAACTGGATTTAGATGAGTAAAGAAGTATTTCATTCAACATGTATTCAAAAGGATGAACAATGTAAAGCAGCTGTGTGGAATATTTAAACTAAAATGCAACGTGATTGCGGAGACACTCATTTGTATGGTTTATTACGCCCACATCTTGGACGGCTATGCCTTTCTGAAAAGCACAGTTCTGGTATAAAACTGGTGCAGAGGGAAGAAAAGCAGGGAAGGAACAACTGCAATTCACTCTACTTTTACAGAGTCGGTAAAAAGGAAGAAACACATACCAAAAAAAAGGCTTCTGTTTTTTATGCTGAGTTCCTTTTATCTATTTTTTTATTTTGTTGCTGGTGTAAAAGAAAACAGGTTTATTCAGGTGCCCGGACCTGAGAGAATGGCGGATTCCAGTCTCCAGGACCGTACCTCTTCCTGCTCTAGCCCATTCTTATAGGGACAAAGAAGGGAGGATGCCAGTGAGCCAAAAGCAAAAAAGATGAATGGACAGCACCTGAGCACACCAACAGCTAGCAAGATCATTGGATAAAGAGAAAAGAAAAAAAAGCTCTCCCTATGCTGAGCTTCTTTTCAATAGAGTCATTCTTAACGTTCTGAATAAAAAATATAATCCAACAAAGGAATAAATATTCAGCAGAAGGAGAGCTGAAATATTCACAAGATAAAGCGGCCAGGTATAAGGATGATTCTCTCTAACCAGTGGGAGAAACATCACTCAGCAGTTCCTGGGTATTTGCTTTCGAAGTCGCCATAATCATGAAAACCCATTTTGATGAAGTGAAATTACAAACTGCTGAATACTGTAGCCCTGAATTTTATCCTAAGACATTTTTAAAGCTATATATTATCAACTTAAGAAGCCACTAAAACTTATTGCCTCAGTTTTGTAAAGTAGTTTACTTTTTGAGGGAAAATAATTGCCATATGCAAAGAAACGGTGCCTTGCTTTCTAGAGAATAAGGCCATTTCTCTACATATGAATAAATATCTATATGTTATGTAATTCCTTTTGCCACATAAACATTTGTCTTCTATGTAGGAAAACACTTGTGGAAAGAAAATAATGAAAACACTATATCCTCTTTGGTTCCCAAGGGGAGAAGTGAGAGAATAATTGGAGTCCT
The DNA here is from genome assembly GCF_000412655.1 of Myotis brandtii. NCBI lineage: Eukaryota > Metazoa > Chordata > Mammalia > Chiroptera > Vespertilionidae > Myotis > Myotis brandtii. The sequence continues at coordinate 729,818 of NW_005371287.1, forward strand.
GTTTTCCTTCTCTGTTGAAATTCTGTGCCTCATTCGTGGGCTTTCTCAGCCACGATTCCCCCTATTGAAGATTTCCATCATACTGACTGGATGAAATGTTTTTCTTTTTCAGGATTCCACAGATTTCCCTCATGATTATTCCCAACCACTGATTTAATCACAGCTCAGTATGGGCCATGCATAGCCCAGGAGAGGACTGGGGCAGAGACCGGATTCGCCCTGCACCAGAGCATGCTGGGTGCAGAGGGGACCAGTGTGAATACACCTGAGTGAAGAGAAACCTCTGAGTAGCCTCCTCCCAACCTGGTTGTGAGAGAGGTGTCCGTTTCAAACAGACAGTAATTAGCTTTCTCTCATTCCAGTGACACCTGTGTCCCTGTACTGCCTGCTCTGCCATAACTAGTGTCAAGGATCGGAAAGGCTTAAATACCTCAAAACACACATGCTTTCAGATCGCCGACACTTTTTATCTTTATTGTTGAAAGTATTACATGTCCCCTTTGCCCCCATTGACCTCTCCCACCCCACTCTGCCCTAGGCCTTCACCACCCTATTGTCTGTGTCTATGGGTTATGCATTTATGCATTCGCATTTTTAAGAACATGTTTTTATTGATTTTTCAAGAGAGGAGTGGGAGAGAGATATAGAAACACTGATGAGAGAGAAACATCAACATCTATCTGCTGCCTCCTGCATGCCCCACACTGGGGGTTGAGCCCACAACCTGGGCATGTGCCCTGACTGGGAATCCAACTGTGACCTCCTGGTTCATAGGTCAACACTCAACCACTGAACCACACCGCCCGGGCTATATCACCTACATTTTTACAAATGACATTTAAGCACTCCTTTTCCACCAGGGAGTCTTCCTTCTCCCAGTGAAATGTTAAATCAACCCATGAAAGAATTGCTTTGGTTGTTGCAACAGGTCCCAGGTAGAAGACTAGTTCCACAATAAATGTCTTCTGTTTCAATCATAATTTTCAAGTACAAATTCCTCCTGGCAACATTTTGCTGCCTCATCAGGCTTCCAGTTTACTGCTCACTTCAGGCTGATCTGCACAGCCATCTCCACACCATTCCAGGTATGGCTCTTGCCAGGCTCTAAGGAGCCATCCTTCCCCAGGTTTATTTACCCAGGTACCCATCCAGATTTCTCTCCTAAGGAGCTCTTTCTCAGGCCCTTGCTCCCTTTGCTTTTTTAACCTGCAGCAGGTCAACTACAAAAAGCTCTTTTCCTACAAATGCTTTCCACACCTTGGATTCTAGGGCAGAGGGATTGGAGGTCTTTGTCCCTTTCTTCCTGGAAGTCCTTGGCTGGCTATGTAAATTGTTCATTTCCACTCTACAGCATATATGCCCAGGCTCTCCGGAATGGCAGGGAGCATTCTCCAAGCCACAGCAAATCAGTTACAACTTTCCACGCAACTGTTTATCTAGTCCACTTATCCTATATAATAAAAGGCTAATATGCAAATTGACCGAATAATGGAATGACTGGTTGCTATGACATACACTGGCCACCAAGGGGCAGACACTTAACACAGGAGCTGTCCCCTGGTGGTCAGTGCACTCCCACAGGGAGAGCACCGCTCAGCCAGAAGCCGGACTAATGGCTGGTGAGTGCAGTAGCGGTGGTGGCAGGAGCCTCGCCTGCATCCATGGCAGCGCTAAGGATGTCCAAGGGGAGGGGTCCTAAGCCTTCAGTCAGACATCCCCTGAGGGCTCCCGGACTGCAAAAGGGCACAGGCCAGGCTGAGGGACCCCCCTGAGTGCATGAATGTTGTGCACCAGGCCTCTAGTATTTGCATAATGACAGAGAAGAAGCCCCCTGATGGATTCTTCCTGGAATCATGACAATGTGCTTCAAGGTGATTGCTGTTCTCCACCTGTGCACAGAGAGGTTAAAGTCTATTTATATGTACTTTTGTGTATTTTGTGCATAAATGTGTATACTAAAAAGGCAATTTAAATAAATATTTATAACAGACAAGATAATATTTTTATAAATAAATTACAATATTATATGTAATGACCTGGATAACATTTATTTAATTAAGAAACCATATAAAACATAAGACCAGTTCAGTGAATGTGTAATGACTACCTTATTTTTTAGGTGCTAGCATGGCTTTTAGTGAAGACATCTTTGTCTCTCCTTCACACTCTCATGTAAATGCCGCCTTTTTTTTGTTTTGTTTTGTTTTGCACGTTAATCCTGACTCCATGCCTCATGTCCACCATGTAATGAATAGTCCAATGAATGGATCCCAAGTGAATGGATCCCAAACTTCAGTTCAAATGACTAGAGTAAACCATTCAGCCATCCCAGGTCTTGAGCGCCATAGAGAGATAGTCCTTTAATGTCTTTGAAATTTTCTAAATTCATTGTAGGCAGAGGTTCCATAGACTGGAAAACATTGTTTGAAGACGAGGGGATTGCATTGTTTGTTTTATCCCCCCTGCTCCTCTCAGCCCATAAAGAGCAAATATCATCACACTAAACACACCTATAATCCTCAAAGCATTAGGCATATTGATTCTACCTGTCATTTTGCTGTTTACACTCTGAAACTCCCAGAGGAAAGAGGAAACCAGGGAAGCAGTTACTGGTGTGCTTGGCTCAGCTCTTACACCTGCTTTTCTAGGCTGGCATGCTTTCTCGTCTAGTGCTCCAACATTTGTGTTTAGTAGACAGAATAGAGGCGAAGCCACAGGTTGGGGGGACACAGATTCCCTTGCCATGCTCTTTCAGATAGTCTGCCTGCAGAACACACAGGGTTTTTCTCCACTTCTGCTCCCACCAGGAAAACCCACTGGGGCCAGGTTTGTGTAAACTATGTGCATATGCCTAGCAGATGTCAGAGAGAAGATAATGAAACCTTCATGTTGGCTAAGGTGCATACAACATTTTTCTCTCCAGCTTTATCAGCAACAAAGCTCTCTGGGTGACACCATTATCTTTTACTCAATTCAGACTGAAATTTGAGAGGGAAAATTATCATCTTTAAATCTTATTTGAATACCCATGTAACAAGATAAAAGCAAAGGCACAGTTCTTAAAGGAAAGTCATCAGCCATATTCCATTGGCTTATTGTCTTATTGTCTCTTTGGATCACATGGAGCTGTGAGACAGCCATGTGAGTGGCTAATGCCATCTTAGCCACTAGCTAATACAATTTCTCCACCTATAAAATAGGAACTATAATAAACAAAACACAGGGTTGGCACAGAGATTAAATATGATAATATGATTAGAACACTCAGCATAAAAATATGTATAGGTTATGCTACACTTTGGTACCTAATAAAATTTATCCTCTGCACAGAAATAGGACTATTAGGATTCTATTTTTTAAAGACTTGACTATCATAAATGTCCATGAATCCATCTGGACCTCTTTAAGTGCCTCGTATGCCAACCATCCTTGTTTTTACTGTTAGTTCCTAAAAAAAGACCTGCCACTAAGCAAAGGAGTTTTTGTGGCATTATAAGCTTTTGGGTACTTCGTTTTTTAAGGTAGTTTTTAAGATCACTTTAAACAGTGCATGAAGTAACACCCTCGCTTCCACAGGATGGGAAGCCTCCCACAGCTCCCTGCGTGCAATGAAGACAAAGGCCCCTGCAGTGGAGCCCGCTTCCAGGAGGCTGCCTAGAGGTGCGATGCTCAGCACCACCTGCCTCCCCTGCAGTCGCTCCTGCTCAGAGCTGCCTCCCTTTGCCCTCAGAGTCCCAGGGAGAAGGGAGACACCCTGAGAAGTAATTGAAGGAAAAGTAGGGCTCAAGCGAGAAAACTGAAGCTGGATAATCCAGAAAAAAAGAAGGAAGTGTGGAATGGATGTAAACAGAAAACAAATTCAAAAACCAGAAGGAGAGAAAAATAAGAAATGACCTCATAAATGCGTTTTCAGGGCACGCGTCATGCATGATACCTTGCGTGAGCCACTCACTCATGTGACCTTGGAATGTCATTTCAACTCTCTGAGCCTCAGTTTCCCTTTGTATAGAAATGGAAATTGCATTGATGCTGTGCGGTGGATAATACAATTGAGTGAAATGTATGGTGAACACGCTAGAGAACAGCCAGCACGCAGGAATCTACTATGCCTATGTAGCAGACAGAAAGGACAATGATGGGAAGCTTCAGGACAGAGTGAAGAAAATAGAATAAAGAGAATGTGAACTTCGGAGTCAGAGAAACCCAGACTTTTTTCACGGATCTACTACTAAGCAGCGATCTGACCCTGAGACTCTCAGCTTCCGTGTCCTTATCAGTAAAGCGCTGATAGTGAGATCCCTAGCAGGGATGTTGAGCTGATACATGTGGCTCATTTATTATTCTGCATGAACAGTCTATTAAATGCATATCACCTCTTACTGAAAAGTATGACATAAAAATGCAAAAAATATGTATTTTTCCCACCACGTTTAAACATTTGTAAAGGACACGCACATCTACTTATCCACATCTATCTGTTTATTATGTGTCTTCAAATGTTATTGCATGGTACACATACTAAGAAACAGCATGGTTGACACATGAGGAACTGAAATCCTGGAGGCAAATTCATCTCATGGAAGGGCAGAAGCTGGAAGTCAGGTTTCTCAAGGCACAGCCTCCGCTCTCCTGAACCTCACACCCTCCCCCCTGAGCTTTTGTATCGCTTTGAAAAAGCCATTTATTGGTAGAAAACAACTCCAACACACGACTTTGCACCAGAAAAATGACAGACTTATTTTTCTGGAACCTCGGGATATGCAAGAACTGTTGTGGCATCTATCCTGTGACCCTCTGGAGAAGTGGGTGTGTGTACAACAGCTTGTAATGAATGGCAGAAGAATGTAAATGCCACCAGGACAACTAGAAAACGTCTTATGGAAGGAGGGCCTTGGCAGCTGATAGTGTAGTTAGAGCTTATGGCAAAGACACGTGCATTGCTGAAAGCAAAGCGAACACAGAACTGAACATGTGTGAGACAGTCGGGATCTTCAGCATGCCTGTCAGAATCACCTTTGAAGCGTTTTCAGATGCTTTAGATTCATTTGAATCTTTGCTGTTTGGTAAGTGGGACAGCTCTTAGGGACCTTGGCTGTCTGTGATGCCATACAGACGCATGATTCCACGGTCACGGGTAAGAGGAGGGAGAGGATGGATCCCATGCACAGGTTCTGAAATCTTCCAGAAGGAAAAGGGACCATAACAGCTCATCAGCTCAAGGCTAGGCTGCCCATCACAGGGCGGTTTGCACAGGGAACAGTCTTAAATATCTGTGAGCAGTTGTCTACAAAATCAGAGCTGGTAAGTGACTACAATGTTGGCCAACTGTTACTTCCCTTTTCCCAGGGTTATCATTTTCTTCTATTACAAAGAGAGTGGAATCCTGGAGGGAAAGAATTGGTTTAGAATAGAACATCAATGATTTCCTTTCCAATTATACAATTAAGTTGACTAATTTTCTAGAGGAAACAGGTGATGACTTTTAGGATTGCTTATGATTCATAATTAATATGAGCCCTGGAGTTAAAGCCATAATAAAGAGGGATGAATTCATTTTTTCCCATGCAATAAGCATTTTGTTGGCAAGGAGCATTCCTGAATCAGCTCTTTCCCTAGAACCCAGGCTTGTTTCTGTCAATAATACTCGTATCTAATGGAAAGTAGCTGACAACTAGACAAATAAGAATATCCAATGATTTCATGCATTTTAACATCTATTGGTGCATGCTTTGTGGGTCTTTTTTTTTTTGAGAGTATGGGCAAATGAGAATGTAATCTTTAAATCAGGGTACATTTTTTATTTTCAGTATCATGAAAAATAAAAAATCTTTAAGGCAAGCTCAGGATATAGAGTAGTTGTGAACAGTGGATTAATAAACCCAGAATTATTTGAAGTAAGCAATTCCATTACTTGGCATATACCACTATAAGGGAAAAGACCAAAGCATCACACATAAATTGTCCCAAGTCTCAGTAATGTACTTGGAAATCACACTGGGGACCACTGAGCGAAATGGAGAGCTAATAAATCAAAAGGAAGGTTCACCAGTGGAACTACTTTACCAATTTTAAGGGTTGGGATACAGGTGGAGTCTGCTGTTTTAATTTTCAATTCAGTACAGAATTTATGGAACTGTTTCCAACAGTTAAAAGGGTATGAAATACAGCACAAAACTGAGTGTAGAAACTTGACTTCCTGACTTAATTCTATCACCGGCACTTGTGTGACTCTGAGTAAATCTTTAACCATTCCTGGATCTCATTCACTTAACTCTCAAGTAGCTCTTACATCTCCGCCAGTTCTAAGATCCTTGGGCTTGAAGAAATGCTTGAGGATATATACCCTCAAGTTTCAAGCATTATAGGAAAGACATATAATTGGATACCTTCAGAAAAATAGAAGAGGGAAGAAGGAAGGAAGGAAGGAAGGAAGGAAGGAAGGAAGGAAGGAAGGAAGGAAGGAAGGAAGGAAGGAAGAAAGGTTTATTATAAGGAGTTGACTTATGTGATTTAGGAGGATGAGCAGTTCTAAGATCTGCAGTACACAAGCTGAGGACCCAGGAAAGCTGATGGTGTAGCTCTATTCTGAGTTTAGAGTTCTTAGAACATTAGAACTGGTTATGTAACTTCCAGTGCTAGGGCAGGAGAATATAGATGTCCCAGGTTAGAAGTCAGGCAGAAAGTGAATTCTCCCATTACTCAAAAAATTTTTTTATGGATTTCAGAGAGAAAGGGAAAGAGAGAAAGAGATAGAAACATCGATGATGAGAGAATCATTAATTGGTTGCCTTCTACATGCCCCTTAATGGGGATCAAGCCCAAAACCCAGGCATGTACTCTTGACCAGAATTGAATCCAGGACCCTTCAGTCCACAGGCTGATACTCTATCCACTGAGCCAAACCAGCTAGGGCCCATTACTCACTTTTTGTTCTATTCAAGCTTCCAACAGAATGGATGATGTTCAGCCACATTGGGAAAGGGATCTGCTTTATTCAGTCTGCAGATTCAAATGCTGATCTCAGCCAGAAACACCCACATATTCACATAAATAGTTTTAAACTAAATATCGGAGCACCCTGTGGTATAGTTAAGTTGTCATACAAAATTAACCATTACACTCCTCCTAGGTATTGCTACTGGACCATAAAAGCTTCTTATGAAATAAAAGATAATTAGAGAAAGAGCATCCCCTTTGATATTTAAAGATGTGAAAATATGTCCTTAAGATGTGGTATGGTTCAGCAGGAGGTCATATGGTAGGGGTGGACTATAGTGGCCCGGAAGATAGATGCTACCACAAAGAAAATGGATTTCTAGATGCCACACTTGGGCTCATATCCAGGCTTAGGTAGCTGAAGTGCAATCATAATTCTGGGCACCTGTCTTGCTGATGATTTCATTTCTCATGACCCAGCCACTCTGTACCTGAAGATGTGCCCTCGGTACCATGGCTTCTATGCCCGAAATAACAGGGTTTAACTGCTAAAGATAGGACACTGGGGTCAGGGCAGTTTCTGTGGGTTGCTTGTGACCCAATATGACACACAGGGACAGATTGTTATTCCTCATAAATTTAAGCACCATAAAGGTCTAGAAAGGGCAATTGAAGTCATTTCTGAAAGTGGGAAGAGAGTAAATACACACTAGAGGCAGCAGTGTGGTCTATCCCATCTCACCCGGCCAGGATGTGCAGGGACTCCGCATGGATTCTGTACTTCCCTGCAGGGCACATGAAGTGCTCCTGCCACAGGAATATCAGCTGGAAAGAGACACCCCAGAGGCAGAATCCTGCCTGAAATGCCCGGTTTCTGCTCCTCAAGTGGCCCTACTTGATTTACAGAGAACCATTCTTAGGCAAATTGAAGTAAGAGCGGTGTACTTAAAAGAGTCAAACCCTACTTCAACAGATGAAGGCTTTAAGTTATAGCAATAGGTGCACTGAAGGATATAGTGCCTTATAGTCACTGAAGAGTGAGACCAAGACCTTTAAATCACATGGAGACACCCAGCTTAGAATGCCTTTCTTATCAAACAATCTTTCTATTGTTAATATTCTATTGAAGTCAGAATTAGCTGTCGATTTTAGTGTTGGTAGGAATAAAAAAGTGCCATGATTTTAATATGGAACAAAAAAACAGAGCATGAAAAAAAGAAGAAGAAAGCCACCAGGCCAAGGTCACTGGTAAATTCCATAAAACATTTAAAAAATAAGGATTATGTTTTAGAGGGAATACTTCCTAACTAAATATATATATATACGAGGTCTATATAAGCTAATATCAAACCAGACAAAGATATCACAAGATAAATACAGACCAGTATATTTTATCAACAAAAGCCCAACAATATATTAGTAAATCAAATCAAACAATTTAAAAAATAAAATTATACACCACCCCAAAGTGGGACTTATTCTAGGTAAGCAAGGCTAGTTCAATATTCCAAACTCAATGAAGGTAAATTGCCATATTAGCAAGTTAAAGAAGAGTAATCATATAATACTATCAATAGATGCAAATAAAGCATTTGACAAAATCAGAAAAGTCACAGAGAAAAAAGAAACACCAGCATACATTCTGAACAAATCAAGAGGTATCTGTATATCTCTTAAAATAGCACTCACTGATCTGAAACAAGAAATCATTATTTCCATCCATTTTAACTATGTCAATGTCTTCTAGGTAAAGGCGTTTTTGATCATTAAAATAATGAAAATTCCCCATGCCTACACAATAGCAGGGGTTGAGATGTTGGCGAGGTTCAAACCTCTGGGCAGGATGGGGCCCTTGAGCTTGGTAAGAGGATGGAAATGGATTCCTCGTGTTCAGAGAGGCAGCTAACATCACATTGTCAGTGTTCTCTGAAGTACTTTATAACTACTTCATACCCAATAGCACATGTTATTTACAGCAATCATGTAACTAAATAAAAATACACTCTGAACCGTCCCTGTGCTTAACTAATTTGTCACAATTCCTCACCCCCTTGACGTAGGATGAGAATTCACATGCTTGTGATGGCACCTACCCCTGGGAAGAATGTATGTCCTACCCGCTTGCCTTGGTCTCGGCCAGGTGACCTGTTTTGGCCAATGTGGTATCAGAGAAGTTAGCTTGGAAAGCTGGACTTCCCTCTTGGACTCCAGTGATCTGTCATGAGAACGTTCCCCAGGTGGTTGTGACACCTTGCCTTTGGGACCCAGAATGAAATCACATTTGGTCAACCTAAGCCCAGCCCACAGCCTGGGGCCCAGCACACTGAGATCCTGGGCTCGAAGCAGAGAGACTCAGGGCTCCTGCTGGGCAGTCCACACGTGAGCTGCCAAATCCCAAGCATACGAGTGCATTTTTATTGTCACCAAGATTATGTCATGCAACAAGTGCTGATCATTGTTGTCTCAAATTCTAATGAATGCATCTATAGAAACAAACAATGGCGGTGCTATGCGTTTAGTAAGACAATGGGATAGGTAAGAGGTACCAGAGTAGCACAGGAAAAGAAGTGATTGCTTACAGGAGAGGGGTAAAGAATAGGTTTCTCCAAATTGGCATTAACCGAGACAGTTCACCAGGGAAAATGGGAGATGTAGAAATTAAAGAATTTTATGAATATACTAGCAAATGGGAAAATTATCAACCTACAAAGAAAAACAAAACAAAACACTACTGTTGATATTTTATTGCATTACCTTATCTTCCTTCCATGCCCATTTTGCATGGCTGTGATTAGACTTACAAGGCTGTGTCTTTATTAGGAGTATGTTATTAGAATAATATACTCTTCAATGTTATTATTTTTTTTTAATTTTGTTTTATTGCTTAAAGTATTACAAAGAGTATTACATATGTCTATTTAAAATCATGCTTTAGTTTCAAACTTATTTAAGCACCTTTTCCCCCAAGCTTTGGTTTTAATGTTCTCTCCAGGATTTCACTACTATCATTAAGACTGATGATCATTGTTATATGTATCATTTGATTTATATTTAATAGGTAAATATCAATAGTTTATTTTGAAAACGGATATGGATCATTTTGAAGGGAAAACAGAAAATGAGGACAATATGGGGGACCACATTCATTAGGAGACGAAGTGCACTTGCATTTGTTGAGAGTGTATTATATGCCCCGCGTTACACTGACTGACATCACAGGCGGACTTCTCAACCACCTTCATGGTGGCATTTTCCACAGACATGCAGACCTGTGACTCCCAGGGTGACAGCCAGTGAGCAGCCAAACCAGGTTTTATACTCAGGCTTATCTGACCCATTAATCTTTCAAACCCATGATCCTTCCACCTTCCACACTACAGTGCTGTGATACCAACATTTCGATCTCATTTAATATTTTATACTCAAATTTTTCCCTATGCAATTGGATGAAACATGTGATTATATATACTTTTTCGCCTGTTCTGAAAGGAATAAATTATCTCTCTCTGAGCTGCACAAAGGAACGGAAAAACAGCTTAATGGCATCCCGCGTGGAGCTGGTGTTGATTACAAGCACAGCAGCGTTCAGGCTCACTTCTCAAAGGGAGCTAATAGGGGGTCTGACAAAAAGCCAGCGAAGCTCCTGTCTCTCCTTCGTGCCCCCCAGGCCTCTGAAACTAGACAATGTGGTCACCTTCTGCATTTGAAAGATCCCAGCTCCTTGTTCAACAGTGAGGCAGAGCATCCTTTAAGAGATGAATGGAATGGGGTCAGAATCTGCATTCTCTCTCCTGCCAACCATCTGAATGTCAGCGCGTTCTGTTCCCGTGGCTGCTTGGCGAGGCTTTTGTGCACCTACGTTTCTGATTTCTTATCATCTTCCCTAACCCTATTGCCCAGCCGTAATGCATGTAAGTGTGTGCATGCATTTGCACGGACACACACACACACACACACACACACACACACACCCAGGTTCTGCATGCTGCTGATAATAAGAACATGAAAGTGACTTTCCAAAGAGCCAGGGCTTCCCATTCCTTGCAAGGGATATGGCTCTTCGAACAATGGAGCCTGCTGTTTTCTTTGCAAGAGCTCCTTCCGCCTTCTCTGCACATGGTGCTCAGGTGTCACCCCATTTGTGACAGTTCCCTGCTCATGGCACACTGTCCCCGACGTTACTCTTCCAGGGGCTTGGGCGCTTTTTCTCAGATATCTGTGGTGGCTTGGAAATAGCTTAATGTTGTTGCAAACCCAGCACAGCTTTCATCAGATCCACCTGGGACTCTGCCCCTTCCCTGAGCCAGGGCCAGGCAGTGCCGCTCTGCAGGAGTTTAATAGCAGCTACGCAGCACCCCCAGGACACAGAGCCAATATCGGGAGAGCCAACAACAGGAAGAGCACTTGGCCAAGGAACCAGCTCCTGAAATGTATTACTTTACCAAGAATATGTCTCAAGGAAGTAATAGTCTGACACTTACAATTAATAAAATAATATAGTCTTCTGATATGTTTATAAATGTAGGGAAGACTCAAGACCTTATAGGACTAAGTTGTCCTAGTAAAAACATATGCTACACTTGACAGGCTTGTCATGTTTTTATTTGACCATAGGAGGCTAACGTCAGAGGAAGCCTAGTGAGCGAGCTGCTTCCCTGTACCAATACCCCCACCTTTCATCTTAGGAGAAAACAGCCCAGAGAAATAGTCTTGTGCAGGGCCAGCAATGCTGAGGAAAGCCTCTGAACGTTTTGTAATCTTTAAGAAAATGTCCCTTTCCCCATCATTTTACATGATTTTAGCCAGCCACATTATTTGTTTTCTAATTCCATAAAAACAAAACAAAAAAGGTGAAAAATACAATGATGGGTATTAGTCACAGTGAGAAATACGTGACAGCCTAAGTGTTCACTCCCTCATGTACCAACTGAACACCCTGCCAGAAAATAGCATAAAAACGAATAATTCAAATCATTATGACTAGGAAGCTTTACAAAGGCAGGGAAATATATATTAACATTTGTCTTGAGATTTCAAAAAAAGTATTAACATCTCATTATTTGATAAGATATAGTTATGTCTAAAAGTTCATTTTGCTGGCTCACTTTATTTTAAAGTATTATAGTAGAAAAATGTGAAATGATAAAAACACTTGTGGAAAGGCATAAAGGAATTTGAGATGAACTAGAAACATCCTCATATTATATAAGCAATTATTGAGGCTCCAAAAGATAATCACTTTCTATGAAGTGGGAGAATCTAGACTAGAAGCCAGTGATCTTAAAGTATCTGATTATGCAAAAGACATTTTGGGGCATATTGCACCCTGGGTGACTTAATATAAACTATTGCCTAGAAATGTTGCCTTCGCCGTGGGAACTTTGAATCAAATATGTATTAAACTCGTCGTAATGGAGCTATTTAAAACTTAGTCCTTCTTAAGATATGAAGAAGAGGGATCGCTTTGCTGCAACTTTTTCTACAAATCACTGGACAATTCAGACACTGGAAGTGCAATCCATTCTGACCATGGTTATCTCATCAGAAAAGATTTTTCACCACTTGCTGCTGAGGAAAATGAAGGCCACAAAAAATCCTAGTAGGTGATAATGACTTTGACATCATTTTTTGGCTTCATGGAAAGTCATTTCATCTTCTCAGCTATTGAGCGGAGACTCTATTCAGCCAAGTATATAAAACACCAGGAAAGAGCAACCATTAACTATTATCGAACCAGAAAAGTCCCATTTGTCATCCCTGAGAACGTCCTGCCTTTCTCAGGAAGCAGTGCGGAAAGGTTAGTTATGAGGCTCTGGGCAGCAAAGAAACGGAAATTCAACCCCAAGATGGCCTAAATGGGAATGATGGCTGAGTAAGTCTCCTTTCAGCAACCTCTGAGGAAGAGCAGTTCCAGGACTGCCGAACGGAGTAGGTCAATGACATCATCACTATTTAGGTTCTTTTTAGTTTTCTGCTCTGCCAGGAGTCCTCCACCTGTTCTCCTTCAAGGTAACTCATTTCATGGAAGGCATAAGCCTATAGCAATTCCAAGTATCAGGTGAAGACACGGCATTCAGCAGAACATTTAAAAAAAAGGGAAGGTCGTTACTTTGTGACTCATTCTGACACTAAAACCAGCAATGAAATCTATCCTACACCATCGGGGGCAAGGGGAATGCGACCTTATGACAACTCAGGCCAATTCCGACTTACTGTGGTCATGACAAAGTCACCAGAATGGAACCAGCTGATGATGTAGGAAGATGAGATCATAAGTAATTTTTCTTTCTTCATTTTTATCACCTTTATAATGTCTGTCTTATTATATTTAGGGGAAATAGTTAAGCATGCTTAAGGTCACTTTCTTTAGGTTTCTGATAGAAGGCGTAGGAAGCTTTCCTTAAAAAGCAATGTCAAGCAAAGAAAACCAGTTACAATGTTTACCCATAAAAGCAAGAAGAAAGCCCAGCTGGTGTGTCTCAGTGGTTGAGCATCGATATATGAACTAGGAGGTCATGGATCGATTCCCAGTCAGGGCTCATGCCTGTTTGTGGGCTCGGTTCCCAGTATGGGGTGTGCGGGAAGCAGCTGATCACTGATTCTCTCTCATCAATGATGCTCTCTCTCTCCCTTTCCCTTCCTCTCTGAAATCAATAAAAATATATTTTTTAAAAAGCAAGGACAGAATTGTTAACATATTAGTGAGAAACCTTACCAAAAAATAATAAATTATAAAAGGTTCATCTGATATGTGTTTACAGCAAGCATGTCAAACTTGCGGCCCACAAGCCAAATGCCTCCTTTATTGGGCCCGTGTTAACCTTTGAGTTTGACATGGTTGGTTTACAGGGAAAACAGAGGAAAGAATATGGTGAAAAATATTGATAAAATTATAAGTAATTTTACTTCCTTGAATTTTTCGGGTGGTAGTTGCAATATTTTAATAAATATATATTCATTTGAGAGCCCACATCTTTATCTCTGATAAAAATATTAGATACCAGGAAGAAATAGTCTAGTGGAATATCTTATGCCTTGTTTTGCTGTTTTTGTTTGTTTTGTTTTCTGCAAATAGCATATATTCATTTGCAACATTAAAATAGTTCTTGAATTTATTGGGGTGACACTGGTTAACGAAATTATACATGTTTCAGTTGCACAATTCTATAGCCCATCATCTGTGGACTGAATTGTATGTTCAACATCCAAATAGGAGTTTTTCACCAAAGGCCTTTGAGCCCTATTTTAATCAATGGGCTTCAGGGGAGCTCAAGTCCACCTCAGAACTACATGTTAAATGTTACATGTATGTTCATCTTCCTGGGAACTCGACATGACTTTCCTCATGAGCTCTGATGATGCTGTAACCCTTCCTGATTTTGTCAGCAACCAGGGGTCCTGGCTTTAAGACATAGCCAAGGGTGGGCCCAGACCATAGCTGGCCGGATGTTTCCGCTCTTGTGACTGGTAATCTTCTGGGTGAATGAAGCAACTTGCCTGGCAAAATCCAGTTCCAGAATCACGAGGACGGCAGTACTGGTAAAATGACTTGATAGAATGAAAAGACCTCAGAACCCAGACTTCACCTACTGCCTTTATAAGTTTTGGAAATGTGTCATCATGTTATGGTTTTGTGTTGGTTTTTTTTAAAAATATAGACATTAATGATGTTTTCCTCACAAGATAGTATATCAGATGGAGTGATAGTGTATTTTTTAAAACACCCATATTTCACTGTTGACAGTGGAGTTGGGTTCATCATAAAGAACATGAAATTTCACTTGACTGAGTTTCTTCCTGGGAAGAATGTTGGCTATGTGTTCACATGATCATAAGGTGCCGAACTTCCAAAAGGATGTATTTTGACCATAAGTGGTTAAGAAGACTCTGAAAGGCCTTTCACATGTCTCCCTGTGCCGGAGGCATTTGAATGGCTGTTGATTTTTTGTGATTGGCCTAAGAAGGAGCTGAGTTGGGGAAATAATTAGCTTGGAATTAGCAGATGGTATAGAGAGGGAAACAGCCTTACACATGGAAATTTCCCTTATAAATATAAATTCATTTTACAAAAGGGTAACTTCTATCAGGTTTTCAGGGCTTCTCCTGTGCCTGCTATTTCTTTAAAATAATCAACTTTGAAATAATCCTGTGTCAAAGAGGCATATTTGGGGGTAACAAATCCCATTCCCCTTCATATGCAAATATTTCATTTACATGCTAACCTCATAAAATAGATCAGATTTCCCGAGTTTAAATTTCTTGTTGATTTGACAGAAAATACTGCCAGCAAAATACATTAAGTCACTAGAATGAGAACAGCAGCAACAAACTAATGAATAACTATAACCAACTGAATTCATATTGAAAATGTAACCTACTTTATTTATGTTTTCTATTTCCCCCAAAGGAACGAAGCCTTATGAGGGGAGGTGTTCTTATCTAGGTGCTGTATCCCTACTCCCCATACCGTCACTTACATGCACTACATGCTCATTTGCATTTATGAATGGAGACAATCCAAGGGCTTCTCTGTAAGACAGATGGGCATTCAAATAACTTAAACAACTGCTATTTCTCTCTGAGGAGATCATTAGCCTTTGTGCCTCAGGTTCAGCTACGAAGCAGTAGAATCATCAATCCAGTCTAGATATCACAATATGTTGTCATGGGTAAAACAAAACAAAACAACAACAACAAAACCCATAAACCTATATAACCTTTAAGCTGTTGCAAAATCCCATTTGTTATTGCAATCTTTATCCAACTAGATAGGAGTCTGTCCTCCCTTCATTCCAGACCCAGCTTGCCCAGGCGATGAATGGATTACAACATGAATCAGAACATTTTCTTTCTTTTTTTTTTTTTAACATTTTCACTCGGAGGTATTCTATTTTTAATTTCCTTCAGGGGTTATAAATCACTTTTCTTCCTGACCAGAGATATCCCAAAGTGTATAAATTAATGGACACACAGTTTTTATTAATGTGGATCTGAAAATTGGCTTTGCCTCACTGGTTATGTAAACACAGAAAAAAATATTTTACACCTCTCAGAACTAAGGTACATGCCCTTGACCGGAATCGAATCTGGGACCCTTCAGTCCGCAGGCTGATGCTCTATCCACCGAGCCAAACCGGCCAGGGCATCGGAGGTATTCTATTTTTAATTTCCTTCAGGGATTATAAATCACTTTTCTTCCTGACCAGAGATATCCCAAAGTGTATAAATTAATGGACACACAGTTTTTATTAATGTGGATCTGAAAATTGGCTTTGCCTCACTGGTTATGTAAACACAGAAAAAAATATTTTACACCTCTCAGACATAATTCCTTTATCTAGAATATAATGATAGTGATATTATAAGGTTCTGATATAAGGTTCATAAAATATCTAAGACAGATTTCCATCAAGTAGCCAGTTCCCTTAAACATGTCACTTTGCCCGAAGGTGGCAGAAGGTAAGTGATTCTAGATAAAGGTAGTGAAAATATTGGATCATTTGCATACACTTGAAGGGCATACTTTTTAAAATTTGACACAGCATCACTCTCTAGCACACCAGTGCTCCTTAAATGGCTAATAAAATGAAATATTAGTATTCCAAATTTAGTGTACCATAATTCAGCAACGACTAAAGAATAAGATAAAGTCATCATTAAATAAGGTCATCTGAGCATAAAACACATTTATCCCCCGATTTCTCTCTAGAAGACACACTACTCTTGACTTACATGTCCTTTGTCAACATGATGTATTAGATGAATTATTTTCTATTTAATGCGAGGGCAAAACATGTTTTATTTTTATTGACCTTGATATCTTCTGTTTAGAAATACAAGCATTAGAGTTTTCGAAAATGTGATTATGGCTCTGATCTATCTTTCTACCAGTGGACTTTTTAGTTGCATCATGTTCTACCCAAGAGTCTCTGTCTTCCATGCTGTCCTGTGTGTTCCACAGAGTGCCAGCTTATTTTCTGCTCTTTAAAGTAATATAGAATCAAAGATAGAGGATCTGTAAAAATCCTATTTAATAAAAGCCTAATATGCTAAGTGTCCAGTCATACAGTCAGCCCTTCAACCAATCAAAGCGTACTATGCTAATGATATGCTAAGGCCGATCAACAGCTTGCTATGACGTGCACTAACCACCAGGGGGAAGATAGTCGACTGGTTGACCAGTCGCTATAATGCACACTGACCACCAGGGGGCAGACATTCAACACAGGAGCTGCCCCCTGGTGGTCGGTGCGCTCCCACAGGGGAAGCGCTGCTCAGCCAGAAGCTGGGCGAGTGCAGCGGTGGTGGCGGGAGCCTCTCCTGCCTCCATGGCAGTCAGACATTCCCCCAAGGGCTCCCAAACTGTAAGAGGGCGCAGGCTGGGCTGAGGGACCCCGCCCCCCTTCGAGTGCATGAATTTCATGCACTGGGCCTCTAGTTAGTTTATAAAAACGGACCAAGGTAGCTCTGACTGAAAATCTGCTTGCATATTTTTAAAACATGGTGTTTTATTATAGAGCCTAAAGTTATGATTGATTATATTTTTTCACAATAGTTTCTTGCATTGTTATAAATTAGATGCACACACTGAATTGTGAGTTCTGGCAGGAGTATTAGAAAAACAACTTCTGAGGTCATGGCAATGCTTGCTGAAAGCAATGGCACCAAGCTCCTTAAAAAATTATTTTTTCCCATAAACTAAGTTGGTTGAATTCAACAAACACAATTATAATAAAAGATGCCTTTTATTAGTAATGTTATAATAAATTAATAGTCTCATAATTTGTCACTCACCTGGGACACATTCGGAAATGAAAAGTGAGTGTAATTAATATCATACCAAGAAGTTAGTAAAAACTGAATCTGTCTCAAACATCTAGAGGTTTAAGTTCACCCTGTTTATCAAGCTCCTACTATGCCTTTGTGAGGCCCTTTAAATACATAATCCTCAGTTTGATAAATACAGGGGCAGGCAAAAGTAGGTTTACAGTTGTAATATCCTATATAATAAGAGCTAATATGCTAATTAGACCAAACAGCAGAATGACTGTCTGGACGACCTTCCCGATGAAGCCAAGGCTGCGAGGGCCAAGCCCCTTGCATGAATTTTGTGCACCGGTCCTCTAGTAAATAATATAATAATTAAAGAATAATAATACAATAATAGACTGTGCTTCACTTACTCAAAACTGTAAATCAACTTTCACCCACCCTTGTATACCTGCAAGAATACTAATAACTTGCCCAAGACCATACCAATTTATATAAGATTTGAAGATTTTTTTTTCTCCAATTACATCTCCTTTCTACTTTGCTACATTGCCTCCAAGCAAACATGTCCTTCAGATCCCCCCTTTGTGATACATCACACAAGATACAGAAGAGATAAGTGAGTATCTGTGTGAAGACACGGAATATGGCTGGTACAGTGTTTGTGAGGGAAAGCACATGTGTATAGGAGGGATTCATTCTGAGAGGGGCACCTCCCTTTTAACATGGTAACAGAACAGCTAACCTGTACACACTTCATGGGCAACACACCTGAAATGCTGGATAAAACAGAACACTCATTACAACTTGTGGGTGAGTTTCCGAGAAAAGGGTAGAAATACCCAATCTCCCAAAATACGAGGGAAAACTTAATAGCCAGGGGACAGTGGGAGCTAACGTGACTACACTGAGAGTAAATTTCCATCTTGAGAACTAAAATACTTGAGCTTTCAAAGGCATAAGGTGCGGGGGATATAAGTGCTGGGCGTCCTTGAAGCAGAGGATGTAACAGAGACCCTGCCAGTCACTAGAAGGAGTGAAGTCCCACCTGAGAGGTGGCGCTGCCCCAATCGTGGAGGCTTGCATTTTTCTGTGGCGAAAACTGATCACTTTTCAAAATGTTAAAAAAGGACATTTTTTTTGGAAAAATATAGAGAAAAAAGTTTTAAACGATAAATGTTTGCTAATTTCTATTTGAAACCTCAATTACACATCCATAATGAGAAATGACATACAAAAGTAATAGATTTTTGTATAAACAGTATTCACAACACATATTATTGTCAGCTTCAACCAGAAATGCAAGCATAAAAGTTTCAGAGTATTAAAAAACTTTTAAACTTACATAGAAGCAAACAACAACTTCCAAAAAATATAAGGTGTGACTTTCATTTTTTACAGATAAGTATCTTAATGTGAATATAATTTCTAAAATTAGATATTCAAAAATACATCTATTCTGCATCTACTAACAAGGCTACCTTCAGGGACTGTGTGACAAGAGGCTAGATCAATTAGCATATATTACCTTCAGTCTCTGATGTGGTTTGTAAAGAGGACAAATCTGTTGGCATAAATAACAGCTCATATGAAAGCATAAATGAGACCTTTCATAATCAATATGTTATATTCACTGAAATGTCAGTATTTATTTTCTGCTTCCTGTTCTGGTTAACTTTATAGTCCTCTCTGTGGATTGTGTATTAAATTTAAACGTGAGTGTGTTAATTAAAATTGGTACAGTGTTTGTGCTTACACAGATCTGGAATTAAACCCTGACTTTTTAAAAAATGTATTTTTATTAATTTCAGAGAGGAAGGAAGAGGAAGAGAGAACATCAATGATGAGAGAGAATCATTGATCAGCTGCCTCCTGCATGCTCCACACTAGAGATCTCGCTGGCAACTGGGCATGTGCCCTGACTGGGAATTGAACCATAACCTCCTGATTCATAGTTCAACACTCAACCACTGACACACACTAGCCTGGAAAAACCCTGACTTTTTGATATCTGTCTAACTTAGGACAAGTTACACTCCTGAAGACTCTATTTTTCATGTTTTATAGAAAGAGAAGTATGCCTGTCTTACAGGATGGGAGTAAGGATTATTAATAATGCACGCAAACCTGGTAGCATAAAGGCTATGTTCAAAATATAGCTGTTATTATCACTTTGCATTAGAATTACCTGTGGGATATTTTAAAAATTCAGACCCACATCCAGGAAATCATAGCGTCTAGGAATGTGGCTCATTACCAAGACTGCAGAGATTTACAGAAAGCAGGAGTCATGCCCATTCATATTAGATTAAGGACAGCTGGGTAAATGTTTTTGCTTTAGCCATATTCTTTCTGTGCCTCACTCTTGAAAATGATTCAGTTTGCCCCCACCAGCAATGCTGACAAAGACATAATTTATTTGGTAATGACAGTGTGTTAAGAACCTTCATAGGCTTGATTTTAGAAAATCTTCAAAAAATTCGAATAGGTCTTCACACTTGTGTTACAGGAAATTAGACAGAGAGTCAGTGAGAAAAAAAAAAAATTACTTCCCTAGGGTGATACAAGTAGCAAGCACAGAGGTGATATTTCAACTCTGATCTTTAAATTCCAGTGTCTAATTCTTTTCCAATACCTGGCTCAAATATCTCCACCTTTTAACTTTTTAAAAAAATATTGTTATTGATTTCAGAGGGAGAGGGAAAGGAGAAGGAGAGAGATAGAAACATCAATGATGAGATAGAATCATTGATCGGCAGCCTCCTGAACACCCCACACTGGGGATCAAGCCCACAACCCAGACATGTGGCCTTGATCAGAATCAAACTCAGGACACTTCAGTCTGCAGGCCAACGCTCTATCCACTGAGCCAAACAAGCTAGGACTCCACCTTTTAACTTCTTTTACCAGATACATTTATGGTTTCTGCTTTAAGTTTTCCAAGCAAGTTTTGCCTATCTTTGTTTTGGCACTTTTCACACTAATATATATATTAGTAGAGGCCTGGGGCACGAAATTTGTGCACTGGAGGGGGGTGTTCCTCAGCCCAGCCTGCACCCTTTCCAATCTGGGACCTCTCAGGGAATGTCCGACTGCCAGTTTAGGTCTGATCCCAGGGAGTCGGACATCCCTCTCTCAATCAGGGACTGCTGGCTCCTAACCACTCAACTGCCTGCCTGCCTGATTGCCCCTAACCACTTCTGCCTACCAGCCTGATCACTCCCTAACCGCTCCCCTGCCAGCCTGATTGACACCTAACTGCTCCCCTGCCATCCTGATCGCCCCCAACTGCCCTCTCCTGCAGGCCTGGTCAACCCCCAACTGCCCTCCCCTTCAGGCCATCTTGTGACATGAGGGTGTGAGGGTCAATTTGCATATTACTGCTTTATTATATAGGATTATTATCTATTATATATTATTGTATGCTTGAAATTTACTTTTTTATTCAACCTGACAATCTCTCTCCTTTAACTGGAGAACTGAGAAGAAGTATATTTAATGTAATCATCAATATGTTTATTTTTAAACCTACTCTCTTGCTACCCATTTCCTATTTTTCTTTGTTCTTTTCTCTTTTTTTCTGCCTTTGTTTACTAGGAAAGATCAACCATTCCCTGGACCAATGGTGGGGAGGGCTCTAGCTTCTTCTTTGTAGTAGAAAGCTTGGTTTTATAGGAGGTACCAATCCCCTAGTGGCAGCGTGTTCGTACATGTCTGTCTGTGTCACCACAGGGGCCACGTCCGATCTATGGCTTTCATCAGCCTTTCTCCACAGCACCCAAGGAAAGCTTGTTTCTAGGGCATGCTGGCCGTCTAACTGTCACAATCGTCTGTATTGGGGCTTTAAGAATTCATTACAACATTCATTGTTTTCTTCTTACCTGATTTTCTTGTGGCAACCTTTTCTCCTTGTAATCTACCAAAGGTGAACCAATTCATTCCTGTGTCCCTCTGAGGGGCTTGTTACTGTAGAGCTCAGTTCACCTAGCTGCCTGGCGATACCAGCTCTTTGACAGGCTCAGGATAAGCGATGCTGGTTCAGATTACCTAGGTTAATCTCACTGTAACAGTGAGAGCAAAATTATTTGAAGCTTGTGGAAGATACTCCCAGAAGCACCTTTTGAATAGCCCTTAAATAACATAGAAAAAATAATTCATATTCTCAAGAAAATACTGGCAAAATGTCAAAGTAAGGATGTGGCAGAGAAGAAAATATTTATTTCTATGATATATCTAGATACGTTAACAGATCACTCATACATTTATCTTTCCATTCAATCCAAACCATTCATAAATTACCCTGTAAATGCTCCTTTTGTAGTTTCTAGGAATAAGAGATGCATGATAGCCCACTTACTTACATATCTGGTCTTATTTTTATTTCCATTTAGGTAAAAATACTATATTTTTGTGCAATTCATAGATGAAAAAAGATACTTAAAAAGTGATATTAAGTTTCTCATCAATCTCAATAAGCAGGTTTTAGCTACTTTGGAAACACATTTTGCATTCCTTCACCTAAAACGTTGTACAACAAGAAATACCTGTAACATATATAAACCCAAGAAAGGATGATAGCCAAGTTTTTTTTGTTTGTTTTGTTTCTGTTTTTTTTAAAATATATTTTTATTGATTTCAGAAAGGAAGGGAGAGGGAGAGAGACATCAATGATGAGAGAAAATCATTGATCGGCTGCCTCCTGCATGCCCCCTACTGGGGATGGAGCCTGAAAACTGGGCATGTGCCCTGACTGGGAATTGAACTGTGACCTCCTGGTTCATAGGTTGATGCTCAACCACTGGACAACACTGGCCTGGCGATGATAGCCATGTTTTTATCCTCATTCAAATTAATCCTTCCCATAAGTCTACATTCATAATTGATGGGACTTTAGAAATTTATAGGAAAATGAAATTTTCAGTGTTCACTAGGTCACAAATGACCAACCAGTTTTATTAGAATTTCCACAGCTTTAAGTGAAGACCTCTCTGTATCCAGAAATACCAAAACCTTAACCTGCAAAGCAATTTGAGAGGCCCTAGGCACCACCACACATATTTCCTCCCATCACCCAACCGTATTTTTAGACTCAGGAGATATGCTCTACTCTGAGCAAGGCCTCAGAATGTATGGATTGTACTATCAGATTTATTCTTGTGGATTTCTACCTTTGAAGATGCTTTTGGAAATAAAGGTAATCTCCGCCAGGATGATGTGCTAAACTGATACATATGAGGTGTGTGTGTTTGCACACTAAGATACTCGATGAGAAGTTATTCCATTAGGAGAACAAAGATAAGGGAGGAATGAGAAAGGGACATTTGACAGAGAAAATATATTAAACCGGGTCAGGGATTCTCACAGGAGGCTCTATTGACATATTTGATTGAGTAATGATTTCTTTTGTGTAACTTTTCTGCGCATTTTGGGAGGTTTAACAGCATCTGAAACCGCCACGCACTAATCGCCAGTGACCTCCCAGGTATGACAACCAGAATTGTCACTAGCCATTGCCCGTGTCCCCTCGGTGGAAGGAATCACTAACTCAAGCAAAGACACCAATGAGGTACTTATTTGATGGCAGCAAATATATGCATATTTGCCTTTAAAATAAAAATAACACATAAATATTTTAAATAAAGTCTAAAAAGAAGAGCACTTCCATTCTGGTGGCACTTTGCTTTTCTCTAATTATCAAATATGATCTCCTAGTAAGTGACAGGTGACTTATAGCCTTTCTTTAATGGGCAAGGCATGTAAATGAGATACCTAGACAAAACATAAAACAGGGAAAAGAGCAGTAATCGTGGTTTTATGACAGCATCTACACCAATCCAGCTATCTCAATCGATTTTAAGTGGCATTATTTGAACAGTTATAGGCCAGGGATGACAGTGTGTGTGTGTGTGTGTGTGTGTGTGTGTGTGTGTGTGTGTAACCAGCCCAGGAAAGACACATCAGTACTCTGATTCTACGCACTGTGACTAAATAATATGTCCATAGTGTCACTTGATTAGTTCCCTGATGTTGTTTCTCTCGCTGCTTATTAAAATTAATGGCTTTTCTGAAGCTCCTGAAGCCAGACATAATGAGAATGATATTGAGCTTGGTTTCAAATCTCCGGTGACATGCATTCAATCAGGGCTTCCTCTAGGCTTGAGCCCAAATTGTCTTAAAGAATTAATCAATTTAAAAAATAAATAGAGGCACTATCTACTACCACATGATCATTATGGATGGAACAGGCCAGAAAGGTTCAGATATTGCCAAGGAGAACACTGTGCCATGCAGCTCCCAAACATAAAGAGCCGCATGTCATTGCTTCCTGGGGGACAGCAAGAGGAAAGCTGGGTAAACTGAAAACCAGTGACATTTCCGGCGCCCATTAGCGAATTCAGGTTGCAGGGTACACTGGCACCCGGTAATCTGGAGCGATAATCAAATGCAGGGATCCCAGCAGACATCAATTTAACCAGAGCACAGTCTGCTGGAGGCATAAAGCCACAGGCATATTGAAATGGTAATTTGATGATATGGACTAGTTTAAGGGTGAGAAAACTCTGGGGGCATGCAGTCTTAGGAAAGCCTCTGTACTATTATAGGTTTCTATTATATATATTTATTGATTTCAGGGAGGAAGAGAGAGGGAGAGAGATAGAAACACCAGTGATGAGAGAGAATCATTGTCCGCTGCCTCCTGCACGCCCCACACCGGGGATCGAGCCGTAACCCGGGCATGTGCCCTGACTGGAAATCAAATCATGACCTCCTGGTTCATAGGTCAATGCTCAACCCCTGAGCCACACCAGTTGGGCTAGTACAGGTTTTATTTCTAGGACTCCATCAGGGACCCATCGCAAAGGATAAGAAAAAGTCACCTATGTCTTCGGCTGGGGATGGAACAGGAAGAAGCAACCGTGTGAAATATGCCTTGTATGTCCTCCTAAAATACACTTGCTCTACAGAGAACAGAGCTCTGCCAGAGCCTGACCTTCCACAGGTTCAAAGGCAATTATCCAAACTGACCCCTGTAGGAGTCCTGCCACCTAATGGAGGAGGAAAAAGCACGTTGAAACACCATGAAAGTCATAGCCTAGGAACATGGGCCATGATGATTTGTTTAATGTAATCTTGAAGAATCTGTTTTATTTACTTTTAGTTGAATTTATGGGGTGACATCATAAAATTATACAGACTTCAGGTATTTAATTCTACAATATGTCATCTCTATGTTGTATTGTCTATTTACCTCCCCAAGTCAAATAAAGACTTGGCAACCAAGATATGGAAAAATTCTCAAATCCATTAGTTTTTAAGGAATCAATTAAAGACCAAACCAAGACACTCAAAATGTCAAAGAATAAAAATGACAAGTGCTAATGAGTATATAGAGTAACTGGGACTTTTATACATCGCTGCTGTGGATGCAAAATGTTACAGCCACTTTGGAGAATGTGTGCAGCTTCTCGTAAACCACAAATACTGGCCATTAAACCCAACAAGTCCACTCCCAGCTACTCCCTGGCAATGAAAACACAGGCTATTGCAAGGACTTTTAGGTGAAAATTCATAGGGTGTTTTTTCTTTAACCTCAGTCCCCACACTCAACACATTCTAATGGTCCTTCACTTGGTGAATGGTCAAATTTTGACATATTCATTTAGTGGACTGTTATTCCACAATAAGAGTAAAATAAATACTGAAGCATGCAAAAACATGGAAGAATTCCAATATGTGAAGGGGGAGAAGCAGACACAAAGGCTTTATATTATATGATTTCATTTATATGATATTCTCAAAATGACACAATTATGCTGATAAAAACAGGTCATTGCTGGCTATGGGCTCTGACTGGAGAGAAGGGTACCAGGGGATTTGCTGACATGATGGAAATGACCTATATCTTAAGTGTAGTGCTCACTCTTCTGTATATAATTGTCAAAAGTATGAATCATTCTCTTAAAAGGTTCAATTTTACTGAGTATAAATAATGACTTAAAAAACATGAATAATTTGCTTTACTAGTACAAGAGATAATTTTTTTTTCTATCTGCTTGCTATCTCTTATCTCTGACCTTTCTGGATGAAATATAATTACTGAGTTATGTGTGGGAGAATTTATACTTTTACACTTCTGTACAGCTTGAATATTTAAAAATATGTACATATTACTTTTGACATTGAGAAGAAATGTAGTTACAAAATACATTGGTATAAAAGGAAAAAAGGAGGAAGTATAAGGGAAAACCCAAAAAGATCCAATCTCCCACAACCTGGGTATGTGCCCTTGACTAGAATTGAACCTGGGACCTTTCAGTTCGCAGGCCAAGGATCTATCCACTGAGCCAAACCAGCTAGGACTCTATACTGTTTTTGATGACTGCTATTGATGTCACTTTTAAGGCGAAGGAACCTGTAGGTTTATTCTCCATCTAACCATTCTTTCATTAAGTTTAAAATATAATCATGCTCACTACAGCAGCACAGACAATAAATTGGAACAATTCAGAGATTAACATGCCCCCAAGCAAGGATGACGCTCAAATCTGTGCAGCATTCCATTAAAAAATAAATAAAAATAAAACATATCCATATTTAATTAACTTATGGGATTTCCTTTACTTGCAGAAAACTCCAATAAAATAACACTGAAAAGCTTTCACTGCGCAATTTCTAAAATATGTTATCAGAATATAATAAACAAAATTGGTTAAATCTGTGATATCATTCTTACAATATTCTTATCTATGCACTAATTTAAACTAAGTAAGGGCATTCTGTTAGCATAATTTTCACTATGTGACAGAAAAAGAAGGGCTAAGGTTTTTTTCATTTCAATTTGACTTAGATATAATATTGTAGGTACATAAATAAT
The DNA here is from genome assembly GCF_000412655.1 of Myotis brandtii. Lineage (NCBI taxonomy): Eukaryota > Metazoa > Chordata > Mammalia > Chiroptera > Vespertilionidae > Myotis > Myotis brandtii. Next base: position 756,399 of record NW_005371287.1, read on the forward strand.
AGCTCTTAGCCATTTTTAAAGCCTAATGGTAATTTAACTGAAATAAAAGATAATTTATTTAATCTTTAATCACATACACTCAGATAAATGCTTTATTTGTTTCATATATATAAAAAAAATATATATATATATATATATATATATATATATATATATATTTCACTTAATTTTACTTTTTCTTAGATTCTGAGAATTTATTCAATAAAACACAGAAAATGAGTTTTATCTCTGTTTTTCCACGTTGAGACAAAATAGGCAATCCTTATGTATAAATTGAGGGATTATCTTCTGCTCCATATAGAACTGCAAAAATACTCCAGAAATATTTTAAACCATAGAGTTAATCATAAGTCATTACAGTGTAGTTCGGAGAGAAAAGTCGCTTCCAGCTTTTGTCAAAGCAGGTAATGTTAACACGCTAACCCTCATTCTCATCCCCTAAACTGTTAACAATCATGCCGCCTCCCTGGCTTGGTAAAAGGATGGCATGGCATGCATTGCTGAGGAGACCTTGCATGAGGCCTGGAATCTATTTTATTGAAAGTTGTAGGTGCTGATTCATACCTCATGGCAAACCGAGGAGAGTAGACTTGGAGTTTACTCCAATATTGTACATCAATTTTACCAGTATTATATATGCTATTCTAGGCTGGTTCCTACCAGTCCAGAAAAACAGAATATGAGTCATGGAGTCCAGATCTTGTTTTACATCATAATCCAGGCCACCCTTGTGAGGACCCTCTGCAGTGTGGTGGCGCCATGCCTGATGGACAAAATAATCAAATTGGTGTTCTTAATATCATTCACGGACAGAGCACTGGTGTTAAAAGGATGCCCTGGCCCTAACCAGTTTGGCTCAATGGATAGAGCGTCAGCCTGTGGACTCAAGGGTCCCAGGTTCGATTCCAGTCAAGGGCATGTACCTTGGTTGCTGGCACATCCCCAGTAGGGGGTGTGCAGGAGGCAGTTGATTAATGTTTATCTCTCATCAATGTTTCTAACTCTCTATCCCTCTCCCTTCCTCTCTGTAAAAAATCAATAAAATATATATAAAAAAATAAAAATAAAAGGATGCCCTGTTTCTCTGTCTGGTGCTAATCCTGGGCAGTTGAGAGGGTCCTAAATTGCCAATGGGCAGGCTTGCCACCCAAAACACTGAGGTGTTTTCAATGAGTCCAACCCTTAGCCCCCTGCCCCATCCAGTCCCCGAGGGGCTGCTGCTTCCTATTTATCTCCAGCTGATGCCTCCACCCAGAGGTCCATGCACAAGCCAGGCCATTGGGCAGTGTGGCTGGATTGGTTTCTACTGCTCCTTGCCAGTCCCCATGCTGGCTGAGAAGGCCTTACTCCCAGGCGGCATAATCTGGTTCAGCGGAGGCTGCAGTCCACCTTACCCTGCCCTCAGCCACATGTGTGTGTGTGTGGGAGGGGGGGGGCGGGGACTGAGCTGCAGGCTACTGAATATGCTACAGGGTATTACCTGGGATTGCCATCTCACAGGTGATCTAACCAGGTAGATGCTTATAATGGAGTTTCCTGAGCTACTGCAGCCACCATACCTGTGAGTGCAGGACAGCTAAGCTCCCTGTGCCCTTCCTTACAAAACTCCCAAAGACTGTACACAGTCTGGCTCCGATGCCTATGCCAGGCCTTGCAGGTGCCTGAGCTAATCAGGGACGTTTGTGGCAATGGAGCCTCTGGTCCCCGGAGGCAGTTTACTCTGATCATCCCCAAGCCGGGATCTGTAAACTTTATCATTGGGCTACTTGACAAGGTGAAGGACTATATCTCAGTTTGGGCAGAGAATGTCGAAAATCATTATTAACTGTTTGTGGATGACATTAGAAATGTTTGTTACATGTACAATGTTTTGCCTCCGGTTTAGAATGAAAAATAATAAAATGACTTCTATGGCTTGCATATTTGAAGCCTGAAGGAACTGTTATTTAATGGCAGTTCCGAAAATCAAGAGCTAGTCACCAATATCACGGTCTGTATTTCTACAAGGGAAATCTGACTTCATCTATCCACCCCCTTAAAGAGTCAGGTGAGTTCAGCAGTCATAAAAATAACTAACCTCCCAGGTAACAGATGGTACTGTATCCCTCACAATGAACTTGGTGTCAATTTAGAACCTCAGCACGCCTGCCCTGAATCACATGGCCATCTGCATATGCTGTGCATCTGCTATTTGATTTAAAAACAATCACAGTCCTACTTCGCTGAGACAAGTTATTTTCTTGGTGTTGTATAGGCAAGTCATTTTCATTAATTCTGGACTCGCTGAATCTTACCATTGGAGTGAATGATGTAAACTGTCTGGTCCAAAGTCATGCTCAAGGATGAGAAGCCTGTGTCTTATTCCTAACACATGGGCACCCAGCTTCTGTGGAGACATTTTGGAGGGTCAATATGTTCTCTACCCTGTACACCAGCCTAGCTTCCATTTGGGGACATTTCTAGTCAGTTAATAATTTTTGTTACCTGCCTACAGTGCTCTCCAGACAGACCTATACAAGGGAAATCCTTTTCTCATTAGTTTACCTACCCCAGCGAGTGCTGTAGGCATTTACTATAGCAGTAGTTCCACTATACAGAAAACTGGGGCAGATTAACATGTAAATTATTAGAAAACTAGAGACCTGGTGCATGAAAATTCATGCACCAGAGGGGGTGTCCCTCAGCCTGCCCTGCCCCCCTCACAGTCCGGGAGCCCTCAGGGGTGGGAGGCGACCTAACAATCAGGGGCAGGCAATGCCCCATCACACCTCTGCTGCTGCCACTGCTGGCAGCACAAGCCTCAGCCGGCCCTGGTTACCTGAGCCTTGGGCGGCCCTGAGCAGCTGGGCAGCCGCCATCCAAGGCTTGCCTGCACCTCAGGCTGGCCCTAGGCAGGTGGACAGCTGCCATCCTAGGCTTGCCCATGCCTCAGGCCAGCCCTGGGCGGCTGGGCACTGCCATCTGAGGCTTGCTTGCACCTCAGGCTGGCCTTGGGCGGCTGGGCAGCTGACATCTGTGGCTTGCCTGCTCCTTAGGCGTTGGCTGTGCAGCTGCCATCCAAGGCTTGCCTGTGCTTTGGGCCAGCCCTGGGCGGCTGGGGGGCTGAGAGGAATGGAGGACTCCAGAGGCAGGCGCGTGGAGCTGCCAGGCCTGCCTGGGGGCGGGCCCTGCCTTGCCACTGCTGGCAGCGCAAGCCTCAGCCGGCCCTGGTTACCTGAGCCTTGGGCGGCCCTGAGCAGCTGGGCAGCCGCCATCCAAGGCTTGCCTGCACCTCAGGCTGGCCCTAGGCAGGTGGACAGCTGCCATCCTAGGCTTGCCCATGCCTCAGGCCAGCCCTGGGCGGCTGGGCACTGCCATCTGAGGCTTGCTTGCACCTCAGGCTGGCCTTGGGCGGCTGGGCAGCTGACATCTGTGGCTTGCCTGCTCCTCAGGCGTTGGCTGTGCAGCTGCCATCCAAGGCTTGCCTGTGCTTTGGGCCAGCCCTGGGCGGCTGGGGGGCTGAGAGGAATGGAGGACTCCAGAGGCAGGCGCGTGGAGCTGCCAGGCCTGCCCTCCCCTGCAGGCCTGATTGTCCACAACTGCCCTCCCCTGCCAGACATCTTGTGGCTTTGGGTGCCGCCATGTTTGAGGGCGGGGCAGTAAATTAGCATATTCCCTCCTTATTGGCTGTAGGTGCCACCATCTTTGAGGGTGGGGCAGTCAATTAGCATATTCCCTTCTTATTGGCTGAGGGTGCCAGCCTCTTTGTGATGGTGTGAGGGTCAATTAGCATATTCCCTCTTCATTAGATAGGATTTATTCTGTATTATTATTGAGGGACTTTGTGATAACCACGTGACCCTTTATGCAATAAAGACATCTGAGCACAGTTCTTTAGATTAATTACAACTGAGACTAGCATTTCACTTATTGAAAATGCCTATATTTTAGCATATGTTCATTTCTTCTGGGAATTATATGGAATTTTGTTACATATAACTCCAGAATTTGTGTTGATAAAGGGTAATAATTAAATTTAAATTCCTTGTTAAGCAATAACCCTTCTTACAAGTAGTTTCTATAAGGACTCTTCACAAAATTATTTGAGTTCTCTCCAATGTATCACATGATTGAAAATCTTCATCTGTTTGAACATTACACTCAAGTCAACATTTATTTAACACTCATAAGTGGTAATGACTATATTCAGAAATATAATATATACAGTCCAAGTGTTCATGGAGAAAAATATTTAGAGAGATTGATCGTCATACAACTAAAGCTATAATATTAACCAAATACTAACAAAACACATAATTTAGAGGAAGATGTCAATTATTATGAAGAGGTTCAATACTCACTAAAATTAATAAATAAAACTTCTTTTCTAAGAGAGTAGAAATATTCTCACAAAAAAACAAAAAGAACCCAAAAAACAATAAATAGTAGAATATTTCATTAGAGTATAAGAATTTGTCTAAAACTCTTCCTTTTAACATTAAATTTATTCTTTCAAATAAGAAATATTTGCCCAATCTTGAAAAACATATAAATAAATTAAAAGTGTGTTTGCTTTGTTAGAAAAAAATATATGTTCATTTTGGAACATTTAGGTATTTTTCAAAAAGATACGTAATGAATCATTATGACTATGACTCCTAAGGTTATTTTTATCCCATTAGCCTAAACATTTTTCTGAGTGTCTGGGTAGTACCTTGTAACTTCAAAATATCAATAAATAACTACAGAGGCAATTTCTGGAATTGATTCCAGGAAATTAGTGATTCAGTAACATTTTCCTCGTCATTCTCCACTCAGCCAGTTTTCCTGAATCACGGAGCTGCTGGGCCCTGTGGGTATCTGAGTGGGAGGAAGGGCTTTTGCTCTAAGGGTGTCCAATACAACACAGATGATGCAAGGCTTTTCTGGCCAGTGCAGAGACCAGAGGCCACTGCAAGAGAATTTTAAAGATAAAACATTATGTCTGCTGAATCGATGTTTCTCTCTCATCGATGTTTCTAACTCTCTCTCCCTCTCCTTCTCCCCTCCTTTCTGTAAAAAAATCAATAAAATACATTTTTTTTTAAAAAGGTTCTAATAGGGAAAACTAAGTGTGGAAATAGGGGCCCTCTACCACCTTCACAATTTAATACTTTTTTCTTTTTAAATAGGTACTAATAGGGAAAACTGAGTGTGGAAATAGGGGCCCTCTACCACCTTCACAATTTGTCTGCAGAGCTGAGGCTGTCCTAAAAATAGTTTATTCAGAAAAAACAAATTAGCAAAGTCTTTAACATTTAAACAGTTAATACTGGTCTTAAGAGCATTGAGGATGGATATGGAAGGACGTCATGGAAGGTCTCTCAGAAGACAGAACTCTTGAGATCAGTTATCAAGGGCAGAAAAAGTTTATTTACATCGGAGGGCTGTGGTTTCCAAGCAAGAGGGCAGTATATGAAATGCAAAGAATACGCCAGATGGAAGGAATTATTTGAGGCTGGGAAGCTTGTGAGCAAAAGGACATCAGGAACGGGGTGATGACAGAGGATGCTACGGACAGTTCAGTAGTGATTGATCGTTAGGGTCTTTGGGATGGTGGTGGGAAACCTGGAGACCAGAAAGTCAGAGTGGAGCTGACGGGAGGCTAGACTGAGGCAGCACATGTGGGATAAATAACTCAGAAGCACAAGGGAATATAAAACAGTCTTAGCAACTCTTCAAGGCCGGATAACAGGCTAGCATGTTGAAACAAAATGACATTTCTCACGGGTGGATGCAGGCCAGCCTAATGGCTTATTGATGATTTCATGTTTTTATACATCTCTAGAAGCTTGTTAAAGGTCAGACCCAGAGCTTCATAATTGAATTCAGAGCAACATGGACAGTTGCCCTAGTTTGAAATGCACAAATAAACCACAATACTAAGAAGTAGATTTTAATAGATCAATTCACATGCTAAATTAATCTCTCTATGAAGTTTAAGATTTCAATATTTTAAATTTTATTAAAACTTACTTTATGGCACAGCATGAAGGCTAAAGAGGAAGTGAAATTTTTATCCCTTCTGGGCAATAAAGAGGGACACCCTCCCTCTCTCACGGGAGAACACACGGGATCCTGAATCCCCACCTCCACCTGGTGGTAAAGAAGCATTCATCCATCTTTTGCTTGGAGAAGTGCAAGGGGAGACCTAGTGGAAAGACTGGACATTCAATGGCACTCAGAAATAACAAGGACAGACCCCCTCCATGCCAATAGAGGCCATGTGTGAAATGATAGTAGGGCACTCCTCACCCTCCCGGCCATGAGGGTCCAACATATGCCTAGTAGGCAGCTGGAACTCCCATCTCAATTGAGCAGTAATAAAGAATTTGCCCCTTTGATGCCAATGGATGCTCAATGGGAACATGGTCTTCCCACTCTACATAGCAGTGGGCTAGTGTCAGAGAAGGTTGGTTAAATAGGTGATTTAAATAAGATTGGGAGACTCAGAGCATGATTGGTAAAACACCAAGGTTTCCATAAAAATCACCTGTCCTAATAAAAACAAGGAAAATCTCAATGTGAATGAGAAAGACAATTAATAAATGCAAATACCAAGATGGTAGAAGTAATACAATGATCTGAAAAGGATATTAATTATTAATGTATTATTTATTTATGTTTTTTTGTTGATTTCAGAGAGGAAGGGAGAGGAAGAGATAGAAACATCAGTGATGAGAGAGAATCATTGATCAGCTGCTTCCTGCATGCCCCATAGTGGGGATTGAGCCCACAACCCAGGCACCTGCCCTAACAGGGAATGGAACCATGATCTCCTGGTTCATAGATCCATGCTCAACCACTGAGCCATGCTGGCCTGGCCTGACAAGGATTTTAAATGGACAACATAAAAACACTTCCATGAGCAATAATGAACACATTTGAAAAGAAAAACTTTTAAAACAGAAATCATAACCAAGAAATAGAGAGTCTCAGCAAAGAAACAGAAGCTGTCAATAAATAGCTAATGGAAATTTTAGCACTTAAAAATGCAATACACGAAATAAAACATTCAACAGAAGTGGGAGGTGAAAGAGGGAAAGGATCCATGAAATTGAAGATGGAACAATACAAATTATTCAACTGAACAAAAAAATATCATTAAAATTAAAAAAAATCCCTGCTTGATCTATAGGTTTAGTACAATTATTATCAAAATCTCAGCACCCTTAATTCCGTCTCCTCCAACTCTTGGTATGTACACCCATGGAAGAGTTTCGCCTATAGATCGTTTCTGTTTTATGTCACCTTTCCAGCAGGAAACTCAAATTCTCTTCATCTAGCATCAGATAATTCCCAAATCCAGATCTCCAGCATCAGAAATATTTTCATTCTTGCATATTTAATTCCCTGCTATCTACTAAACAAACAGCATATTTAAAAACAAACTCATTAACTATTTGCCATCAGCTTCATTTGTTTTCTTTCACTGTCATTATTTGAAACTTCATTAATAATGTGCTAGAATATTGTTTTCTTCAACCAAAGATCACTGACGTTGTTTTGCACAGTATTGCAATTTAGATGAAGAATCCGATGAGGGCTGTGTGACTCATGAATAAGTCATCTTCCCTTGCAGCACAGAGGATGGGGAGCTGGCGTGGTCTGATAGAACAAGACGAGAAGCACAACACCAACAATCAGACAGCACGGAACAGACTGGCAGGCGAGGGCGCACGTGTCTGGCTTTGCCATCTCTGGCCATCAGCCCTCAAAGCAAAAGACCATCAGGATCTGCTTAGTCCAATAAGGCATCTCCACCCTGGATGGACACCGTGACTTCATTAAGTATGGGTGTAGAGGAGGCGGTGCTTGAATGGAGGTTGCTTATAACAATTTATAGAGGAGACAGAGAGGGCTCTGTGCCTGTATACCTCTGGTGCCTGTGCAGCCAGCCATAGTGAACCCTTCCGAAGACCTCAGACACACTCCCTCCGGCCAACGGTTCCCCCAATTTCCCCTCAGCCCCCCTTTCTGCCTTCTTCTCCAAGGGCGATTGCCATCTGGGAATACAGGGAATTCACATCCCCAGGACAGTGTTAGCTACCTAACTACAGGGGCAGACCGTGGGTGGACACTTCTGAGAAGCATCCCCCCGGTTCTGAGGCCTCAAGTTGCCTGCAGATGAAATATCCCTAATAACCCTCCCATTGGGGTTTCCTCAGTTCCCGCCTCACTGTCTCCAATCAGGTATTTCTGGGATTCCCCCCTCACAAGAACTACCCAAAGCCAAGTTCTTCCTTCAGGTTGTTTTCGGTGACCCCAAATGAAGACAAGTGAAATTGGATAGCACTTTTTATTTCTAACTCAGTGATACGTGCATAAGTATGTTTGTGCAGGAAATATTTTCTTCTAGCTTCATCTTGTTCATTTGTCTTTCAGATTCCAGAAAACATTTCCTGTCCTGTTGAGTCCCCAGCATCTTGGTGAGGATGTCACTTTCCGCTTCAGGGCTCCTGCTTACTATACTTTGGTATTTGTGTATTCACTTACTTCAACTACAAGCTAAGCACCCATAGCTTTTTTAAAAAATGTATTTTTATTGATTTCAGAGAGGAAGGGAGAGGGAGAGAGAGAGAGAAGCAGCAATGATGAGAGAGAATCATTGATCGGCTGCCTCCTGCACCCCCCCTACTGGGGATTGAGCCTGCACCCTGGGCATGTGCCCTGGCAGGGAATCAAACCAGGACCTCCTGGTTCATAGGTTGATACTCACCCACTGAGCCATGCCAGCTGGGCCCCCCACAGCTTTTAATTGAACCTCCAGAATACATTTTAACTTTCCACAATGTCCTCTCCCCAGTGTGTAATTGTTCTCATGAGTTAATCTGTGGCACAAGTGAGTGGAATTCTGTTTTTACATCAATCTCTTCCTCCCTGAACTGGGAGGTTTCTTGGTGCACCTGTGTGCCCCCTCTGAGGGCTGCATTTGTCCCTGTCACAATTAACATCTTGCTCAAGCTGTGGAAGAGAATCTTCAGTGTTATCGGGTGACAAGAGTTCTTTGTGGTCTGAGCTGAAAACGGACTTCTCATTGGGTGGCTCCTATGTGTACAAAGTCAATAAATATTCCTGGGAGAGTGTGTCACTGAGACTCACCTGCCACACTTCCCTGCGACCTGCAGGAAAGCACGGGGTGAGGAAAGGAGACTGAGTTATTGCACCTAATAAGCTCTGCGGTGTGGACTGTTATTAATCTACTCTTAGTCTCCATTTTCACTTTTTTTTTTAAATTTGGTGGTTTAACTTCATGATTTTGCAGCTGCCTCTCAGCCAGAAACAAAGAGGTTTCTGTCTTCCAGCCTCTCCTCTTCAAGACCACGCACGCAGATATGTTTTTCCCCCAGCAATCCCTACAGATTGCTGTGGTCCAGGAAACCGACAGAGCATACCCTCAACAGTATGGGAGCTTGATGCTAAAGGTTTCAGCTGGTAAGTGTCATAGCTGCCATCTGGTATTCACCCCCCAAACTCGGGTTTGTTTATATGGATTCCTATCTCAGCTATGACACCCATATTTAATTTCTAGTGCATGCTCATTGAACTCTCACAGCCCATCTGATGTATTATTATGTTAGCAGTGTATCACAATGCATTATAAATTTTTTTAACACCTTAAATCTTCTGCCCCTGAGAAGTTACTTTTATTTGACTATATATTAACTAAATATACTGTCCATTTCTTAGATTTTTCTGTTGGTGCTCATACCTTTTGGACAGTTGGAAAAGTTAAGAGGTTTAGGCCGATCCTAAATTGGGGGAGTTTCGAACCAAATTCCCACTCATACTAACCCTGTGGATTTTTCTCTCTCCTGGTTTCTAATATAAAGGTGACATATTTGCTCAGAGGGCTTGACAATAAAATAATACAGTGTTCTTAGTACAGCTAACACAAGCCTAGTATTTGATATACTCTCAACAACTCCTATAGAAGTGATAAATGTAGTTGAACTCACAAGAATTCAAAAGATAAATTAATTGCTTCACACCAGTTACCAGCGATCCGGAAACATGCAGTAGAGTCTACAAAGTCATTATCTAGCAGAGGAAAATAGCCCAGGCCGTGTAGTCAGAACAAGGCTCATTCCCCTCTCTCTGCTACTGAATAGACACGTGCCAACTGGCAAGTTGTAGTTTCCTTCAGCTTCATATTTCTCTGTGAAATAGGTGCCTTGCTTATAGGATTGCTCTGAGGATAAAATCAGATATATATAAAACCCTAATATATAAATAGATAGAACGGCGGAACAACCAAACAACCGGTCGCTATGATGTGCGCTGACCACCAGGGGGCGCACACGTGTAACATGGCGGGCATCGGCCATGGCGGGATGATGGAGCAGGTGAGTGGGAGCGCCAGACCAAGGCGGGGCACCGGTCACTGTCATTGGGGCGGGCCTCTCGTGGTTACTGAAAATTCTTTGCTCCCATGCACTGCAGTCCCGCTGGGCGCTCGCACCTGCTGCTGGCGCCCAGCGCCAACCGCCAGGGGGCGCACACGTGTAACATGGCGGGCATTGGCCATGGCGGGATGATGGAGCAGGTGAGTGGGAGCGCCAGACCAAGGCGGGGCACCGGTCACTGTCATTGGGGCGGGCCTCTCGTGGTTACTGAAAATTCTTTGCTCCCATGCACTGCAGTCCCGCTGGGCGCTCGCACCTGCTGCTGGCGCCCAGCGCCAACCCCAGTCGCTTGGCGCCACCAGCAAGTGTGAGTGGTGGCTGCTGGCCCCGATCGCCCCTCAGGGCTTCTCCACCTCCCCCTGCTCCTGAGGGGCAATCAGGGCAACAGCTGCTGCTCACACCCACTGCGGGCGCTGGCCCCAATCACTCCACGCTGTCAGCGGGTGCAAGCGGGGCCAGTGTTGTCAGCGCACGGGAGCGGTGGTGGCGGGAGCGGGGCTGCTGGCAGACAGGGGACCAGGGCTGCGGTGGGAGGGACTGGGCAGGGGCACAGAGTATGGGCTGAGACCTGCCCCCATGCCCACCACAGCCTCAGCTGGGCAGGGGCACAGAGTATGGGCTGAGACTTGCCCCCATGCCTATCACAGCCTCATGGGCCACAGTTCCTTTCAAGGTCCACGAATTTGTGCACTGGGCCCCTAGTTCAGTAATAAGTACAGAATGCCAAGTACAGCACCAGACAGGGAGTTGGTGCTCAACCAATAGTCTAATAATACTTACAACCTTACCAGACAGATATAGTTTGAAATCTATCTCATTCAAACTCCATAAATATAGACCACCTGTTAGATAGCGTTTGAATGTGTAATCAGTGCAATATGGTTATTGTGCAAGTATATCTGATGTGTCTCCTAGTCTTAAGTATGTTTTTCTAAATAAATCTAAAGGTATTCTCTCGAAGGAGATGAAATGTCTTTGTCTTTCAGAGGTCTCCTGAGAAATCCCGAGTTCCACCTTCACTAAACCAACATCAGTTCCATTTGTCAACTTATGTCCTTTTCTCCAGGGAGCCTTCCCTTACCCTAGGAAAGGTCTTCTACTTTGGCTTCTATAATTGCACTTTTAATTTATAAAAATTGCTTGTTTAATTTTCACTAGCACAGTGCTGAGTGTATAATTGGAAACCAATAAATGTTTTCAGAATTCATGAATTCCTCACTGGAGCTTATAACAGAGCCTGTGGTATATTCATGGCCCAGGAGATACTTTGCTAATAACATGACAAATAATTTGATTTCCTAGAAAGAACCTCTCTGCCTTGTGACTCTATGGGAGAGAGATGCTAAATTTGTGCAAAAACAACCAACCAGAAGTATCAGACAGTTCGTGTCTATTGTGAGGAAATGTTTCAATACAATTTTTGTTAGAAAAACATCAGCTCTTTTATGTATTCATGGATTGAGCGGTTGTCACTGAGAGCATCCCAAGATTACAAAATTCTTTAGAAGTCTAAGAGGGCAAAGGTCGCAGAGGCGGAGCCTGTTTCCCATGGCACCGGCATGGGTGGCTCTCAAGCGTCCCTCCAGAAGCTGCTGCGTGTCCTGCAGGGACCCTCCGAGGATGAGTTTGCTCATTCATTGCTCCAACGAATGGTCACCTCTGCTTCTCTGCACATTGCACACCTCACATCGGCCTCAGGACAGGGACTAAGGGGATCACCTGTGCGGCCCTGGCTTTTCCTTGCAATGCACTGGAGACCAGAGGCGTGACAGTGAGAGCAAGTCAACAATCACAGGCTTTGCCAGAACTTAGGAAAAAAGTATCAAAATATTTTTTAAGGGTGTATGTTTCTCTTTTTTAAAAAATAATAGTTTTATTAACTTTTCAGAGAGAGAGGGAAAAAAAAAAGAGAGAAAGAGAGAGAGAGAAACATCATGTCAGAGCGCAACATCCATCAGCTGCCTCCCGCACGTTCCCTAACAGGGATCGCGCCCACAACCAGGGCATGTGCCCTGCCTGGGGACAGACCAGCAGCCTCTAGGTCAGTGGTTCTCAACCTTTCTAATGCCACCACCCTTTAATGCAGTTCCTCATGTTGTGGTGACCCCCAATTTCATTGTTACAAATTGAACATAATTAAAGCATAGTGATTAATCACAAAAACAATATGTAATTATATATGTGTTTTATGATGGTCTTAGGCGACCCCTGTGAAAGGGTCGTTCGACCCCCAAAGGGGTCATGACCCACAGGTTGAGAACCGCTGCTCTAGGTGCAAGGGATAAGGCCCAACCAACGGAGATGTACTGGTCAGGCCAGGCAGAATCTTCTGTAAGTCATTGTTTTCCTCACCAGACAACCAGGGTTACAGTTCTAGACACATCACGAGGATGGAATCAGCTAGATAGTGAGTTCCTGGAAGAAAAGGTTCATATCTCACTAAAATCTGAGGCCCACTGAATGTCAATGGTATCTGTATCGAGGGTGAATTTTGTTTCCTTCCGAGGAGTGGTATTTGGATAGTATGTATTTTCTCTCTAATTTTATGTTTTATTCAAATTATTTATATACATTTTCCATTATTGTATAGGACTTGTGTAATTAGGAAAGTTATAAGTGATATTTCTAAAAATCAAATAATTTATATTAGCAAAATGACAACAGTCATTAAAATATCTTACAGCATGAAAAAATTATTTAGATTTTTAACTAACCAGTGAAGTAAAGTATTTCTACATCATCATTAATTCATGAAAGACTCACTCACCTGCAACAAGCTACCATTTAAAGCATACTGAATTGGAATTTAAGACACAGTAACATCTAGCCAATGAACATAGTAATTATGTGACTCTGGTCACACTGTTTCTCAAATTAGCCCTTACATTTCTCAACTAAAGAAATCAGTTTATCTTGATGATCTGTCAGCTATGATGTGTTTCTAGTCTTCAAATAGCTTCCCTTATTTCTAAATATATTTCAAAAAAAAAAAAGAAAAGAAAAACACCAGTTTTTAGCCTGTGATTTCTTGGCTAATGGAAACGAAAAAAAATAGATGTTAAACAATACGCTACCAAATAATGCATCAGGCTATTTTCCATAAAGATACCAAGTAAATCTCTACAGAATTATATTTCAGCAAAGAAAAATGTATTCTGTCACCACAGAGATATGTTCAAAACTTATCATCATCGTATAAGAACTGAATGCTGAGAAAAATAACTTGTATTTGTTTTTTAATTATACAGAACATTCTATCATTCTTTCAAAAGGAGTGCAATGGTGCATGTTAAGCAGCAGGCCTACACAACCCAGAAAGCCTACAGGAGCACTCGGAAAGCCGTTCCCCTTTCATTCGGCGGGATCACATTGCCTCAGTAGCTCAATGTACATTACAATGTCCGCGATGTTTCTTGTTCTCATCACTCCCTAGACCTGGGGAGCTGCGCCTCTCAAACATGAGACAATGAAACATTTGAATTTGAATGGAGTATTTACGACTCCACGCCTAATAGCACCCCATTCTGCTCAGAGAGATAAATTTAAAATATGTAAATCTATTATTCTCTTTTAAGTCTTTCCATATTTCCATGACCTTGACAACAGAACCCAAAGTAGGACAGCCTGCAAAGCACTTCCTGACATTCCATGCGTTTACTCATCACTATCATCCCTGACGCTCTCTTCAATGCTATTTATGTCGTATCAACTATATTGTTAAAAAAATAAAAACACCTTTTTAGAAAAATACGTGTTTTTTCCCCTCAACATTTATTGCTGAGGGTTTAAATTTGCAACCCCTCTATTATCGCTTATGTGGTTTTGCACAAGTTTGTCGTATTGACTACTTTAATTTAGCCCAGGGAAGAATTAACCCTGCCTTCTAAAGGAACAGAATATCTCCTCTAGAGAACAGATAAGAGACAGTTCTCTAAATGCATTATAAGATCTGTACAAATTCTGGCTCCGATTACTCTACCATGCTTCCCACTCCCTAGCTTCTTTACCCGAAACACTCCAGATCTCATGGTTGGCATGGTGAAACTAACTCCGCTCAGGATTGAGCAGGAGAAAAAAAATGGGAATCATGCTCCAGTTAAAAAGAATGGTAATACAAGAATAATATTAATACTAGGAGTCATAATAATAGCTATTAAATGCCCACCATGCGTCAATTGCTTTAAATCATGATTCCAGTTGGCTCTTTAATATAACATTTTAAAGGAGTAGTAGCCTCACTTTCAAGAAGAGAATTTGGAGGACAGGAAAAGTTACATGATATGCTCAGACCATCAAAGATAGTTGAGAAGGCAGCATTCAAACCCAGTTACACCCAACACAGACATGCTTGTCCCTTCCATGACATGTCTTCCCATTGCTCCCTGCGGAAGAAAACTGTGTTATGCAGGTCCACTTATTTAATATACGTCAACATCACTTTCTTCTTCTTCACTATGGGGATAATAGTATCTATATTAAATGTTTTCTGAGGATAAAATGTGAAAATACATGTAATGCTTCATTCAACTCTATGCGATTATGTATCCATTCAATAACATTGATTGAGAAGCAGCTTTGCAACAGATCTTTTCTAAGTGTTCCCAGAACAACAGCAATAAGTAACACTGGTAAAAACCCCTGCCTTCGAGGCATTTTTATTCTACTTAGCAAAATAAAAAAAATCACAGTGAATGAATCTTACAGCTTTGTGATCCTTAGTTTGCCTAGAATTGCAACATGAGGCCCAGAAGTGGCTGGAGTCCTGCTCTCGATCAGGAGGTAAAAGATACAAGAGAACGCTGCTGCCGTCCTAAAATTGAGAAAAGCCAGACAATCTACAAAATTATTTCTTTCTTGACCCATCAAAGAGCTGAGGTCACAAGGCAACAAAGGAAACTAAATTCCAAAGAGCAACAAATGGCTCCAAGGAAGGCAGAAATATAGGAAGGGTTTCCCCTTTGACAAGCAGGAGAGAAAGAAACTGTCCCTGTAGCAATCCATCAGCAATAAGAATACATCAGCTGTGATTTTAACAAATTTCTGAAGGCCAACTGTGTGCTAGCATCCCAAATAAAATAAAAAGAGAGTTCACACTTACACAGATTTCCCCCCATGTGTTTTTCCTTAGTTTTTCACACATGAAAACGGGTAGGGGCAAGAGAGAAGACTGAGGGAGCCTTCCTCATGGCTGATGTGGGGTAGGCACATACACTTCCTAGATAGAACCCTTCTCTCAAGCATTAATGATATTAGTAAATACTAATAAAAGGGTTTTAAGCCACCAGAGAAAGGAGGTCAGAACTCTTGTACTCCAAGGCACTGTTGGGGAAGAAGATGCAGAACCCTCTGCCTTTCTGAGGTCAGAAACTCCCTACCCCATCGAAGAGAAGCAGATAAGAGCAAATGCATTTCTACAAGGTGTTCAAAATATTTATGATCATTAAGTTAAAGGCTTTAGTGTGTTGTGGGTGGAATGGTCTCCTCCAAATATGTTGAAGTACTGACTCCAGGCACTCACACATGTGTCCTTATTCAGAAGTAGAGTTTCAACAGATATAATTAGTTAACATAAAGTAAGATCATAATGGGTTAGGGTGGGCTTTGAATCTAATATGGCTGGTATTCTGAAAAGAAAAGGAGAAGAAACAGATGCAAAAACCACCATAACAAAAACCACATGCAGACTAAGGAAAATGTCATCTGAAGATAGAAACGGAGACTAGGGTGATGTATCCACAAGCCAAGAAACACCAAGAATTAACAGCAACCAATGGACGTTCTGTAACATTCACGGGCGTTAGAAGAGGCAAGAAAGGATTCTTCCCCAGAGACCTGGAAAGAAGCAGAGCCTCGCTAACTCCTGGATCTCACACCTCCAGCCTCCGGAGCTATGAGAGAGCGCCTGCCTGCTGTTCTAAATCACCCAGTGCGCGGTGATTTATTACAGCAGCCCTAGGGAACTAGAACATGGTGTAAGTGATGGATAACTTGTGTGAACAGGATAAGCAGTGGGGAATTTCAGCAGGGACATAAACAATTATTTTAAAAAGACACTGGAGACTTCTAGAAAGAAAAGAAAAAAATATATCATTGGGTTTTCAGCAAAATATAGACCTGAAGAAAGACTCAAATCACTTAATGAGAGTTCAAGAGAAATAGTCAAAAATGAAGCACAAAGAAATAAAAAATCAGAACAAAGAATCCAAGAGATATAGGTCAATGACAAACATCTTGGCCTCATTACCTAACTGAAGACCCATAAAGGGAAAAGAGACAGGTCAGAAGAAGTATTTCAAAATAGAACAGCTGAGAAAATTCAAGAAGAATGAAAGAAAGAAGAAAAATAAAGTTTCTGTCTGAGATTGGGACCCAGGAGAGGATATCCCTTCTCATAATTTCTAATGAGCTTTGCACTAGAGGGCTGGGCAGTGCAATGGGCTAAATAAATACATGTTTAAATAAATAAATAACTTTTGAGATTATAACATAGGAAAGAAAATGTCTGTATTTGCAAGAACACGATCATCTATTAAAAACATCCCAGAGTGTAGACATTTTGAGTTTAAATCCTTTCATTAATATTCTTCCTGTAGAGCAGTTGCCAGAGCTGAACTCAATTTTCCTGGCATAGTATCGCATCTCTACATGTACTGGTTTAGTAGTTACCTCAAATGATTGCTTTCGTTTAAAATTCTTCCATTTCAGTTTGGAGCTTTTAGTCTTCACCATTATTACAGAACATACTATTTTTATGGCTTGTCATGCTACTCTGTCATATGATACATAAGAATTTTTATGTTGAAAATAATTCATATACCTATTCATATACTATACTATACCCATTTGTTCAACCTCTTGAACAAGAAGAGGAAAAAGTACTAACATAATGGAAGCACCTGTTCAGTGTCAGGCACCAGGCCTAACTTTTTCACACATTTTCTTTTTTTTTTAAATATATTTTATTGATTTTTTTTACAGAGAGAAAGGGAGAGGGATAGAGAGTTAGAAACATAGATGAGAGAGAAACATTGATCAGCTGCCTCCTGCACACCTCCTACTGGGTATGTGCCCGCAACCAAGGTACATGCCCTTGACTGGAATCGAACCTGGGATCCTTCAGTCCGCAGGCCAACGCTCCATCCACTGAGCCAAACCGGTTAGGGCATCATACATTTTCTTATTCATTCCCCAAGCATCCTTGTAAAGTAATCATTATCATTTCCATTCTAAACCGGAAACCCAGGTTCAAAGAATCTTATTAAGCTGCCTAAAGTAACTCATAAAAGAGAAATAAGAATGTGAACCAACATCTATTATCATGGAAGCTCAATGGCACATGACTTGAAATCTTCAAAGAACAGCAAGCCAGAATGGTTTGAGTACATTTTACACTATTATTTACAAAACTGGGCCACATATTGTCATGATTTGTAACAACTACCTGTGAGAATTTGTGAATTTTTTTTAGGGATGTAGGACAGTGTGTATCGGCTCTTTAATACCCTATAACATTCATGGGAGCTGATCTTCACATGTTCTAGAGCCCTAAGAGCAAATATGGAAGAAATATTTTACCTGACAAAATTGTAAACACCCACATACAAATGATTTAACTAACAATATATTCTCTTACATTATTATACTTATTGAGAATTAAATAATTGAACACCATTTAAACCAGTGAAGGTGCCTTCTACATCTGACTTGGTATGCTAGTGCAACCCATTTAGGATTCATATGCCAAGTAGAATGTGAAGAGCCCACGTTTTTCTGGGCAGGGAGGCATGGTAAGCCCCCAAGAACTCTTCCTTTGTGCTAATCACAATCTCTCAATGCTACCTCTACCTGATTTTCAAAATATCCTTCTCCATAGCTTTGATGTGTGGAGATGTTGCCAGCATTTGATTTCTTGGTTCTTACATGAGTGCAACCTACACAGGAACACCTACCCTGGTTCCAGCATAATAGGTTGCAATACTGACAACATATTCTTGATCACTGCATTGCTCTCTAACGCAATACTGGCAACCACTGGATGCCCACTTTCTGGCCCCCACTCCCAAAAATTGTGTACGAAGCAGATTTAAAGAACATTTACATTTAGCTAGTTCAGCTATTTCTAGGATTTGTAATTAGTTTCCATTTCCTATTCCCAGAAAATAACTGCACTGGCTAAAACATCTTGTCTCCTTGGTCTGATTATTTCATCGACACTCCTGGCCATTACTTCTGAAATATTGTACACGTGCCCATACACTACTAATTATTGGTGCCAACAGGAAATAGCAAAACCACCCCACCGATGCGCATTCACTTACACACTTTACAGTTTGGGCAGAAGGAGATGGACTTTATCTGTGATCCTTGCAACAGAATTTGCCTGGACCCCCCACTTTCTGCTTGGCAGTCAGGAGCTTCTCTGGGTTCTTGTGACCATTCAAAGCCCACAAACCCCACTAAGTCCAGGGAAGGGCAGAGCCCAGGAATGCCGTTTGAAAACCACACAAAGAGGCCACTGTGTGCCTCTGAAAAAGCAAACCTGTCAGGTAATCATTAAGCAGACAGTTTTAGGAAAAGGAAGGATGCATTCTAAATGGTATTTCTATGTCAGAGTTATCGTTTGATAAATGAATGTTTAATGATTATTGAGATAAGCAATGGTAAATTTTCCTCACCTTTGGGCAGATACACAAAAGCATTATCTTGAACCATGATTTATTCCTGTATCAATATTATAAAATTGTGTCTGGTTTCTGGAGAGATTTAAAGAACTGAGCAGCTGACAAGTGACACTGGAAGGTTAAGCTCATCACCTCAGCCTGGCCTCCTCCCAATAGTGAGGAATTATCCATTGACCGGACAGCAGTGACAGGGAACAGGGTGTGGGCATTATCCAGAGAGAGGTAACCCTCCACCTTCATTTTCCTGGGAGCACAGCAGGGCAACCATGCCCTTCCTTGAACCTCCAGAATTTAAAGATTTGTTCAATAAATAAGTGTCTACTGCTTGCCAATTCACATGAGGAATTATCAATTGACAGGACAGCAGGGAACAGGGTGTGGGCATTATCCAGAGAGAAGTAACCCTCCACCTTAATTTTCCTGGGAGCACAGCAGGGCAACCATGCCCTTCCTTGAACCTCCAGAATTTAAAGATTTGTTCAATAAATAAGTGTCTACTGCTTGCCAATTCACAGACATAAAATGTTAAAAAGGGCAAATTCTCTGTTCTCATAGTAGGACATTTAATATAAATAAGTCCCAAGTGGTTTCACACAACCATTTTATTGATCCTGAATGACCATGCCAGGTAGGTATTATGAATGCCCAGACAATTTCACCGATGGGGACACTAATAATCTAAGACACTAAAAGACTTCCTTCCCTTGCCTCACAATTCAAATCCCGTAGGAATATAGCAACCACCCAAAAGATTTTCTTCAACGCTCAGTACACAGCATACCCACGTTGTGGTTCCACATAACAAAATTGTCAGTAGATATGTTTTTCTTATTTATTATTTCAGGGGCCCATGTCATAATATGCATTGTCCATTACCAAACCTTAGGTAATCTTTTATACTTGCCATTTCAAACAGCCTACATCATGCCTCCTCTCTGTAGGAATATAGCACACCACCCAAAAGATTTTCTTCAATGCTCAGTACACAGCATACCCACATTGTGGTTCCCCACAACAAAATTGTCAGTAGATATGTTTTTCTTGTTTATTATTTCAGCGGCCCATGTCATAATATGCATTGTCCATTACCAAACCTTAGGTAATCTTTTATACTTGCCATTTCAAACAGCCTACATCATGCCTCCTCTCCCATCAGTGCATAAAATTGAGAGCTGGAGTTAGAGAAAGCTTACTATATTGAACCATTTCCTTAATCAAAAAGAGTTTCTTTCACGCTTATAATTTTCTGCTCATTGCTTGAGCTAGAGAATAATAAATACTTGATTACTTGTTCTTTTATAGCTGCAAGTATTGTCTGTCTGTAGAAAACAGGGCTGTTTGTATATTACATTTTTCAAAAGATTAGATCTATCACCTCATTACCTGAGGAGTATGCCTCCATACATAATGTTTATCCCACAATCGTTCTTCTATTCTACCTACTTCAATTATCTCTCCCCTTATTGCTTGGCATGTATTGCCGGAATTACTAGGCCGTGAAATGTTCTTTTCCCTATAACTCAATCTCTGACATTTCCAAATCTTCCTTGTGAGAGATAGCAAAAAAATCGCTTTATTGCTTTAACAGATTTAATAAGATGTATGGTCTTAATTGCAACATTTTTTTTAGCTAATTAAAGTAAAATTAGAATGCATATCGTAGAGGTAAATGTCTAAATTGACTGCTGGATATTCATGACTTTTAAATGTTATTACTCTTAAAATTGTACTATTATTTGTTCATTCAAATATATACATATAAGTTGAGTTCTGTTGCACAAAAACAATGAAGGTGGAAAAAGTAATTTTATTGTTCATTGCTGTCTGTGGCACTCTGCCATAGTGATTTTAATTTCTGATTATAATTCATGAAGAATAAGAAAGATATTTCTGGTTCTTACTGAATTTGTTTTCGTTTTGTTTTACTTGAATAATGGAAATTGTATCCTTAAAGCACTAGTGCACGATTTCTGCTCATTAAAAAGAGGCTCAAGTGCATGGAAACATTATTGGGAGAGATGTATGCCTATTTTCACTATGAGCTTGTACCCCATCTTCATACAAAGATCAATTATGTATATTAAAAAGCAATTAGGTCGCTCTAGCTGGTTTGGCTCAGTGGATAGAGCTCGATTCTGATCAAGGGCAAGTACCTTGGTTTCAGGCTCCTCCCCGGCCTGGGCCCTGGTCAGAGGCAACCAATTGATGTGTTTCTCTCACATGGATGTTTCTTTCTGTCTTTCTCTCTCTCTTTCACTCTCTCTAAAATCAATGGAAAAATATCATCAGGTGAGAATTAAAAAAAAAAGAGATGACGCAATTAGGTCAAACTGAATCTTGAATTAGGAAAAAAAAAGTGAATTAATCCTGATGGGGTTCCTGGCATCACAAAGTTTGACTATGTGAATATCAGTCTCATGGGTACTATACACTACATAATCATTCTTCTGGCTAATTTTGACAAGCTTTGTCAAAAATATGTTTACAAGCTTTCCTCCAAAATGTGTTTGAATGGCCACAGACAAATATATAAACTCTAGGAGACAAAAGGCCACACTGCATAGGAACCTAACTATTCTATCTCCTCTTCCCAGGCTTTCAATTTTTTGAAATTTTACTATCACTCTTACAAGCACTTTTAAAAGAGCTTTTTCTTTTATTTTCCCTTGGCATTTCTATGATCACAAGTCTTTTTTTTTTTTCAAATGTACCAATGTGAGGCTTTGAACTCAATAAAAAGAAAGGAACATGACTTATAATGCAGAGATGAGTAGCCTCGGGTAGCCTATAGGAAAAGTAGACGCATGTAATAATTATTTTCTTAAGGACTAGGCATAGGCATTAATTCCAAATACTTCCTTTTAATGGATGAACCAATTTAATCTGAAGGAGCTATCTCCTGATAGAATATCTTAATCATTTGTTTAAACATAAGAAGTGGAACTTAGATAAGGTTGAATAGGACCAAAAGGTAAAAAAAAAAATGACCAGCCCCTTAAAAAAAAAAACCACCAACAACAACAAAAATAAAGGAACCCAGATGAGAGTTTTACATGGGAACAGGTAAATCAATAGGTGGAAATTTAATATGCTCATTTTCATTTTCACAAACTGGCTGTGGCTACATGAAAAATGAGGAGGGATTGATGCTGTCATTACTCGCTGTATTCTATGTATATATTTTTTGCTAATCCCCATTAGGCACCCAGCTTATTATTAGATACATGAATCAAAAGTTGAAAGAGATTATACATTTGCTTCCAAAGAGCTTGCTGGTAAAGATACACACACATGCCTACACACACACAATTATGTGCTCTGTCCAAAAGGTGATGAAAAATAAAGTACTCTTCAGCACTATATTATCAAAATGAAAGTGCTCTAGCTACCACATTTTATTTCCCCAATTCTTCAAAAGAACACATGCAAAAGCTGTGGTGCAGGTAGCAGTGAGTTCCGTTTCATTCCAGAAGTACAATTTTTATTGCTTTTAAAACATCCTTTTGTATTATTTCTTGAAATATGATGGAAAAAAGTAACAACATTGTTTTTCTTTACTAAAGGAATGAAGAAGGAAAGGTTGAAGTTAGTTTTCAAACCTGCCCCTAACTTTCAGTTCCTGATTAGGCATATAGTTTGGAAGTCAGCGTTCCCACACTTACAATAAGAAGACGGACAAAGAGAAAATCATTGGCTTTCCTTAATCAGAAAACTAAAGAAACAGAGCAAACTCCAACCAGAAAGACAAGCATATCCTAAGAGTCACAACCCAGGTCTGCTTACCTGAAGGGGAATCTGCTGGATCAATACACTGGCAGGAACATTACATTTCTAGTTTTGATGAATTGGACCAGGACTCTGTGTGGACTACCTCGGGAGTGAGAAATCCCAGGGTCCGGCAGCCATAAAGAGGCCCTCACACTTTTATAGGTTCTACCACCATGGAACCCATGGGATTCTCACCATGAAGATTTGAAAAAGATTCACCTGCGGATCTGGCAGGAGCATCAGCACAGTCTTTGTGAATTACACCCAGAGCCCTCTCCATTGCAAATGCCTCGTCTCTGAAAGAGTACACTCTCCAGGCCTTCTCATCCTGGCTTTGGGAAGAGAGATTTTTCTCTCACTCCAGCCTGTGCTGGCATTACAGTCTCACCCAAGGTGGAAAAACAAAATAGGGCTCGGCCCGAGTGTCTCATTCATTGAGCGTTAACCTATGAACCAGGAGGTCATGGCTCAATTTCAAGTCAGAGCACATGCCCAGGTTGCAGGAAGCAGCCAATCAATGATTCTCTCTCATCATTGATGTTTCTACCTCTCCCTTTCTCTCTGAAATCAACAAAAATATATTTAAAAACAAAATAGGATCTGGGCCTTCAAGGAAATAATGATGGGAGGCTACATCCCTGAGATGTAGTCCCATGTAAACACAGACTTAATTGGAATATTACCACCACTCAAACAGGAATCCAACATAACAGTAATTATTTGCATCTGAAAAACCTGTAAGGTATACCAGGAGTACTTAAGGAAGCCCCAAGTCAAGAGAGGAGATAAAAACAAGGACCACAGAGGAATTTGAAGCCTCTGCCTACGGCCATTAGCTACCACACACCACAGCTCTAACAAACATCAGAGTCCAAGTCATAGTCAAATTAACATAAATCTCCACCCTGATGTCCTCTTTAATTCTGTTCTTATCCTATCCTATATAATAAAAGGATAATATGCAAATCGACCAAAAGGTGGAATGACTGGTCGCTATGACATGCACTGACCACCAGGGGGCAGATGCTCAATGCAGAGCTGACCCCTGGTGGTCAGTGCCCTCCCACAGGGGGAGCACCACTCAGACACAAGCCAGGCTGACAGCTGGGGAGTGCTGCGGTCCACCTCTGCAGCAGTGCTAAGGATGTCGGATATCCCCTGAGGGATCCCGGGCTGCGAAAGGGCGCAGGCCAGGCTGAGGGACCCCCCCACCGCTGACCCTGAGTGCACGAATGTTGAATGTTGTACACTGGGCCTCTAATTACTTGATATCTTAGAAAAAATATAGAAATTAGAAGTTATGTCAAAATTCAAAAAGATATGAATTATGAAGAGAAATCGCAATAATTGGAACCAGACTCAGATGTGTAGGTATTACCAGAAAGGGAATTTAAAATGACTATGATTAATATGTTAAGGGCTCTAAAGGAATAGAGAACATGAAAGAGCAGATGGGAAATGTAAGCAGAAGGACGGAAGTTCTAAGAGAGTCAAAAGGAAATGCCAGAAATCAAAAACATTGCAACAGAAATAATAATGCCTTTGATGGGCTCATCAGTAGACATGTGGGTGAGGAAAAAAATATCAGTGAGCTTGATAATGGGGCTATTTAAACTTCACAAAATGAAATGAAAAGGAAAAAAAATCAAAAGTTAAATAAACAACCCAAAACCAAAA
This sequence comes from Myotis brandtii, assembly GCF_000412655.1. NCBI lineage: Eukaryota > Metazoa > Chordata > Mammalia > Chiroptera > Vespertilionidae > Myotis > Myotis brandtii. Next base: position 780,949 of record NW_005371287.1, read on the forward strand.
CAGAACATCCAAGAACGGTGGGACAATTTCCAAAGATGTAATTAAAATGCCAGAGGAAAAAGAGAATGAAGCGAAAAAAATATCTGACTAAATAATGGTAAATTTTCCAAAATGAATGATACACAACAAGCCACAGTTTTAGGATGCCCAGAAAACACCAGATAAGTACCAAAACCAATAAACAAAATCCTAAACAAATCATATTCAAATTACAGAAAATGAAAGAGCAAGTCTTGAATAAACCTGGCAAGTGGAAGTTGAGGAACACCTTACTTATAGAAGAACACAAATCAATTACAGACTAGTTCTTAGAAACCATGCAAGAATGAGATGGTGGAGTTAAATATTTAAAATGTTTAAAAAACACCCACTGTAGAATCTATACAGGCACACCTTAGAGATGTGCAGGGTGGTTCGATTCCATTGCAATAAAGTATGCCCATAGAGTGAGTGCTAATGTTTTTGCTATTGGAAAGCCTTGCCTTCAATTTGTAGGACACTTAAAATAACTGTTTATCAATTAACCATCAAATAATAAACCAACAAGTAAACTAGCAGACAAATAAGACCAAATAGATTCTGTTTTGTCTTCACTTTGTTAGGTTTTTAGGGTAAGCATTATCTCAGGGAAACCTCCCCAAATTTGTTTTTGTGGTTACGTTTATTGTTTTAATAAATATCTCAGGTATTAATTAAATATATACTGTGTGTTGGTTTAATAAACATCCACATATCCCTACTAGACCATACTTCCAGAAGCCAAAGTCAATGTCATTTTATGTCCAATGCTTGACATGTAAAAGCACCCTGATATATGTACAAGTAGAATCGGTCTAGTACAGGGGTGGGCAAAATTTTTGACTCGAGGGCCACAATGTGTTCTTAACTCCAATGCATGACATGTGAGAATAGCCTGATATATGTACAAGTGGAATCGGTCTAGTACAACCTCTGAGATATAATAGACTGTGTCATGTCACATAATCGCTCTCCTGGCCATGGCAAACCCAAGTATTAGATACTTTGACTCAATCCATCTGCAAAGGCCTCACTTTCTACTTCAAGACACCATAACTTAGACAGATGAATCACTCATTTCCGCAGTCTCTCTTGTTGCTAATGGAAGCATTATGTCTAAACATAAAGGAATGATGTGTTTCCTTGATTAAAACAAAGAGTGAAGGCAGGCTATGATGGAGAATTCTCACCAGTTTTTTGTTGTTGTTGTTTTTGCATTTCTTCTCTAAATGTATGTCCCCAATGTTCAGCAGGCTTCATCTTGCTGAATCTTAGAAAACTATGCTAATTCATAAACAAATGAAGACAGCAGAAGGGATGAACAGAACCTGGATTTACCCTGCCCAAGGCTTTAAATAAAATCTTCACAGCCTTTTAGTAACAAAGAGATATTAATGAATATTTTTATCCATTATTTTTACCCAACCACAAGAAAAGAGCCATTGGAAATTCAATATTCCCCCCCCACACCAAAAAAAAAGCCATGAGTAAGTGCCATGCCCCGCCCTGCAGAGCGAGGACATTCTGTGTTTTATTTGACCTCATCTTGCTTTCAGCTCTCTGGGTTAGAACTGGTGAGCTCATGGACGGCAGCACACACCTCTGCACAAAGCTCTTATTGAAGAGCTTCGTCACTGGAGCGGAGGAGCCGGCGTCCTGCAGGCTCACCCTGCCCGTGACTTCACACGCAGGACCCACCGAGCTGCGTCTATTTGTTCTGCTGACGAGCCACAGAGCCTAAACTTTTGAAATAATGAGTCGAGTTTCACAACATCTCTGCATTTTTCTAAGAGAGAAAGAAAATATTTAGAGAAGGTTCGTGGGTTTCAGAAGCTGCAAAGAACTGTCCCTGGTAACCACTGTGTTTCACATCACAAGGTGCTCAATTTAGGTGACGCACTGTTTATCTGAGGGCCTCCCAGCAGGCATGTCGGGGATGTCATAAAACCTATAAATCCTATCCTATTCTCCGTGTCAGAGAAAGCAGTCCTTTGTGTCTGTAGGGACCCACAGAGGAGTACAGAGTCTTGCAGAGTTGATTGCTGTGAAGGCCACGCAGGAAGGAAAGGGATAGACCGGACCCTGGGCAGGCAGAGACCCTGGCAAGAAAGTGCTTATGGGGTCTGGGCAGGGAGCCACTGAGGAACCAGCCCAGTGCTGAAGAGTCAGGGACTTGAGCCCGTGGGAAGGAGAATGAGCTTCCTTAGAGCTTCACAGGGAGAAGGCTGGCTCAAACCTTCTCATTCCCAGACAATCAGTTTACGAATATAACCTACCCAGGTAGACGTATTTCTACATAAAGGAAGCATATTTGTCATTCAGGGGAAAAGTATAAGACTTAAGACTTTAAGATATTTTAAAAATAAATATAAAATTACAATCAAGCTCTTCAGAGGAAAAGTTCATTGGTTATATGATAATTATCTGTAAGGCCAACGCGACCACTGGTCACCAAGAACAAAAGCAAACTTGTTCACCTCCCTCCTGATAGAATAGAAACCCCAGTCTTGCTGTAAACCTGGGGTCCAAGTTGCCAGGACACGCCTAGTTTACACCTGTTGTCCTGACATCACTAATGGGCCCGTTTCATTTTCAAAAGTGTCAATAAACTATACAGTCCTCCTAATTTTAGTACATTTTGTGTCTGGAAGATTCCTGTTAAGATGCACATAGTCCCTGGGCCCTTGCATTTCCTAGTTTAGATAACCAAAGGCAAAGAAGTACTTATGGGGACTTGGAGGAATTGCTCTAAGTTTATTCATGCAATGGGGAAGGGGAGAGCTGGGTGCCACCTTTGTTATCTAACCCTCCCTGGGTTTACTCCAGTCTTGAAATTGTCGGTTAATCTGCTGGATTCCCTACCCAGCCATACATTTCCTAAGGGGAAGGACTACATATCACTCAGCTTTCCATACCCAGTATCTAAGCCCGTGTTTGTCATGTAGTAAGCACTCATTAAAAAAGAAAAAAAAAGCCAAACCGGTTTGGCTCAGTGGTTAGAGCGTTGGCCTGTGTATCCCCAGTATCTAAGCCTGTGTTTGTCATGTAGTAAACACTCATTTAAAAAGAAAAGAAAGCCAAACCGGTTTTGCTCAGTGGTTAGAGCGTTGGCCTGTGGACTGAAAGGTCTCAGGTTCGATTCCGGTCAAGGGCATGTACCTTGGTTGCAGGCACATCCCCACTAGGGGGTGTGCAGGAGGCAGCTGATTGATGTTTCTCTCTCATCGATGTTTCTAACTCTCTATCCCTCTTCCTTCCTCTCTGTAAAAAATCAATAAAATATATTTTTAAAAAAAGAAAAAAAAAGGGGGAGAAGGTTGAATGGACACCAAATCCTCGAGGAGAGGAAATACCGCTTTTGGAGCAATGAGCAGTGGCCTCTCTGTAACGGGGGGGATAAGTCAGAGTTTTAGCCACAAGGATTTAGATTAGAAACCTGTGCTGCACATTATAAAACAAAAATTCCATGTTACCAAGTGAAACTTCAGATTTTCTGTGTATAGATACTTCTATATTACTCTGAAATCTGTGAATGGATCAACTCCATCCAAAATTAAAAATTTGTTTTCAGCTTACTTCCCAGTTTTGAACTCTACGTCATGTTTTCTAGAAAGAGAGGGCTTATGAGTGGGGGGCTAAGCTTAGAGGCCTCAAGTTTTTATGTTTTCAAATAACTGAAATTCCATGGATTCAGAAAAATCCCAATAAGAAGTCATAACACTGAAGTCAACTGGTATGTGATATCTGGAGTTTGCAGAAATATATCTCTATGTATTAATATCCCACATTAATTCAGTTAAATTAACTACCTATTTAGGGATAGACCATTTTATTTATTTATTTATTTATTTATTTATTTAATTCAGAGAGGAAGGGAGAGGAAGAGATAGAAACATCAATGATAAGAAATAATAACTGATCATCTGCCTCTTGCTCTCCCCCTACTGGACATTGAGCCTGCAACCTGGGCATGTGCTCTGACCAGCAATTGGACCATGACCTCCTGGCTCATACGTCCATGCTCAACCATGGATGGATCCAAAGGGCAGGCAGGCAGTAAGACATAAATTCAATTCTAGGCTTGGGATTTTGGTATATTAATTCTATATGAAATACATCACCCTCGCCCTAGCCAGTTTTGCTCAATGGATAGAGCATTGGCCTGTGGACTGAAGGTTCCAGAGTTCGATTCCAGTCAAGGGCACTTACCTAGGTTGCAGTCTTGATCCCTGGCCCTATCAGGGCACGTGCGGGAAGCAACCAATCAATGTGTCTCTCTCACACAGATGTATCTCTCTCTGTGTCTCTCTCCCTCCCTTCTACTCTCTCTCTAAAAATCAATGGAAAAAATATCCTCAGGTGAGGATTAACAAAAACAAAACAAAAAAATTCATCACTCTCAAGTAGAGGAAACAGGTGCAAAAGCTGTTTTGCAATGTGATGATTGATGGCTATATGGGAAAGTTTTGAGGACAAATAACAGAGAGAATTCTTCCTTCCAACTGTGTTAGGGGTAGGAGATGTTTCAGAGGAAAAGTTAGAGAGGAAGTAATATTGAGCTAAATATTGGATGGTAATAAGCTTTTTACTGGTTGGAAAAGGATAGAGTACTTGTTTCAATCACAGTAAACACTATTTGGGAAAAACCAGTGGTGTATTACTGGGAAAACAGTGAGATATTACTTATATTAATTGATTAGATGTGTCAGAATTATTAGAGAGAGAGTAGGAAAGAAGGGGGGAAAGTTAGGGGCAATGGAACTGTAATGTGAAAGATGAAAATTTTAAAATTTATGGAAAAGCTATGTGAGTTAGGCTACATTTTTAGGGATATAGAGTGACATTATAAAGCTGTTAGATTTTTTTCTGCAGGCATAAAGTCTTTAAAATATTTGAGCATGAAAAAACAAGAGCAAGAAATAATTTTACAAAGATGACAGAAACAGGATGGGAGAAAGTAAGAAATAGTGTGGGGAAGATTCAATGAAAATTATTACAACTGTCCAGAAAGATGATGATGATGATGATGATGATGATTGGAACTGGGCCATTCAGGAATTGGTCCATTTCATCATAGTTGGAGACTTCAAAAGGCCCCTTTCAGACATGGACAGTTCCAAGGGGCAGGCAGTCAGTAAGACATAGTTGATCTCAACAATACCACCAGTAAACTGTATGTAATGGAAACCTATAGACTACTCAACAACAGCAGTGCACACTAATACATTCTTTTCAAGCTCACATGAAACATTCACCAAGACAGACCACCTTTTGGGCCATGAAACACAACACACATTTGAAAGAATAGAAATCATACAATGTCTGCTGTCAGACCACAAAAAATCAATAAGAACGATAAGCCTTTAGCCAGACTACCTATGGAAAAAGAAAGAAGACATACATTACTGATATCAGAAATGAAAGAAGAGGCATCGTGACATCCTATGGAACATTAAAAAGATAATAAAGGGGTACATCATGGATGCATCTGTTTCTCTGTAGATCCCTTAGTTTTTGCCTCACATTGTTTGAAGCTACTTGGTTAGGTGCCTACTCTGCAATATTTCTTTTGCCTCTATATCTTGGTAACAATATTTTCATATGTTGTTGATTTTGTAATTCAATCTTTAGAATGGTTCATTGAATTTGTTTTTTAGTATTGTTGATAGGCTAGAAAACTATCTAGACCAGTGATCTAGACTAATTCAAATTTCAGCTTAGTAGTAATGTTAGAATGTATTCAGAATGTCCAACATTAAGGTTCTACAGGAATTTGAATGGTGTAAAATAAAGGAAAATGATGTAGAGAGATTTAGTTCAGGGAAGGACAGGGCAAATTTATATCTATAAGTCTACATCTCAACTAAATCTAAGTCCAAATCAAATCAGTATCTATCTGTTATTTAAAAAATGGACCTCTGCTGAAACCAGTTTGGCTCAGTGGATAGAACGTCGGCTTGTGGACTGGGGGGTCCCAGGTTCGATTCCGGTCAAGGGCATGTGCCTGGGTTGCGGGCACATCCCCAGTGGGAGGTGTGCAGGAGGCAGCTGATCAGTGTTTCTCTCTCATCGATGTTTCTAGCTCTCTATCCCTCTCCCTTCCTCTCTGTAAAAAATCAATAAAATATATAAAAAAAATAAAATAAAAAATAGACCTCTGCTAATATATGTCTCAAGATTTTGACAGTTAAATTTACCAAATGTGCAGACATGTAAACATTTATCGAACATGTTTAATGGCTCTAGATCCCCCCTCTCTGTGCATCATTTGAGAGCTGCTCAGCTCTAACAGTCTCTGCACTGTTGGTGCTTACACGGTCCTCTCCTGCTCTGCCCGGTACTTCCCGGTCTCTGCTCAGGGAGTGGCCTGCATGATGGGCTCACCTGTCCCTTTCCTGTGCGTTTCATCCTCTCTACTCAAGAGGAGCATCTGAAGCAGGCAACCAAGAAGTAAAACACTGAAGTTAAAACACAAAAACAAAACAAAGCAAAAAATATTGGATCCATGTATCCATGATTCACAAAACCATGGCACTAGTTAGTCATTATGAATCTTACTATTCTTCCCTGGGGGGGCGGGGATTACTACTTTAACACACACACACACACACACACACACACACACACACACACACACATTGGTGAGAATTAAAGGAGGCACCATAAACAAATCCCACTTCTGCTTCACCTTGACCTCATCTTTAGAGTCTTCATTGTACATTGTGTCAGGTATCAAACTATTTTTAATCTATGGATAACATCTGAGGAAGGTCAAAGAGATATTTTTATTTTCACTTTTTTTTGGACCAGTTTTTCTTTCTGGTGTGTATAACTTACATCCTTTCATGCATCCATCATTTCCAGAATTGAAATCAACTTTACTAAAAGATGTAAAATTGTGAGCATCAAATAAACAATTTTATGGGATTTTAGAGGTGCAAAGGGATGGAACATGTCACAATGATTCTTGTGCACATAAGCTCCCTAGGGTTTCCATTTTTTTATCTTAAAAAATAACCAACTGTGTAGCTTTAAAGAATCCATCAAAAAAATTTAGGACAAAGGAAATTCAATAGAGATCAATAGATTCAAGTTAGATACTTAAGTAATTGGGCACATACACTCAGAAAAGAATAGATATAATTCCTGAGTTACATTCATTGAATTGTCCATAAAGATAAAAAGGTTTGAAGTAGTGTTTGTGATGGGAATTGCCCAATTTTCTTTGAGCTCTTGGTCATTTATTCTAACATGTGATGTGGCAAATCAATTCATGAGGTGTTTGTATGAGAGCAGAGTGCCCTCAAGTAGTCCTGTAGATACAGAGACTATCAATCACACTGCATTCTAAGACCACGGTAGAATTTTTCCTTTCAAAAACAATAATAATTCTGCCCTGACCAGAAATCGAACTGTGACCTCCTGATTCATAGGTGGACGCTCAACCACTGAGCGACACCAGCCGGGCAACATATGAATTTCCTGATTAGAAATACTTGGGAAGGTTATGTCTGGAAATAAACAAATAAAGCAAAATGGCACATCTATTTCACATACTCTCAGTATTTCTTAATGTCCCATGATACAAGTGTTAATTAATAAGTTAAGCCCAGAAGAAGATAGACAATGGAGATCATGGGAGGGAATATTAACCAGGCAAACCTCTGGTCTGAAGACTAGGCTTGGGGTTCAACTTGAAAGAATGTACATATGTATCCATCCACACACTATTAAAAGAGAATTGTGCATATGTGCCTGTGAGGGAGACAGAGTGGAGAAGCAGGCAGGAGAGGCAGGGTCCACAGGAAAACATTAACTCCTGGAAGGTCCCAGCTGCTCCAGGTTTAACTGGTGCCTCGGCAATAAAGTTAGGCCAATGAAAAGTCTTCCTAAATTGCAGAGACTTGAAAATGGTTCCAGCAATTTAAACTGTTTAGAGAATATAGAGGTGATCGTGGACATTTAGATGAATAGACAAGGCCTTTCCACCTCACACTCCAGATTATACACATCCATAAATCTGCATAGCTCTCTGAAATTTCTATTCTGTTTCTTAGGGTCCATTCTCCTTAGAATCAAAAAGAAATTTCATTTCTTCAGCCACCAGAGTAGAGCCTAGCGCTTTCACAGCCCTTCACAGTAGCTGCCAACATGTTGACAACACCATAAAATAACACTTGCAGGTACCCATGTGGAGAATTTGCATTCTGCTTTCTCATAGGGAACTGGATTTTAAACCCCGGAGGCAGCTCTGAACCTCCCCATATGTGTGGTTTGGCATTAGGATGAAGAGGAAGAGAGAAAAGGCTTTTCTTCCCTTTAAAACAGTTTGTCAGAAAATATGATGCTGTGCAAGGTTTTCATCTCTGAAAAGAAATGGGATTGGAGAGAATTCTTTGGTAGCAAATGAACAATTCACACTGTCTAGGATGGGGGCCTTAACTTGAAGAGTGTTTGTGTGCTCTCATTCTACCCTGCCCTTTAAAAGTTCTTTTGACAGTTTTATGGCTTAGACTAGACTTTAAAGTCATGCTGCTTTCCTTAATTTGTTAAAGAGAAATGTCTACTTCTTATAGGCAAGGCTGTTACTTCTGCATGTATGTGCCCCCTCCTGAACCTGGTTGGAGAAACAGATAAGAAGACTTTTCAAATCTTTTTCTTATCTGTGGTCTCAGTTCTGCAGCTGGAAGGAGGAGAGGGGCAGAGAGGGAGAAGGGAATAGTGTTTTTAAAACCTCTGAAGTCTTTGATCTTTAAACTAGCATTTCAATACCAGAAACTGCTTAAATATTAGGGCTTGCTTTTGTAAGGAAGTTGCCTTTGAAACGGATGTAACATCTCTTTCCTATACTGCTTTTACTGAGGGAGCAAGGTAGCTCGCATCTTGACTATGCAATTGCATCATTTCAAAGATTGCTATCAGCACATTTTTACATGAAGCTTTTCTTTCTGATTCTGGTTGGTTCATTACCTTCCTTAGCCTGTTCAGGCTGCTATAACAAAAATACCATCAACTGTCCTAAAGAATAAACATGTGTTTCTTATAGCTCTGGAGGCTGGGAAGTCCAAGATCAAGGTGCAGGCAGATTCTATGTCTGAGAACCCACTGCCTGGTTACAGATTATCATCTGACTGTGTCCTCTCATGGCTGAAGGGATGAGAGACCCTTTGAAAGCAAGGTGTCCACGAAATTAAGTTTCCTACCCTCCCACAGAAACTGGGAGATAAGAGTGTCACCTTCCTTGATTGCATTTCAAAGAGATGGCCCCCAGGTTCTTGAGAAATAAAGTCCTGAGTTATCAAACTGGCAAAAAGCTTTGTCAGAGGATTTGAACAACAAAGGAGCAGAGGGGAATGTGCAATTGTACATTTTCTAAAGTCAATGTTCTAAACGAACGGATGTCAGGTACACATCTTCTTGGTCAATCCACAGACACTATCTCTACACATCATGCCAGTCAGTGTGCTGGCTACTACAGAGCTTGCTTGCTTCCCGGTCCTTACTTGGTAAAGGAAGGGAAGACTACACAATGATGACCACAACCTTCCTTGGAAGATTCACTGTCTAGTGGAGCCAGAGTTGGAGAGAGGTCACTGAAGTGTTTAGTAGCCCAGACAGTCATGCATTGGAATCCTGGATCTGTCCCCACGCACTATATGATTTAGAGAAAATGAATAAACCTCTGTCATCCTCAAATTACTCTTGCGTGCACAGGGGTAGTAAGAATGCCTACTCCATAGATTAGGCATAGAAAAGAGTGTAAGAACTGCAAAGTGCAGCATGATATATTGCCTGCTGGAAGAGTATAAAAGGTATTAGCGGAAATTACCATAAACATTTATAAGGCCATGCACAGTGATGGCTACCGAAGAGATGTATAGATTCAGTTCTGGAAACTCAGAACCAGGAACGATTAATTTTGCCTGGGTGATTTAGGAAAGGGCTTACGGAGCAGAGGAACTAGATGGCAAAGAAGAGACGGGAATTCATCAGTTAGGAAGAGCCACCCAAACAGAGAAGATGCCCATCCTGGAAGGATGTAAACTCCAGGACAGAGACATTGCCTCTTGAGCTTGGCATTACATTTATTTATCGAGTATATATTTTTTTTAATTTGAATTGAATTGACTTCCAGAAATTAAAAAATAATTGGGTGTGCCCAAAAATTTTGAATATTTCAATATGAATAGGGAATATAATCCTCAAGCAGTAGGAAGTGGTAAGAAGTGAGACGAGAGAGAGCTTTTAGAGGAAATTGGTTCTTCCTTTACATTACAAGCCAAGACAGTCAGAATTCCCTTTATTACCACAAAAGTACATATATCTATCATCAACCAAAAACTGCCAAAATAAATAATTTTAAGAAAGTTTCTTAAAAAGCCATGGGATAATTTTGAGTTGAGCACCAACATGTTCAGATTTTACTTTTTAATGAAAAACAGTTTGAAGACATCCATATCTTGAAGAAACGTAAAAGATGCATCACTTTTCTTTTACTAATTTCATCTAGTGCATAAGGAATATTTCTTTTGTAACAGACAAGTACATACTTCCCTTTTAAATATAGGATGTGAAGTCATGTCACATAAAAGATGCATCACTTTTTCTTTTACTAATTTCATCTAGTGCATAAGAAATATTTCTTTTGTAATAAATAGCTACTTCCCTTTTAAATATAGGATGTGAAGTCATGTCACTTGTAATACAAATCTTCGAATCATATTTTAACCCAACTTTTGTTTTATTTGGATCTAATTTGACGGAGAAGTCCCTACTCATATTGGTTTTGTGAAAATGAACAAAGAACACCCAAATGAGGACAAATGGAGGCGAACTTATTCAGAGCCTGTTACACAGGAGTCAGCCATCAGCTGCATCTGACAGCTCCTCAAAGGCAGGCAGGAAGGTGGGACAGCTTTACAGTGAAAGCGAGGGAAGGTTTCAGCTAAGCTTTGGCTGGGGTCCTTGGCTTGGAGAAGCTGGAGGTGGGCAGCAGGACGTCCTGGGTGATTGGTTTGGAAAACATACTTGACTTTCTCTAATGGGTCCTGCTTGAAAACCAGGATGAAAAAATAGGGAAGTGACAGTCATTGCCTGAATCCTGACATTTCTGCTGTGCTTGTGCTTTGCATTCCTGAACTAGTTGCTCCAGAGGTTCAGGGTCAGAATCTGTTGTCATATATAACGTGGCTGTTGTCCATGTATATCTTGGCACCTCACGTCTAACCCTTCTGAAGCTGAGCACGTTGGGCTCTCATCAAAACCTTCAACACTCAAGGGAATTCAAATGCATCATTGATGCTAACTAACACTATGTATGTTTTTATATAGTAACTAGAGGCCCGGTGCACGAAATTCATGCACTCAGTGGGGGGGGGGGGCGGGGGGGGAAGGGATCCCTTAACCCGGAATGCAAGAGGGCACAGGCTAGGCTGAGGGACCCCACCGGTGCCTGGGAGGGATGCGGGAGGTTGGCCAGCCAGGGGAGGGACCACAGGAGGGCTCCAGGGCATATCCAGCTCATCTTGCTCAGTCCCAATTAGCCAGACCCCAGCAGCTAGCTAACCTACCGGTTGGAGTGTCTGCCCCCTGGTGGTCAGTGCACATCATAGCGACTGGTCCACTGGCCGACTAGCTATCTGCCCCCTGGGGTCAGTGCATGTCATAGCAAGCAGTTGAGCAGCCTTAGCATATCATTATATTACACTTTGATTGGTTGAACGGACGACCGAACGACTGGATGACCCACACACACGAAAAAACATACTCTGTTCTAGATGCCATTATAGGGGCTCTAACTCTCAGTGATAAAGAGTGAAGATGCTGGAGCCAGACTGGCTAGACTTGAATTTGTTCTCAGCAATTCATTAGCTTTTGTGATATTAAGGATTTTAATCTCTCAACTATAAAACAGTGATGATGACAATAATGATATGCACTTAAGGAGAATTAAATTAGTCAATGTATATCAGTGTTCATATATAAATTATATCCATTCAAATATATATGTATTCTCATATAAATATTTGTAATAACAAAAACATAATATGGTAATTAGACCAGACGCCCTTCCAGATGACCTTCCAGACGAAGCCAGGACTGTGAGGGAAGCCCGGGTCCCAGGTGCCAGAGGGAAGCCGGTGCTGCCAGCCAGGGGAAGGAAGGCCTACTCTTGCACTAATTTTGTGCATCGGCCTCTAGTGTATTTATAAATTCAAATATACATGAAGTGGTATTATTTATAGACAAATACATAATCCTATCTAAAAAAAGAGAAACATGGTAATTAGCCGTACCGCCGCTACCCTTAACATTGGCTAATCAGCATATCCTTATGCAAATTAACTGCCAGCCAAGATGGCGGCCGGCAGCCAGGCAGCTGACATGAACAGGGAGGCTTGCTTGCTCCAGTGACGGAGGAAGCCAGGTTCCCCGCCTGCTGCTGCCGGCCTCTGAGCTTGCAGTTTGAAACATTGTTACAAATATAGAAGCTAAACAAAACCCTAGAAACCTGCTTTAGTCAGCCAGGCTTCAGCCAGCAGGACCGCAACATTGTTTCAAATACAGAAGGTAAACAAAGGCCAGAAACCTGCTTTCAGCAGGGGAGGCCTCAGAGCGGGAGCCAAGCCTCAGAACAAGCAGTTGAGCAGCCTTAGCATATCATTAGTATATTACACTTTGATTGGTTGAACGGACGACCGAACGACTGGATGACCAGACACTTATCATATTAAGCTTTTATTATACAGGATATAAAAATAAAAAGCAAGTTATGATGAAATAAGTTAAAATTTTTTTCAAAAACTACACTAGATAGCTGATTCATGCATTTCTCAATGTACATGTGTGTATTTATATTTATGCATAATCATATGATTTAATGACCCAAAATAGTTTTTTTCCCTCAACAAAAGCTAATTTGACTCATTAGCATTAGACTCATTGAATAAATCTCAACTGAATGCTTTCTTTCTTATTTTCTTTCTTTCTTTCTTTCTTTCTTTCTTTCTTTCTTCCTTCCTTCCTTTCTTTCTTCCTTTCTTTCTTTCTTTCTTTCTTTCTTTCTTTCTTTCTTTCTTTCTTTCTTTCTTTCTTTCTTCTTTCTTTCTTCTCTCTCTTTCTTTTTTTCCCTTCCTTTCTTTATTTATTTGTTTTTAAAATATAATAAAGTACAAAATAATTTCCAAGATGATCGGAAAAAGGAAAAGTAATATGTCCTTCATTTGTCCTGGTCATAAGAAGCCCATAAAGTAATTCCAGGTGCTAGACTTCCCAGAGTCAAGGCTAAGCCAGGTCTTTGGATTTACCTCACATCTATACTTTATTAAAGCTCACTGATGTGATAGTTAATTTATGTTCTAATTAGTAAAATTTATTATCCATATGCTCAGGAAAATTCCATAAATTCTCAAGTGTTATTTAAACAAATATATTAGCATCCATTAGTATATAATAAAGTCCTAATTTGTAGATTATTGCTCACAAAATAGTTCACAAATGAAATTATTTCTAGTTATAAACTGTTTAGCCCAGGAGAACAAACTCTATAATATCCTTAATCAAAACATATCCACTTCTCCCAGGGAGCCAATTTGTCACTTTCACTGAATCAGCAAATATTAATTTAAAACTTACTCTGTTCTAGCCCTAGCCAGTTTTGCTCAGTGGGTAGGGCGTCAGCCTGTGGACCAAAGGGTCCCAGGTTTGATTCTGGTCAAGGGCACATACCTCAGTT